>NW_021703780.1:14283117-14810018 GCF_005190385.1 Monodon monoceros
TTTTTTGCGGTACGCGGGCCTCTCACTGTTGTGGCCTCTCCCACTGCGGAGCACAGGCTCCGGACCCGCAGGCTCAGCGGCCATGGCTCACGGGCCCAGCCGCTCCGCGGCATGTGGGATCTTCCTGGACCGGGGCACGAACCTGTGTCCCCTGCATCGGCAGGCGGACTCCCAACCACTGCGCCACCAGGGAAGCCCGCCACATTTTTTTTAATACTTACATTGTATAGTTCTGCAGATGTACTATATCTGATTGAAGCAGCCTCCTGTTGATGGACATTTGTCTTGTTTCTAGCCTTCACAGTTGAGAGCAATTATTTTAACTTAATTAATTCAAAATATATAACATGTACCAAGTGCCAAGCTGTGTTCCAAGCACTTTACAAAAGTGAGCTCATTTACTCTCTAAAGTAATCCATTGAGGTAGGCACTGATACTATCATCCCTGTTTTACAGATGCGAAAACAGAATAGAGCAATGAAGTGACTTGCCCCGGGTCACACAGCTGTAAAAGCAGCCAGAGCTGGAATTCAAACCCAGGCTGCTCTGGCTAAGAATCCGTCTTAATCTTTGATAGGCTTTGATTCCTCTCCATTGCTGCAACACAATTGTCTATTCCTGAAGTAGATCGGTTGCTAGGCATAAGGAATGAAAGATGCTTTTAGTAGCCAGCATCAGCATGTGAAAAAAAAAAAAAATCTGAGAAGAGAAAAAATAGATGACAAAATACATCAAGAGTCACTTCCATTCCACTCTACCAGGCTTATTCCCACAATTTCTGCAAAGCATTTTGAAAGGCAGACAGACCAAACCCTCCCAAGTGATAAGTTCCCCTACAAGTATGAAGTCGTTTCAACTAGACATTGAAGAAGTGGAAGTGACAGTCCAAAGATCATTAGGTTGTTTTTTTTTTTTGAAGATGTTGGGGGTAGGAGTTTATTAATTGATTTATTTATTTTTGCTGTGTTGGGTCTTCGTTTCTATGTGAGGGCTTTCTCTAGTTGTGGCAAGCGGGGGCCAATCTTCATCGCGGTGCGCGGGCCTCTCACTACCGTGGCCTCTCTTGCTGCGGAGCACAGCCGCAGCACAGGCTCCAGACGCGCAGGCTCAGTAGTTGTGGCTCACGGGCCTAGTTGCTCTGCGGCATGTGGGATCCTCACAGACCAGGGCTCGAACCAGTGTCCCCTGCATTAGCAGGCAGATTCTCAACCACTGCGCCACCAGGAAAGCCCCAGATCATTAGGTTTTAAATCCTGTAGAAAAACAGTACAGACACTAACACAATCTTGCATAAACCTTCATTGGCGTGCACAATTTTAAGTTAAGGGCAAACAGTCTAATTTAGATTTTTTAAAAGAAGAATTTGTTTCAAGAAATCTTTTTTTAACTCAGAGCTACAATTATAGCTTCTCAGTCAGAAGAGAAGTAATATTGTTGTTCTGAAAAGCTCAAAAGCCAAAATGCACTCAATTCTTTTTCCCAGATGCAGTGCAATTGGTTCTCTGGTGCCAGTTTTGAAGTTTCTTAAAGATGACATTGCATGCTGCCAGTAGTAATACTATTTGAGTCATGATTATAAGTCTCGAGGGGAACCTTGTCAACGCTTTGGGTTTTAAACTTGACAAACTCCACCCTCCCATTCTCAAGAGGTCAATACAAAAAATAGCTGCCAGTTTCTTTCAGTGCAACAACGTTAATTAGTTCACTGCTCTCATTTTACTTCGGGTCTTTGGTACAGCTGAAGCTTTGCTGGTATATTAGTAACGACATAAACGTTTGCACATCTTTGAAAGTCTGAGAATGTGAATCACCTTGAGAGAAATAGGTTTGATCGGAACACAAGAGCTACATCTGAACAATTTCTTTGCTGTTGTTAATGGTGCTTGTAATGCAATTTGAACTTCAGAATGAAAAAATTACAGAGAATAAATGAAGAGAGGGAGTTCATGCAAAGTATATGCAACTCTTGGTAATCAAAAGAGAAGAATTCAGAAAATTAATGGCTCATCTGGGAGACGTGAATTAATTTGGTGTTCTGATAAAAGAAAAAAATATAACATTTTCCAAGATTTAGAAGAATTAACAAATAAATTTCCAGAAATACTGAAAATCTTTGCAATGCTTCTTGATATTTCCTTTGACAACCCCAGGGGCCAGACCCACCGAAGATTCAAAGTCCGCTGTCCCCCCAACTTCCAGCTCCCAGTTCTGATGTGCCCCCATATCTGGTATCTCCCATCTAGCGTGGTCTCCTTACAAAAGGGAACCGTGAATCCTCAATGGCCATTTTAATCTTCTGCTTCTGTTACCGACCCTCCTGAGTCAGTCCCCAACAAGGGTCCATCTGCCCCATGTCCTTGGAGCCAATAGAATGAGACCGAGTTTGGTTCAGAAGCAAAGGAAAGCTTTATTCTCTATCAAAAAACGCACACGTGCGCGCTCACGCTCTAGAGTGCATGAGCTCCTCACAGGCCGTGGGCGGGGCTGCTTTATAGGGATCTCGTCTGCCGGGAGAGGGGCAGAGTTCTCGCGGGGATGGGCGCAGCTGCGCGGCCCACGCTCCAGACCGCAGGGCGGGGTGCGGCGTCTGTGCGCACGGACCGCCGCTGCCATCTTGAATCAAGGCGTCGTGTTTACACACGGCCAGCTGAGCTGTGGAAAATACGGCCATTTCGCACTAGGAACTCTGCCGTGAAGTGACGTGTAAGGCCTCTGTGCGCAGCACCCTGTAAGTGAAACGACTAAGTACAAAGGAAAAGAGAAGGAAAGAAAAGGTTAGACTTTATTACCCAAATTCTGTTTTTATTTCCCAGGAATTGTTAATGGGCTTTGCTAATGACAATTCTGCAAGTAAAAGATGAATCTTCACCATCCAAAAAATAGATGTAAACCATTACTCTATGTATTTGGAATGAAATCAAACCGGAGAAGGCTATATCTACATCAGAAATACTAAGAACTTTAGGTAGCCATAGGAATAATTATGTTTAATTTCATATCATCTATGTAGGAAAAATTGTGAAAGCCTTTGAAGTGTACTGAAAGATTATTGGGGGTTTTCAGTGGAAAACTGTTCAGTTTAGAGCACACTCTTTTGGATTATCTGGTTCTATGGGGCTCATGTCCTTCATTGCCTTTGTGCTATTTTACAACTGTAATTTGTAGATCATGAATCCAATGCAAATATTTTGGGGCAGCAGTCCTGCAAATAAATTTTGGCTGGTGGAGAGACAATTGCTTTCTCTCCCTTACCCTGCAGACATAGCCAATTTTTGCCTCTATTTTCAGATGTATTTCATGATTTTCCTATGTCTCCACCTCTTAAATTCTCCTTGAAACCAGCTGTAACATCTTATTGGTTCCCTTATTAATTAATGAGTTAAATTATTTGGTATTTATTCATTTTAGATGTACTATATAAAAGTCATGATTTTCTCTTTTATGGAAATATTTTTAACGATTTAAAAAACTGCTATATATTCCAATTTAATTAACTTTTAAAATTAGTCAAGCCATCACTTCATTTTGCAAGAGAACCTCTAGGTTCCATTTCCGAAGAAGAGAATATGGAAATGTGGCTATTCCCCCCAGCTCTGCTTATCATCCTTATCTTACAAGTCAATTTTTTCCCATAATTTCATAAGATCTTTTGTTTCCCTTATAAATATTTCATTCATCAACTTCCTCCGGGCCTTAATATAGGAAAACTCATCAAAGAAGAGACATTATAGCTATTCTGTTAGTGGAATAGGTTTCTTTTTTTTTTTCTTTTTCCCTTTTCTTGTTTTTGGTACTTTTTAATACATACTTTTTATACCAGTGCTATCCTTCTTTTTCTCTTTATTTTACAATGTCTAAGCTGACTGAGCCAATGGAGTGCAACTAACTAATATTTATGTAGAAAGTATGTTTGTGACGGGACCCAAATTCAAGAAATGCCCCCAAGGAGGTCTTTAAGTTATATAGGTGTTGCATAATTTGTTCAGATTCTCCTAGTGCGTAAATTAATGCTGAGAGTATTGAATATTTAAGAAAAAATCTGTAGCTTCCAGGAAATCTTTTAATAAATGAGTATCACAATTCTTTCAGCAATAATTACTAAGGTCTTATATATTACGATAACCACACACACATATGCACTTATTCCCAAAGTACTGAAAAGGAAATATATATTTTTCATTGAACTTGATTTCAGTTTGAGACTTCCTTTAAAATTGCAATCAATATATCTTTGAAAAAAGTGGAAACTTTTCCTGCTCCTGTATCAGGAACAGACAAATGAGCAGTTTGTAGTGATAGAATTTTATTAACAACTTAAAACTGTTCTTATGGAATCTACAGCTAAAGGGCCATAGAAGGGAGAGACTCAAGGAGGACTAGGAAGGTTAGGTTAGTTAACCCTAATAGTGAACCACGGTGCTCCTAGCATCCACAGCAATTTCTGCAAGGGTCGAGAATCATGTTTATTTTTTCTTTAACTTACTCTTTCAAAAACATCCAGAAATAGGAACTGCTGTCAACTCGGATCCTTAGGCTCCCCAGGAATCAGGATTCATGGGAATAAATAGACCCAAGAATGCTACTTATGTTTATAGATAAAGCAATTTTGTTTTAGTTTCATATTTACTAACGCTATAAATGACATCGCTGCCTCTAATACTGTTTACTTAACAGCAAAGTGATGCTTTGCATAAAAAGTCCTCAGTTCTGCTGAGTCCCTTTCTGATCCTCCAAATAGTTCTGCTTCTCACCTGTAGGAAGTATAGAGTGGTATTTAAGAGTCAAGCCAGATCCCACCATTTACTTAGTCATTTATTTCAGTCCCTATTCTGGAAAATGACTAATAATCGTGTCTGTATTAGAGGGCTGCTTCAAGGATTAAGAAAATTGATGTGTGTAAAGCATGGTATCTGGGTTGCATTAGGCACTCAATAAACATTAGCAGTATAAAGGTCAAAGATTGACTCATAAACTGGTGTCGACAAAGGCGATAATCCAGGAACAATCCACTCCAATTAACAGGACTGCAGAAAGGAGCTCTCCGCTTTGAGATTTGGTGGGAGGTGGAAGACGGAGGGGGCAACCACCCCTGCACCCAGAGCACTTGTTAAAGGATCCTCTGAGGCAGTAGTTTTCAAAGTGGCTCACATATTTCTCTGATGGCTCTTCAATATCCTCCAGGTGGTCTGTGAACGTCCTCCTAGATTTAAACACAAGTGAGAAGACTTTAAGAGAGAACCTCACTGCTGTAAATAAATTCAGGTCTCTCAACCCAGGTAAATTGTGCTCAGAAAATGGAGGCAACCAGCAGATGTATTTGTTAAATAATTATCAGTTGTCCATAAAAAGTCTTGGAGCATGAAAGACATGTCAAAAGATTAGAGAAGGGGATATATTATCTTTGTATTTATAATGGGTGGATTCTGTGAATTATCAATTTATGCCTTTAGTAGAGATCCCAGAAAAAATTCTAGGGAATGTTATTAAATAGTTTTTAAGTACTTGGGAGTAAAGGAGAAAGGGCAAACATTTTAAAGATTGATGATATTTTAGGGAGGATAAGAAGATATAGAGCAGTTCTTATCAAACTTTAATGACCATGTGAATCACCTGGGAATCTTGCTGGCAAATTCTGATTGAGTGGTTGTAATTGGGCCTGAGAGTCTACATTTTCAAAAAATTAGTTAATTAATTTATTTTTGGCTGCATTGGGTCTTTGCTGCTGGGTGGGCAGTTTCTCTAGTTGTGGCAAGCGGGAGCTACTCTTTGTTGCTGTGTGCAGGCTTCTCATTGCAGTGGCTTCTCTTGTTGCGGAGCACAGGCTCTAGGCGCGCGGGCTTCAGTAGTTGTGGCACGCAGGCTCTAGAGTGAAGGCTCAGTAGTTGTGGTGCCCGGGCTTAGTTGCTCTGCGGCATGTGGGATCTTCCTGGACCAGGGCTTGAACCCGTGTCCCCTACATTGGCAGGCAGATTCTTAACCACTGCGTCACCAGGGAAGTCCCAAGAGTCTATATTTTTAGCAGGCTCCCAGAAGATGCCATTTCTACTTGTCATAGGACCACGCTTGGCATAGCTAGGCTGTGGAGTACTATCACATACTCCTGAAAGAAATATATATTGGAAAAAAATGTTTGTAGTATTCATTAGGATTTTTAAATAAAGACGCAGACGTAGAGAATGGACTTGAGGACATGGGGAGGGGGAAGGGTAAGCTGCGATGAAGTGAGATAGTGGCATGGACTTATATACACTACCAAATGTAAAATAGATAGCTAGTGGGAAGCAGCTGCATAGCACAGGGAGATCTGCTTGGTGCTTTGTGACCACCTAGAGGGGTGCAGTAGGGAGGGTGGAAGGGAGATGCAAGAGGGAAGGGTATGGGGATATATGTGTACATATAGCTGATTCACTTTGTTATACAGCAGAAACTAACACAACATTGTATTGGAGTATACTCCAATAAAGATGTTAAAAAAATGTGCATGCCTTTTAATACAGCAATTCCATTTCTGGGACTCTGTACTAATGAATTCTTTCTCATTTGTTTGAAGATAAAAGGATGTTCATAGCAGCGTTGTGTATAAAAGCAAAAACTTGGCAACAACCTAAAGGTCCAACAAAAGGAGAGTAGTAGAGTAAGTTGTGGTAAATTGAGGACTGTTTTGAAGCCATTAAAGAATGTGTACTGTCATGGAAGATCCTCAGTTTATTAAATGAGATAACATAGAGCACAATCCTATATATATTTTTAAGAAAGAAATATGTATATCAGTACATATACATGAAAATATATAACAAAGTATCTGAAAGGATCAATTTCATAGTGGTTTCCTCTGAGTAAAGGCATGGTACTAGAATAGGGGAGTGCAAAGGAAACTTTCAGTTTTCAGTCTTTTTCCTTCTATATTTTATACACTTTAATAAAGAGAATCATTTACAACCTGTGACTGTTTTTAACAGAAAAGCAAGAGGTGGCCCGTGGAAGTTGCCACAGGTTCATCGGGAATATGTTCATGAATGTTGTCTTGAAAGAAAGCTTCTGTTTTCCTCCACTGCTCCTACTCCCGCCTCTTACGTCAGATGTGTGGGTTTTCCACACCAAGAAAGTCAGGCATTAACTGCCTAGAGTTAGCACAGACCCCACGGGTTACAGGCTCAGCAAGACACTTTCCCCTACTTCAGATGCCAATTGCAAGTCCAGGCCTCCAGTACTTCTGATTTTAACTCAAGGGGCCCAAGACCCTCTCCTCAGGTTTGGTAATTTGCTAGAACAGCTCATAGAACTAAGGAAAGCAGTATACTTACTGTTACTGGTTTATTACAAAGGATACAACTCAGGAACAGGCAGATGAAAAGATGCATAGCGCGAGATATGGGGAAGGGGTGCAGAGATTCCATGATCACCCTGGGTGCACCACCCTCCCAGCACCTTGATGGATTCACCAACCCAGAAACTCTCTGAACCCCTTCAGTTAAGATCTTTTATGGAGGCTTTATTACGTAGGAATAATTGATTAAATCATTGGCCATTAACGATCAACTCTAGCCCCTCTCCTCTCCCTGGAGGTCAGAAATTGCCAGTCTAGTCACCTGGTTGGTTCCCCTGCAACCAGGCCCCATCCTCACAGGCTTGCTCAGGGCTTGTTATGAATAATAAGAGACACTTCCCTTTATTGCTTTGGAGCTGATTTCAGGAACTAGAGACAAACCCCAAATATTATAACAAAAGATACTCCTACTGCTCTGTTACTTAGGAAGTTATCAATACAAGAGTTTTAGGAGCTCTGTGCCAAGAACTGGGGACAAAGACCAAATATATCTTTTTTATTACATCACAATGTCCTCATCAATGAATTGGATCCAAGGACTACGAAGTAGATTTGTAATTGTTAGTGTCCTCATCAATGAATTGGATCCAAGGACTACAAAGTAGATTTGTAATTGTTAGAAACAACCAAATCCAGATCCCAGTCACCATCGAGAGAGGTCTCTTGTGGTGTGTTCTAGAACTCTCTGTCGGGTCCTATTTTAAAAATATACGTAGGGACTTCCCTGGTGGTCCAGTGGTTAAGACTTCACCTTCCAGTGCAGGGGGTTCGATCTCTGGTCGGGGAGATAAGATCCCACATGGCTCGCAGCCAAAATACAAAAACACAAAACAGAAGCAATATTGTAACAAATTCAATAAAGACTTAAAAAAAAACGGTCCACATCAAAAAAAAAATCTTAAAAAGTATATGTACCTATGACCTTCATAGGAAAAGGAAAAAGCACTTTATCAATTTTTCAAATGATGTGAGGCTAGAAAAATAGCTAATTCTTTTGGTGATAAAACCAGGAATTCAAAAATAACTCGACTATCTGGAAATGATCAAATCTAAGAAAATGAAATTGATTTGGGATAAACATAATGTCCTACCCTTAAATTTAAAAATCCAACAACACAAGTTAAAAATGGAGGAAACATGGTTTAATAAAATCTCATTTAAGAAGACAGGAATTTTGGCTGATTGACCCTCCAACTGATCTAAGAATATAATTTGTCTGCCACAGACATTTGATTACATAGTTGCAAGAAGGTTCCTCAAGATCCAAATTAGAATCAAAGGGGAACTTTCAACAAGATAAATCTCAGGTCAATATAAGGAAAATCTTTAGCCTGTCTAACAGTAAAATGGATTGTTTTGTGAGACTTGTATTCTCCATCCTTGGAGATGTTCCGGCAGAGACCAAGCTACCTCTTGCTCTAGATGAAGTAGAAAATCATCAGATAGACAACCTTTAAGACCGATTATAGAATTCTAAAAATGTATAATTTTATGACATGAATTAACAATCGACTTTTGATTTTTAATGTTTAAAAACAAGATGTGATATCATATCTTAAATATTTTTATTTATTTGATCAATTCTATCAAAAATGATAGTCTTATGATAGGCATAGTAAGTATAATTGGTGTTCCAAGGGTTTTCTGTCTCACTGAATATGGTGCACAATTCTTTACTAAGGGTACGTCCTTAAATTCTCAACCTGAAAGAGATGATGAACATCTAGTCTAGAACAATCTCATTGAAGATGAAATAGAATTGTGTGCCTGAAGCATATAGAATCCTTTGTGCTCAAATTCAGTCTCACCCCAGTGAGGGTGAGGGTGAGTAGAGCTCCTTTGCATTCCTTCACCCTCTCTCTTGGCTACAATCATGCAAGGGCACCTCGTGTCAAGGATGGCTGCTTACTATTTCAGATACTGGTAGTAGTGGTGCAGCAATTTACCCTACCATATTTATACACTCTGACAGTAGGTTTTGGTGATATTTAGGAAATAAAAGTCCTCACTCCTAGGCAATAATGTGAGCTTTCTGGCCAGAAGACTTCCATGTTTCCCTTACACAAAACTCCTGTGCCATGAATTTATTTTTTAACCATCCCCCCCAACCAAAAATTAAATTACCTCAGTATTTTCATGGCTTTATTTTTGTTGGCCATAAAATTGCTATTGGCTGCCTTGGTGTTTGTGTTGGCATCAGTGGGCATGCTGATGTCAAGTTAGGGAAGAAAATAAACCTTCAAAGGAAAAACCAAATCGACCCATTTTGGGGACTCATGTTGTATATGAGAGAAGAGGAATTTGTTTCTCTGTGTGTAATGTCATTCTAAAAATTGATGCAAGTGGGCAGAAGTATGCTCATAGTTGATTAACTGCTCTCCATGAAGACAAAAAAAACACTGATTTATATATAGCATTTGCCAATTTCTATGGTGTAAATACTCCCTTCATGGTTGATTTCAGTCTACCAAAATAGATCTCACTGAACTTGGGGTTGGGAAGAAATGGGCTAATAGGCTTTGAGTCAAGCAAGTCTCTTAAATTGAAAGTGGGGGGAAAAATTTAGTTGGATATTTGGAGTAAAAAAAAAAAATGCCTATAACATTTGACACCTATATTGACTCCTTCCTCATAAAAGGTTTTACAGAGGTATTTTAGGTTGGTTTAGGCCTGGCACATTAAAGCCGTATTTGTTTCTTTTTCCTGTCCTTTTCCAACTATTTTGATCAGCTGTTTAAATTTGCTTTCTTACTAAAAAGTATTTTAATAATGAGAACTGCAGCTATTCTAATATTTATCTTGAGGTCCTTCCCATCATTGTGAAGTTTAATCTGTATTTTCATATCAAAGAAGAAACTTTAATAACAATTAAAATTATGTGGTTATAAGAAGAAATATAATTATATATCTTTAGAGTGATTCATATACCAGGAATACCCATTCTTCCATAAAATATATACATAAGTAGTTTGATCTCATTCAGTATAATGAAATCTATTATTAAGGTTGATATTCTTTGTTGAAAAAGAAAAGGAGTGCCAGAAATTCTTGGCTGGATATCCTAATACCCATTCCCAATCCCTTTTCCTTGTCTTCCTGAAAACTAAATGAACTCTTACCCAGATATCCTTGTAGCTAAGCTAGCAAATTCCATGTTTAACAGGTCTGTCTAATAGGATGTAACTTGAAGCCTACTTAGAGCTTATGGGAAAAAAGGCATGGATACAACTTTCAGCATCCTCTTGCCTCCCACTCACTTCTTTCTGAGTTTAATATGAATTAAATGCCTCAATGGCAGGCTATATTATGAGGCAACTAGCATGAGGATGAAAGCTACCATCATAAGGATGGCAGATTGGCAACGGAAAGAGATTAGATGAATTCTCACAACATGGTCAAACCATTGACTAGACCTGGGGTATATACCTCTAGATGTCTTGTTATATGAGAAAACAGCCCTATCTTTTTATAGCTTCATTGAAGCATAATGTACATACCATAAAATTCACCTGCCATAAGTATACAATTCAATGAGTTTTAGTAAATTAGTGGAATTGTGTAACCGTAACAATCCATTTTCCGCCCAGGCTCACTTTCAGTCATTCCCCATTGGTCCTTGGCAAACACTGACCAGCTCTCTGACTATAAACTTACCTTTTCTAGACATTTCATATAAATAGGATCATGCAATATGTAGTCTTTTGCATCTGGCTTCTTGCATTTACGATAATGTTTGTGAAGTTTATCGATGCTTTAGCATGTACCAGTATTTTCTTCCTTTTAAATGCCAAATACTATTCAATTTGTATATCTGTCTGTTGATTGATACCTGGGTTGTTTTGAGTTTGGACACGTTACAAATAATGCTGGTAAGAAAATTTATGTATAAGTCTTTTTGTGGACCTGTGTTTTCATTTCTCTTGTCTAGATTCCTAGGAGTAAAATATGGGAGTCATATGGCAAGTTTGTTTATGACTAACTTTTAAAGAAATTGCCTAATTGTTTTCCAAAGTGGCTGTGCCATTTTACATTCCCACTGCCAGTATTTGAGCGTTCCAGGCTCTCTCTATCCTTGCCAGTACTTGATACTGTCTTTTTGATAAACATTCTTAGTAAGTATATAAGGTGGTATCTTATTGTGGCTTTAATTTTCATTCCTCTAATGACTAATGATGTTGAGCACTTTCTCATGTGCTTATTAGCCATTCATATGTCTTCTTTGGTAAAATGTCTATTCAGGTCTTTTGCCCATTTTTAATTGGGTTGTTTGTCTTCTCATTATACAATTGTAGGATCTCTTTGCAGATTCTAGGTACATGTCCTTTACCAGATATACGATTTACAGATATTTCTCTGGGTCTGTGGCTTATCTTCTCACTTTCTTAATCTTGTCTTTTGAAGAACAAGTTTTTAATTTTAATGAAGTCCAATTTATCAATTTTTTCTTTTATAGTTTGTGCTCTTAGTGTCATGTCTGACTTATTTTGTTTTAAATTATTATTTATTTTTTTATTGGTTGCGTTGGGTCTTCGTTGCTGCACGTGGGCTTTCTCTAGTTGCAGCGAGTGGGGGCCACTCTTCGTTGCGGTGTGCGGGCTTCTCATTGCGGTGGCTTCTCTTGTTGCCGAGCATGGGCTCTAGGTGCATGAGTTTCAGTAGTTGTGGCACACGGGCTCAGTAGTTGTGGCTTGCGGGCTCCAGAGCACATGCCCAGTAGTTGTGGCGCATGGGCTTAGTTGCTCCGCAGCATGTGGGATCTTCCCGGACCAGGGCTTGAACCCATGTCCCCTGCATTGGCAGGTGGATTCTTAACCACTGCGCTATCAGGGAAGCCCTGAATTCTTTGCTAACCCAGGGGCATGAAGATTTACTCTTAGCTGCTTTTATAGAGGTTTAACCTCTATAATTCCTAGTTTAAGTTTTTAAAAGTTTGACCTCAGTTCTTTTAGGACTCAGGTTCCTTTGGAGCTAATTTTTGAGTATAGTGTGAGGTAAGATTCTGTGTTGGTTAAATCACTTATTTACTCCATATATTTCTTTTTTGCATCTGGATATCCAATGGCCTCATCACTATTTGTTGGAAAGACAATCCTTTCTCTATTTAATTGTCTTGGCATGTTTGTTGAAAGTCAGTTTGCTACAAATGTAAGGATTTATGTCTGGACTCTCAATTCTATACCAGTGATCTGTAACAGGGGTGGCAAAATATGGTCTGTGGGCCAAATCCAGCTCACTACCTTTTTTCTGTTGTTAATAAGTTTTATTGAACACAGCCATTCCCACGTGTTTACATCTTGTTTGAGCTACTTTTTTACTATGATGGCAGAGTGCCGTCATTTGCAACAGAAACCAAAATGTCTCAAATATTTACTATATGGCACTTTATAAAGATTATTTGCTAACTCCTGATCTTTATGTTTATCCCTCTGTCAGTACGATATTCTTGATCACTGTAGCTTTATAATAAGTCTTGAAATCAGGTAGTGTGAGTCTTCCAACTTTGTTCTTCTTAATCAAAATTGTATTGCCTATACTAGGCACTTTGCATTTCCATATAAATTTTAGGATCAGCTCATCAGTTTCTGAAAAGTAGCATGCAAGATTTTGATAAGCGTTGTGTTGAATCTATAGATCAGTCTGGGGAGAACAACCATCTTGACAGTATTAAGTCTTCCAATCCATGAAGATGACATCTTTCCATTCATTAGATCTTTAATTTTTCTCAACAGTGCTTTTTACTTTTCAGTGTACAAGTGTTTGATTTCTTTTTGTTAAATGTATTTCTAAGTATTTTATTATTTGTGATGCTATTATAAATAAAACTTAATTTCATTTTCAGATTTTTAAATTGTCCCTATTGTTACAGTTGTATAGGTATACAATTGATTTTTGCATATTGATTTTGTATTCTGTGAACTAGCTAAAATAGTTTATTGATTCTCATATGTTTTATGGATTTTTTAAGGATTTTCTACATACAGACTCATGATATATGCAAATAAACAATTTTATTTCCTTCTTCCAAACCTGGACTGGATGCTTTTTTTTTTTTAAAAACTTGTTACACTGACTAGAACCTTCAATCTGATGTTGAATAAGCATGTTGAGTGTGGACATTGTGGCTTTTTTCCCTGATATTTGGGGGAAAGCTTTCAGTCTTTCACCATTAAGTAGTTATAGGTTTTTCATAGATATCCTTCATCAGGTTGTGGAAATTCCCTTCTATTCCTAGTTTAAGTTTTTAAAATCATAAATGGATGTTGAATTTTTTCATATGCTTTTTCTGAAACAATTGAGATAATCATGTGATTTTGGCTCCTTACTATTCTGCTAATACGGTAGTCTATATTAATTGATCTTCAGTTGTCAAACCAACATTGCATTCCTGGAACACACCACACTAGGAGGTGGTATATAAATTTTTATACATTCCTGAGTTAATTTTTCTAATATTTTATTAATGCTTTTTGCATGTATGTTTATGATATTGGCTAGTTTTCTTTTCTTGTGAGGTTTCTGTCTGTTTTGTTATCAGGGTAATACTGTCTCATAGAATGAGTTGAGAGGTGTTTCCTCCTCCTCTCTTTTCTAAAGGTTGGTGAAAAACTGGTATTATTTTTAAATACTTAAATTCATCAATGAAACCAACTAGACCTGAGCTTTCCTTTGTAAGATATTTCTAATTACCAATTCAGCTTCTCTTCTTGTTATAGGTATATTCAAATTTTCTATTTCTTCCTGAGTCTGTTTTCATAATTTGTATCTTTCTATGATATTTTTCCATTTCATCCAGGTTGTCTCATTTGTAGATCTAATATTGTTTATAATAGTCCTTATAATCCTTTAAACTTTGATAGGGTCAGTAGTGATATCCCCTCTTATGTTCCTGATTTTGGTAATTTGTGTCTTCTCTCTTATTTTCTTGGTAAGTCTATTTGTTTGTTAGTTTTATTGAACTTTTGGTTTAATCTATTTTCTTTATTTTTGGGGTTTTTTTTTCTATTTCTGTGATTTTCATTCTAATCTTTATTATTCCCTTCCTTTTGCTTGCTGTAGGTTTAGTTTTCTTTTTGTAGTTTCTTGCATTGGAAGTTTAGGTTATAGATTTGAGAAATTTCTTCTTTTCTGAAATTAACACTGCTGTAGATTTGATGGTGTTTTTTTAATGAATTCAATTTAAAATTACCAGACCAAGCATCACTTACATGCAAAACTTATACTGCAGTGAAGTTGTTTGATAACAACTAATGTTGTTTAAATTACAAGTAACGTCAAAATTTTTGTTGACCTCCTTCTGGCAAAAGTTAAAACAAGAAGGAGGATCCCACAAGCCAGTTTTCAGTGGATATATTTTCTGATCTTAAACTATAAGAGAAGAATCTAATAGAATTCTATAAATGCCTTCTAAGGGATGAATATATTCTATTAAAGTCATATGATTATAGTCTGATATCAATATTTGGTAGTACCTATCTGTTTAAAAGGACATTTTCAAAGATGAAATACAGAAAATCTCATTACAGGTCAGTATTAACAGATAAATATTTGCAATTGACTGTTATGATAGGAAACACTAAATTTAAACCTCAAACAAAATGACATCCCCCCAAAAGAAAATCCCCACATTCTTATTGGTAGACCGTATTACAAAAAAGTTCTCAATTATTGTAATTATATGTTGAATTTCATCAAAAAATGTTTGAATTTTTTTCTTGTTATATACATATGTACACAATATCTTTGATTTTGTCTCTTAGACTGCAATACTATTTGGTTCCTTACAAAAAGTTTTCCAAACCCAGCAAATTAACATCTGATATCTGCCTAGTAAATTAAAGATTTACCCTCTTTGGAAGAAGATAACATCCCCAGAGCCTCTAGAATTTTTCATACATAATATCTGGCATTCAAAAAAAAATTACTAGCCATTCCAAGCAATAGACATAAACAACTCAAAACTAGGAAAAAACGCAGATGGTAATAACAAAACTGGATGTGTTCCAGATACTGGAGTTACCAGGCAGGAATTTTATTCAGGCAAGAATATTTTTTTTTTTAAAAGGTGAAAAGATGGAGAATTTCACTAGGTCATTGTCATATATGAGAAAATATACCAAACATCACAAAATCCAGAAAAAAAGCATACTACTTTTATTAATTTGTGACACATCGCCATAGTGCTTTTTTCCCCAAACTTTTGGGGCTGCTTACTCTTTTATTGCCTCTTTGCATAATAACAAGTCACATTACTATTTTATATGGAGGCAATAGATATATTATTTAGTCATTCCTCTAACATGTTGATCATTTGCTGAATTAGTAACAATTTGGGGTGCTTTTTCCTCAGAAAGCACCAGACTTTGTCAGGGTAAACTATGTGAGATATACTAAAGCAATTCAATATATTGGAATACATAAAATTTGACATCTGACATAGACAGGGGTAGGTTTGTGTTCTCTAAGTGAGTACATTTTCGATAAATGTTATTTTACACCATTCTCATCAGAAAAACATGCATGGTACATTTATAATTATATACACTGTGTTATTGAGTATATTCATGACAGGAGAGAACATTAGTTTGGGTCAGATGTCAATGAGAATCACATCTTCCATTTATAATTTTACATGTTTGATGTTTGGAAGAATTTTCCACAGGCTATTTTCAACTCTCTACATTTCAAATTTTGTTTCTCTTCCACCATACATGTTCTTCCAGTGTTGTATGAACTAATTCATGTCCATGTAGTGATACAATCTCTGGTCCTGCACCTATGTATCATGAGGTGGGGAGATTCAGCACAGTGGAGAGTAGGGATATTCCTAGAATCTCTTCTTATATCAGAACAGTTACCAATAAATTGACTATACATGAAAGTGACTATAAACCACATAAATATGCCCTTCTAAGCCTAAATTAAATGTAGCTTTAACTCAGCTTCTCTTTGGCTAGATTCCAAAATTGGATGCAGTCAATTCTGTCACCACTCAAATGAGGGAAGATATAATGGAGGGAAAGTTGAGTGGAAAGAGACAATGGTCTTAACTTACTGCAGTTGAAAATATCTTATTTTTGCAACATTTACAACAATAAATTTGTAAATAAAAATAAATTTTTATTTACAGAAATAGATTTCTTTGTGAACACATTGCTGGGACCCCACCCAGGGCTTTGGAAGGGACCTAGGCAAATAGAGTGCTGTGAAGCTTAAGCTTCATTAGATAGAAGGATAAATGAGAAAAAATAATAGTTATTAGGCACTGGAGATTTGGGAACTGAGACAAATGGGGTGCAGGTATAAGAGAGAATATTTCCACTGTTTGCCTTTTTTATTATTTGGACATTTATATACCTATTAAAAATTAAAACGTTTTAATTGAGGGCAAATGTTATAAATTAAAAATGAATGGCAATGACATTGAGCACTGAATACTGCCAGAAGCCTAACTTTCTGATAAAAAAGGAAAAACATCAGGAGCTGACAATGATTATGAATATAACAGTCTATCCAAGAACTCTGAGGGCTGGCAATAAGCCCCAAACACTGAGCAAGTAGTGAGATAACCATTTCTCATCAACCCTCAGTCTCTCCCCTCTTCGAGGGCCTCGACAAATATTTTGCTGAGATGTAGCTAGGTATTGCATAATGTGATTTCATGGGTGCAAAAGCATGCTATTATAAATTCAGGAAGTGTAGAACTCTAAGGTTGCGCTATAGCCCAAGCCACGTATGTCGATTGGGCACTTGAAATGTGGCAACTACAAATTGAGGTATGCTATAGGTATAAAATACATACAGTATTTCAAAGATTTAGTACAAATAATCTCAACTTTTTAATAAAAAATTAATTTGAATATATGTTGAAATCATACTTAGAATATATTGGATTAAATAAATTATATTAAAACCAGTTTCGCCTTTTCTATCATTTAAAATGTGACTACTAGAAAAATTAAAATTACATTTGTGTTTCAACTTAAATTTCTATTGGATAGTGCTGCTCTAAAAGCACACTTTCCTTGCTCCTCCAGTTTGTAGGACTGCTGAGGATATAACTTGGCATACCTATGCCAGTTTTATCACTTTAAAAGAGAAAGTTAAATTTCAAAATATCAAGAGCTAAAAAACTCCCAGAATGAGAAAATGACATATCTATCATTACAATTGAATAGATCCATTGAAGTGTTATATAATCACATTGTTTCACAAGATTGAAATCATCTCAAGAATTTTCTTTAAAGTAATAAGTAGTTTCTCCAAATAGTTCATTCTAGTTTTTTAAATTACCAGTTCACTTTATGCCTCTCTAAAATATCTTAATTTCCATAAAATGAGAATGATGGACTTCCATAATCTTTAAAAATAATGTTATAAGGAAAAAGCTATAAACAAGAAAAAGACACATACAGAAGAAATCACTCAGAGTTCTTCAATAGTCAAAATTATTTATTAAGGTAAATATTGTACTGGCTCATCCTTCAGTATCAGCCAGTCTACAGATCAAAACTTATGTGGGATGGTTCAACATGTGAAAATCAATTGGTGTAATACAGCACATTAACTGAATGAAAGAAGAATTATATGATCATCTCAATTGATGCAGAAAAAGCATTTGAAAAAATTCACACTTTCATGATGAAAACACTCAACAAACTAGGAATAGAAGGAAACTACCTCAGCAACATAAAGACCATATATGAAAACTAACAGCCAACATCATAGTCAAGGATAAAAGACAAAGTGTTTCCTCTAAGCTCAGGAACAAGCAAGGATACCCACTTTTGCCACTTCGTTTCAACAAAGTACTGGAAGTTCTAGACAGAGCAATTAGGTAAGAAAAAGAAATAAAAGACATCCAAATTGAAAAGGAAGAAGTAAAATGATCTCTGTTCATAGATGACATGATCTCATATGTAGAAAACCCTAAAGATCACACACACACACGCACACAACTGTTAGAATTAGTAAATTCAGCAAAGTTGTAGGATACAAAATCAACACTCAGAAATCAGTTGCATTTCTATACACCAACAATGAACAATCTAGAAAGATAATTAAGAAAATAATTTCATTTGCTATAGCATCGATAATAATAAAATACTCAGTTATAAACTTAAGCAAGGAGGTGAAAGACTTGTACACTGAAAACTACAAAATATTGCTGAAAGAAATTAGAGATGACACCAATAAATAGTAAGACATCCCATGTTCATGAATTGGAAAAATTGAGATGTCAATACTACCTGAATCAATCTACAGATTCAATGTAATCCCTATCAAATTCCCAATGATTTCTTTTTCCAGGAATAGAAAAATTCATCCTAAACTTCATCTGGAATCTCAAGAGACCTAGAACAGTTAAAAAAAAAAAATCTTGAGAAACACAACGTTGGAAGTTTCACACTTCCTGATTTCAAAACTTACTACAGCAAAGATACAATAATTAAAACTGTGTGGTACTGGCATAAAGACAGGCATAGATACTAGTAGAATAGAGCTGAGAGCCCAGAAATAAACCCTCACACATATGGTCAAATGATTTTCAACAAGAGTACCAAGACCATTCAATGGGGAAAGGACAGTGTTTTTCAAAAATGGTGCTGGGAAACTGGATAGCCACATGAAAAAAAAATGCTGTTAAACTTTTGCATTACTCCATATACAAAGATTAACCCAAAGCTTGCTAATTCTAGAATATTTTCATCAACCCCCCAAAGAAACCCCATACCCATTAACAATCATTCCCCATTTTGCTCTCCCCCTGGCAACCACCAATCAACTTTCTGCCTCTGTGGATTCCTATTCTGGACATTTCATATAAGTGAAATTATACAATACCTGGGCTTTTGTGTCTGGCTTCTTTCACTTAGCATAATATTTTCAAGGTTCATCCACACTGTATTTTGTGTCAGGACTTCATCTCTGAGTAATATTATGTTGTATGGATATACCACATTTTGTTTATCCATTCATCCTTTGGTAGATATTTAGGCTGTTTCCACCTTCTGGATATTATGAATAATGTTGCCAAGAAAATTAGCAAACAAGTTTTTATGAAACTATATGTTTTCATTTCTCTAGGAGTGGAGTGTGTCTGTCTTTTTTATTTTAGCCATCCTTGTGAGTGTGAAGTGGTAATTTTTTGTGATTTAATTTGCATTTCCCTATACAGTAGTGTCACTGAACATCTTTTCATATACTTATTGGCCATTTGTATATCTTATTTAGAGAAATACCTACTCAATTTGGTTATTTTTATTTTGATTTGGGTTATGTGTCTTTTTATTGTTGAGTTGTCAGACTTATTTTTTTTATCGAAGTATAGTTGATTTACAATGTTGTGTTAATTTCTGCTGCACGGCAAAGTGATTCATTTATACATATATATACATTCTTTTAAATATTCTATTCCATTATGGTTTATTACAGGATATTGAATATAGTTCCCTGTGCTATACAGTAGGACTTGTTGTTTATCCATTCTATATATACCAGTTAGCATCTGCTAACTCCCAATCCCTCCCTCCCCCATCCCCCTCCCCCTCTGCAACCACATGTCTATTCTCTATGTTTGTGAGTCTGTTTCTGTTTTGTAGTCAGGTTCATTTGTGGCATATTTTAGATTCCATATGTAAGTGATATCATATGGTATTTGTCTTTCTCTTTGTGACTTCACTTAGTATGATAATTTCTAGGCCCATCCATGTTGCTGCAAATGGCATTATTTCACTCTTTTTTATGGCTGCGTAGTATTCCATTGTATATATGTACCACATCTTCTTTAACCATTCATCTGTCATTGGACATTTAGATTGTTTCCATGTCTTGGCTATTATGAATAGTGCTGCTATGAACATAGGGGTGCATGTATCTTTTTGAATTAGAGTTTTGTCTGAATATATGCCCAGGAGTGGGATTGCTGGATCATATGGCAACTCTATTTTTAGGTTTTTGAGGAAACTCCATACTGTTTTCTATGGTGGCTACACTAATTTACATTCCCACCAACAGTGTAGGTGGGCTCCTGTTTCTCCGCACCCTCTCCAGCATTTGTTATTTGTAGACTTCAGACGTCTTTATATATGTAGATGCTAGACCTTTATCAGATATATGAGTTGCAAATATATTCTATTCTCTGAGTTGTCTTTTCATTTCTCAGTAGCATTCTTTGAAGCACAAAACATTTGGATTTTGATGAAGTTTAATTTTTTGTTTTTTTGGTTGCTTGTGCTTTTGGTGTCATACCTAAGAAAACATTGCCTAATCTGAAGTCTTAAAGATTTATGCTTATGATTTATTCTAATAGTTTTATAGCTTTATATCTTATATTTAGGTTTTTGATCTATTTTGAGTTGATTCTTATATATTGTGTGAAGTGGAGGTCTAAATTCATTCTTTTGCATATGTTTATCCAGTTTCCTAGTAGTATCCAGTTTCAAGTTGGTTGAAAAGACCATTCTTTCTCTGTTGAATTGTGCTGTCACTCTTGTCACAAATCAATGAATCGTAAATGTAAAATTTTTGTGGACTTTCCATTCTATCATTGGTCTATATATCTAGCCTTATGCCAGTACCATATTATCTTTATTTCTGCCACTTTTTAGTAAGTATTGAAATCAAGAAGTGTGCAAACTCCAACTCTGTGGTTTGTAAGATTGTTTTAGGTATTATGAGTTGCAATTCCGTAAAGAATTTTAGTATCAGCTTTTCAATCTCTAAAAACTAGACAGTTGGGATTCTGATAGGGATTATGTTGAATCCATAGATTTAATTGGGGAAATTGCCATCTTAACAATATTTTTTTAATCCATGAATATGGAATATCTTTTCATTTACTTACTCTGTAATTTCTTTCAATAATGTTTTATAGTTTTCAGTATACAAATCTTATACTTCTTTTGCTAAATTTACTTCTAAACATTTTATTGTTTTTGATACTATTATAAATAGAATTGTTTCCTTAATTTCATTTCCAGATTTTCCATTGCTAGAAATAAAATAGATATTTTTGTATATTAATACTGTATCCTTCAACCTTGTTGAACTCGTTTATTAGCTCTAATCATTTATGTGTGTGTATTTCTTAGGATGTTTTATATACATAATCATGTCATCTTCAAATGGAGATAGTTTTACTACTTCCTTTTCAATCTAGGTTTTTAAAATTGCATTATTGCTCTGATTATAACCTTCATTATAATAATGTTGAACAGAAATAGTCAGAACAGACATCTTTGTCTCTTTCTGATCTTAGAGAGAAAGCTTTCAGTCTTTCCCCATTAAGTATAACATGAGCTGTGGTTTCTTGTAGATGCCCTTTATCAAGTTGAGGAAGTTCCCTTCTGTTCCTAGTTTGTTGTATGTTTTTATTATAAGGGGAGTTGGATTTAGTCTAATGCTTTTCCGGCATCTATGGAAAGGATCATGTGCTTTTTGTCCTTTGTTCTATTTATATGGTGTATTACATTGATTTTCTTATGTTGAACCAAGCTTGCATTCCTGGGATAAATCATCCAAGGTTATGTATGCTGTTAGATACAATTTACTATTTTTTTGTTGTTGTTGGGGATTTTTTAATCTATATTCACAAGGGATATTGGTCTGTAGATTTCTTGTTTGGGGGCTTTCTTTGTCTGCTGTTGGTATCAGGTTAATACTGACTTCATAGAATGAGCTGAGAAATATTCTCTCCCCACCCTATTTTCTAAAAGAGTTTGTGAAGAATTTGTGTTATTTGTATTTGTATTGATCTGTATTTAAACTATTTGATAAAATTAATCATTGAAACGACCAGAAATTAAACTTAATTTTCAGAGTTCTGAAATATTTTATTCTGAAAAATTTTCAAGTGTTCACATTGCTTTTATGGAGGAAAGGATTTTTTTTTTTTTTTTTTTTTTTTTGCAGTATGCGGACCTCTCACTGTTGTGGCCTCTCCCGTTTTGGAGCACAGGCTCCGGACGCGCAGGCTCAGCGGCCATGGTTCACGGGCCCAGCCGCTCCGTGGCATGTGGGATCTTCCCGGACCGGGGCCCGGACCCACGTCCCCTGCATCGTCAGGCGGACTCTCAACCACTGAGCCACCAGGGAAGCCCAGGAAAGGATTTTTGAAGGTCCTACTCTGCCATTGCCACTGGCATTCATTTCATTTTTTATTATGCTACAGAATCAGTTAACCAATGTCAAGTGTTTCAATTAGAAACCCACATTTCACATATTTAGTTCTAGATTTACTCCTCAAGTTCCTAAAATATCATCCAAACCTCCTCAGTACTAAGATGACAAATGTACATTCCCTAGACATGGAGGTTTTCTCAAATGGAAATTTCTTTCTAGATTAAATTTCTTGAACCTTAAAGTGTGATGACTCTTTGCTAAAGGTGTTACTTTTCATTTGAAAGCAAATTTTAAAAAACTTTTAAAACTATAAAACACTATAATATATGAGATGATATTAACATCATCACCACTTATGTGATAGTCATTTCACTGCATCCTAGTTATATTGCTTTTATTTTTTTAAGAAAAATAGAACTTCACATTGGAGCTGAATTTAACAATCTGTTTATCAATTTAGGGTCACCAATCAGTGATCCAATCCATGTTTATTGACAGTAAGATAAAGCTGAGATGGACATTAAAATTTAAATATTCCTGAGTGACAGCATCCATTCACTTGACATAGATACCTATCTTTCTGTTGACCTCAGCAGTCTGAGTTTTAGCCTTCATCTCTGTGGCTTCCATTGCTGCAAAGTCTTCTCCCTGAATAAGACACGTATGAGCCCAATCTCTGAAATTACTCACAGTGGGAAAGGCATAGCTGTTCTGGAAAGGAGTTCTGATTCTGAGCTAAGATATTGCCATGTTTAGCCTCTCAATTTACCATTCTATTTTTCTCTTTTCTGAGTTCTTTTTACCGACTGTCACCATTTTCTGACAATTCACTTTCCATGACTTTCTATAGGTTGAATTCTGCCTTCTGTTCATCTTACCTTTGACAGTGCATAATTAAAAGTGATCTATTAACAGATCACAGGACTTTTTTTTCACTCAGCCCTCATCCTTCTGAAATATTCTCTTGTGAAGCAGTGTGCTCTTTTATCCTTTATTGGGTTGGTTCAGTTGTAGGAATGCTTGTGTAATTTTCTCATTTTGAGAGTTGCTCTAACATACTGTGGACCACTTCTTTATCCCTTGAAATTCTTTCTTTGGTTCCTATAATGCTGCTCTTTCCTGGTTCTTTTTTGTTTAACTTCGTGTTTCCTTTTCCTCTTTGATCTTCCAAACTTGACCTTCCAAGCTTCCCCAAGGTTCAGTCCTCAGTTATTTACCTTTCCTCCCTTTATGCTTGAAGAGATCATTGATCCTGGAAACCCAGACTTCAGAGATCTTAAATAGTGTTATGTTAATTATCATTTCTTCAGCAATAGCTAAGGGACCTCTATTTCTGTTCCAGAACCCTCTCCTGAGCTCAGATACACACAAACTGCCTATTAGACCTTGGCTATGCTTCACTCACCACAAATTCAACAGGTCTGAAAGTCAGCTCATCACCTTAACCTCTCCTCCACTAATCCCACCTCACCCCAAAGAGTTCCCCTTTAACTTTTCTGTTTCTGTAAATGGTGTCACAATTTTCCCAATTCTTCAGATTTCAGAACTGGAAAAAAATTACGTGTTTTTTAATTTCTCTGGCCACTTGCCCTCTACACATAGTCATTTTAGTCATTTATTGATTTTTCTTTCAAAGTTTCTCTCCTTGTTCACATTTTTGGTGGATGATTGTTGGTAGCTATTAAAATTTTTGGTGTGCATATTCTTGGACTCAAGAATTATATTTAAAAGAATTCATTATACGGATTTACTTGAACAACTGGGAAAAGACACATACAGGTATGCTTATTTCAACATTGTTGAAATAGGAAAATTTGAAAACAAACTAAATGTCTACCACTTGATGACTGGTATTATATGTACCAATATGATAAGGTATCTATTCTCATACATGAAAAAGCAAGATTAAATTTATACTGTTATTACATTTTGTAAAACAATAAAAGGATGCACATACACACACCCATACTTGTATATGCATAAGCACTTTTTGTAACTTATTTTTCTCCATTTAAAAAATTAAAGTATAATTTACATACAGCAAAATTCACCCTTCTTAGTGTATAGTACTGAGTATTTTGACAAATGCATACAATTGTGTAGTCACCTGACAATCAAAATATAGAACAGTTTCTGTCACTCCAAAACTCCCCTGTGCCACTTTGTAAGTCCCACCCCAGCCCTCACCCTCAATCCCTGACTTCTATTGATGTGGTTTTTGTCCCATATAGTTTTCCCTTTACCAGAATGTCATATAAACGGAATTATATAGTATACAGTCTCTTGAACCGGACTTCTTTAAGCAAGCATAGCATGTTTAGATGTATCCCTCTTGTTAGGTGTATCAGTCGTTTTTTCCTTTTATTGCTCAGTAGTATTTCATTACATAGATAGACCACAGTTTGTTTATCCATTCTGCAGTTGAGGAACATTTGGGTTATTTCCACATTTTGGCAATTAATGAATAAAGCCAATATAAACATTCATACATAGGTGTTTGTGTAAACTTAAGTTTTTGTTTCACTTGGGTGAATCTCTAGGAGTAGGAATGATGGGTCATATTGTAAGTATATGTTTAACTGTATAAGAAGTCACGTTTCTTTCTAAATGCCTGTGCCATTTTGCTTTCCCATGACCAATATATGGGAGTTCTAGTTGCTCCACCTCCTTGCGGGGACTTGGTATTGTAAGTTTTTTCTTTTTATTATTTTAGCCCTTTAAATGAGAAGTGTTTCATTGTAGTTTTAGTTTACATTTTCTTAATGGCTGATATTGAAAACCTTTACCTGTGTTTATTTACATAGGCATTTTTGAGAAATACACACACACACACACGCACTCACACACTAAATCATGATTATATTCAGTGCCACAGTGGGAAGGATTTGTAGTAGCTGGAGGTGAGAAAAGACTTTTACGTTTTACACCCTACTCTTTATATACTAGTTAAATTTTGTCAAGAGCATGTTTATTTGAAATTTTTCTGAACAAGTTAATTTTTAAAAATTTCTCTTCTTTATATAAAACTATCTCTGTGTCTTATTAATCCATTAATGGGGCTTTACATGTAAAATATAAAGATATTTTTCTCCTATATCCTACTGGATGGCCAAATGCTGTACTGTCCAAAGCAGCAGCCACTAGCTCATGTGGCTATTGAGCCCTTTTAATGTGTCCAGTGAGGAGCTGAATTGTTCACTTTAATTAGTAAAAATTATAATAGCCACCTGTGTCTAGTGGATACCATATTAGACAGAACAACTCTAGAACGCTTGTTGCTAGAAATCTGTTTCATCTTCATTCTTTCCCTGTCTGATTGCTATTTTAGTTTTTCAGCCCTCACTGAAGGGTGACTGATAAAGATGATTCCTGGAAGTGGTAGTGGAGACTTCTGCTCTGGGAGATGAAGCGAGTGGGGAGGGGAAGGGGAGCACACCTGAACTTTTAAAATCACACTTAGATGAACACCTTCATCATCACAGAAAGTTCTTCTGGGCAGCACTGCTCTCTAGAGGGTTGCTGAAGTTGTTTGAACATGACAGGTTTGAACTAACGTGCAAAATGAAATTTGCTGTCTGCTTACTTCCAAAGCCAGGAACTGGAAGAGTTATTGAACTGTACTGGCTTCCTGTCTTAAAATACACAGAGCAAATGCTACAATGAATCAGCCATCCTCAGGCAGGCTCAAAACACAGCCTGGTCATCATTGCTCCAGATACCAGGGCAAGATGAGATCTGGGACCTTGGCACTGGGGCTGGATTTTATGTGGATAGTTGAAAAACTATCTACAGAATGTACTCTTACATAATGAATAAGCTTCCCTCACTGATAAATGCCAATTTTCCAGTGGACCATGGAAAATTGGCTATTTTTTGCTACTCAGTGGGAGGCTGTGGCGCTCTTACTTGTGCTTTAAAGAACCCTGGAAAATGCAAATCTATGTCAGCATTTGCTCCAATTTGCCACCAGCTCTCTGTCTTTGGGTGGGTGGGAGGGCAAAAATCTCTCAATGGATATTTGAAATCAGAGCAAAATAAATGAAAAGCTCATGACACTGGTGTTCTTAGTAAGTTTTTTTTTTTTTTTTTTTTTGTGGTACGCAGGCCTCTCACTGTTGTGGCCTCTCCCGTTGTGGAGCACAGGCTCTGGACGCGCAGGCTCAGCGGCCGTGGCTCACGGGCCCAGCCACTCTGCGGCATGTGGGATCTTCCCGGGCCAGGGCACGAACCCGTGTCCCCTGCATCGGCAGGCAGACTCTCAACCACTGCGCCACCAGGGAAGCCCTCTTAGTAAGTTTTATTCAGGTTCTGGTTAGACATGATCAAGGAGGTGTTGACTAAACATTTCAGCCGCACAGCTACTTCCTGACATCAGTTGTTTTTAGATTACAAGAGGGTTATGATTATAGTTACTTTTCTTTGCAATCTTTTTTAATGACCACATCAGACTTCAATAAGAATTCCCAAATACAGGAAAAATCAGACATTAGAATCTTTTCTGAGTTATAGTAGTTAGACTAAAGAAAAATACAGTTATTCGATTTTAAAATGAGTTTTCATGACACTAAAAGAGTTTGATCATGTAGTTGAAAATCTAAATACAAGAAAATACATAAAACAAGAAAAGTTCAAGTACATAGTAATGATTGTAGAAGGCTTATCAAATATGTTTGAATGGCACCACACAATTATTCAGACTTTTCTGTAGTTACTTTTTAAAAACTGTGAGCAGGTTGGTCTTATTTTACAGATCTCTTTGACGCTTTTTATGAGGTTGTAGTAAATCATTCGAGACTTGTCTGAAGATCAAGTTTTGTTGAATGAAGAATGAATTTTCATTGCTACATCTGTGAGAAGTAAGAAATTCATCACTTTTTTTTCTGAAGTTAACTTAGAGTTAAGCCCCGCATCTTCTCCTTCTTCCTCATCATGTCAGAAGCTGGAACTATAAACTATACTCCATCTGTGCTGTAGAATCCTCCCCCTTCCTGTCTATCACCCTCTCCCCACAGGTATTTGCAGAGGCTACATTGATTTTACTTCATCCACTATTATTTCATCACCACTGGGAGAAATTCACAAAATTATAGATACTTAGTCAAAAATGCAGAATTTCATCCATTAATGCTTTTATTATCCTTAAAAAATCGAAAATATAGCCCTTCTAGACTCTTTCCATTTAAATTCAGGACTACTTTCAGGAAGACCTGCCACATGGTCATGGGTGGTGGGCGTGGAGCTTTTTATCCCAGGCATTGTTTCCATGTCCCCAAGACACCCACAGCCCAGCCAGCCAACCCTGGCACCACGGGCTGGTCCTAGCTCTGGCTTTGTCCGTTCTCTCTGCCCTGTACAGAGCCCCATGCCTTTCCTGCTACCTCTTCTAGGCCTCCCTCCATCCTCCATGCATGCACTGCCAGATGGATCTACGAGCATCTTCGCCTTTCTCCTCTGTCACATACCTCCAGTGTCTCCAGCTTCCAACCCTATTGATTCTTGAAAAGTAGAAGCATGGACAAAGAGCCAGCACTGAGCAAGGCCGCAGCTCCTCAGTCAGAGCCTCCTCCCTTCCTCCCACCACTGGTCCACTATTCACTATTAACAGGTTCAGCAGGACCCAGAGAATTTCTAAAATGGCAGAAAGTGAGCAAAGTTATATTCTCTATATATCATATAAAACCTGGTGGCCAGTGGTCCATGTGAGATATTCAAAAGGCCAGTTATGCAAAAGCTAAAAGAATAATAACAACAAAAAGCTAAGTCTTTACTGTAGCTTCAGGGAGCACTGGTGGATGCAGGCAGAGGTACACCCCATGACCACCACCAGAAGCCCCGATGGTGTAAGCAAAAGTGTGCATGTTGACTGTCTTTCCTTAAATCAGGAGTTTCCCTCTGTGTGATCAAGTTCTTGTGTTGGCAGCTGAGAAAGCCACTGACAGCTGGGGAGTTATTTTCTCCTTTGGTCACAAGATGATGAAGATAATCTAGGGTGGGAAGTGTGGGGGAGAGAAGGAGGAGACAAATGCTGGCTCCTCTGACCAGAACTGGTAAGAAGGCTCACAGATCTTCCTTTCATGTAGATCAGACTCCTAAATAACTCCTGAGTCTACCCCTTACATTTGCTGAGAAGCAACCGGATCACATCAACAAAACTCTTGAGGTGTCATAAAGAAGGATCAAGGTTTTAAATCAGCCTCTTTTTCTTTTCTTTTCTTTTCTCTTTTTGGATCATTACAAAATACTTAATCTGGATTGTGTTGTTTCCAAAAAATGGAGGAATCCACAAAACTCAATAGAATACTATTTTCCAAGTGTGAGATCTAGCCGGGAAAATTATTTGAAGTTAATCCTTTCTGTTTTGTGATGACTCTTGACCTAAAACAGGCAGAAACTTGGATAACTAGAGTTGTCCATTGTAAAATGTTTTTAGATGCCCTGACTAGGAATATACCTGATTAGACGGAGTTATTTTTTCGGAATTTTCCACTTGCTGTCTTAGTGATTCCATGAAATTGCAGGTCAGCCCACTTTTTATTTCATATGTATTAAACATACTCTGTATTTAATACATGCTAAGTATATAATACATATGTACAACATTAAATTCATAATAGACCACTGATTGTTATATTTACTGTTTAAAATTATTTTGAACAATGAAAGTTTCTTCTAGACAATGCATATTTTCTAGGTTGTTCTCTAACTGAACGTTATGTGTCAAACATTCAGTTCAACCAATATCAGTTGAGAGCCTTCTGTGCGCCAGGTGTGTGGTGGATGGATATTGTGGCATTTCCATCACTTAAAAGAGTGTTGTTAATTCTGGGTAAGTTCTAGGTAGACTTCTCCACATCCTTCAGTCTTTCTTTCTTCCCCATCGTTAGCTGTTCCATCTTACAGCAATACTGTATAAGTATTACTTTTTGCTGTGATCAAATGAGAGAGGCAAGTGTGTTCCCCTTAATAAACATAATCTTAGTTTTTAAACTGAAATCTAATTCTCTATTTTAGCTATACATTTTGACTTCGCTTTTAACTTACAGCGACAAAGTATATCACATAGAAAACATGAAAAGAAATGAAAGAACATACAAATACTAGTGTGTCATGTTAGGATGAAATGATTATTTTTGTTCTATATTTTCATTACTTTTTGTTTGTTTATTTGTTTTGCCCGCACCACGTGGCTTGTGGGATCTTAGATCCCTGAGCAGGGATTAAGCCTGGGCTCACAGCAGTGAAAGCACCGAGTTTTAACCACTGGACCGCCAGGGAATTCCCTATTTTCATTAGTTTTAAGATACTCCATTCAAATGAAAGATAAATAAGTTTGCCTTATTACTAATAAACCCTTGTCTAACCATTGGTCTCAGGCAACTCACCTTCTCGAGCCTTCTTTACACTCAGAAGAATTAAATACCGTGTTGGCCCCTTTCTCTATACTCTTTCTGGATTCATATTGATACCACTAGTTCTCTTAAATTCTCTTGGATAATCTTTCTCCCTTAGACTGTCTCCAAACTTTGAATCTGGCGGTTATTAATTCTGTTTTTATTAATATGGCTGATTATTATAATTATTGGTTAATTTTAACTAATTATAATTAATCCTATTACTTCTCATATTAATTTTGTTTTCAAAGTCATCTTATTTCTTCCCAATAATTAGAATTTTAAAAATATATATTAAACACCATGGGCAATGGTTTTATTTTCTATACTATTTCAGACACACTTGTCTCTTTCTCTGAGCTCTGACTTTAAATCTGGATTTGTTTCAGTAAGCAAACCAATGGAAACTACTTACCATTGATTGCATGTCATGTTCTCCTTGGTTAGGGCCACTGTGTACAGCTGGGCAGGTGTCCCCGGCACAAGGGCACCTGGCCAACAGGTGAATGGAGGCTCTTTGTCAACATATGCCAAGAGGAAGAGACTATGGAAACTGATGAATTCATAAAAGTGCTAACAAAAGATCAAGATAAAAAAAATTAATTACATGGGACTGAGTGAACTGATGAGGATGATAATAATTTTTGTGACTTTCTGTTTGAATAAAAAAGAAAGACTATGGGCAGCACTTTCTTTAGCATTACATAATGACATAAAGTAAATTTGGACTGTGTATGGTCCTGCCTTGAGGCATTTAAATATAGACAGGGGAGACTTGGAAAACAGAAAACGGGGGAAAAAATTTAAGAGTAATTTCTTTATATTGATATTTTAATGAATAAACAGTAAATTTATTCAAATTCCAAGGGATTCAATGACAGAAGAGATGAATGTGGACTGGAGTATTTAGGTATAGCTCCAACAAATCAGTGGAATATAAAAAGAATCCTTAGGTTTAAGACCAGCAGTCTTATCTATTTCTAATGACATAAAATTTTCATGCAGGGACAGTCTTATCCACAAAGTGGATTATTAGAGACATGCCCGGTGGCCTGAGTGGTGTCCACTAGCCCTTGTCATCTTCTCAAATGCCTCTGAACCTTACCCCATCCCCCTCCTCGGTGCCTGGGATTAGTGAATTATTCCTTTGAGTTAAAGTATGACCATCACAAGATGCCCTTTAAAAAGAGAAGATATTCCCAAAAGATTGAACATACCAAACATGATCTGCCTGGATAATTCTGTTCAGCAAGGCTGTTCACACCTCTGTTCTGAAGAACCAAAGCCTCTGTTCACCTGAGCCTGAGATTCTGTCTTTGTGGAGGGACTTGGAAAGAAAAAGCAGGAAGGAACCAGTTCTCTGTTTTGCACTTCCATAAAATCATTGATATCTCGGTCAATATTTCGACATAGATGACTCCAAAAAGATAAGATAAAAGCTGTGGATCATCTCCTCAAATAAATGCACAAAACCTAAAACGTAACACACGATTCATGGAACTCACAGACTCCTGAAGCCTGTCTAGGGATCTCAGGTTAAGAATTCACTGAACAAATAAAAAGTGTCAATTTTAGTGTCTGCAGTGCTAGGGAACCTGGCATTGCTCACCTTTGCTTTCTTCCCTTTACAGTTCATCCACTCACCTTCCGTGCTCATCTTTCCCAACCCCCCACCCCCATTTGTGGGTGGACTGAATTATCAAAATAATGACTGAGAATCCTCACCTTGGGAAAAAGAGGGCTGTGTGCTGCTACCTCCAATTTGTTTCCATGTGCCAGAACTATGTAACCAAGAACAAAGTGTAGCCAAAGGAGGCTGGGCCCATGTGCGGTGGTGGAGGAGAAGTGGGCAATGGAGGTGGTGTTGCAAAGGTTATATGATGTGGCCAGCTCTGCCATACTTTGTAGCTGTCCCATCCAGTGAAAGCTCAGTATAATTCCTCCATATCAGGGACAATCAGACCACAAAGTGTAGCCATCAAAGAATCCTGTCTCTTATAGATGCTGGGTCAGGACATACGGAAGTAAATCAGATAGAAATCTTTACTAAGGACCTTCACATGACAAAAGTTTGGAATATTTTAAATTTGTTTTTAGAGTCTTTGACTTCTCGAGCACAAGCTTCCAGTGAAGAGGAAGAGGGTCAGGATGCAAGCGCTGAGCTACCCCGGTTCCCTCTTTAAGAAGAAAGAATATAAAGGCCTCATTCACGTGGTAAGTGCTCAGTAAGTTTTATCTATGATTATTATGCTCTGTTTGCTGAGAGTGTGGTATTCTCAGCACCCACAACGTGTGTATCAACTGCTGGTAAAATTACCATTGATAACTTCCCACTTGGGAATTATTGAAATGAAATGCCAGCTCTCATGGGACATTGGTAACGTGTTCTTCAAAACTTTAACTCCTGAGAAGGCATGTTTGTGGAGGCATGTCATCATTCTCCTTTCCTCCTCATTGGCTGGGAAAAGCTCCAAAAAATGGACACTGTGTTCATTGGCTGTTGCTGGTCTCTTACTGGAAAAGGTGAAAGGGGATTCAGGTAAAACAGCAAGGGGACTATAATCTGGTCTCACTATCTCAGCAGTCATGAGGGTAGAATAGGCTTCACAGAGACCTGGGGCCCTAGCATAACTTCATTTAGGGCACAACTGAGAATCCAGGGACCCATTCTCTCTCCTTGCACCTCTTTGAGAAGCATGAACACTGCTTAGGAAGAGGGTATATTTGGGTTCATTTGTTTCCATCCAATACATCCCTTTGGGGGAGAATTTTTCAGCAAGCCAGCTCAGAGATGGTTAGCCTCCTGCATGTCAGACTGCTCCACAGGTGCACTTGAACCTCAGGAGCAGATTCTGGGAGAGGATCATGGAAGTCTGGATCTCACTTGATTCTTGTAGAAGCTTTATAGACTGTGAATTTCAAGGTCCTGAGTCACCTACTCTGTGTTGAGATCCTAGCAAAGCCCCTTCATATAAAATTGTCAATTTAAAAGTTTTACACTATATAAAGAAAGGCAGAACAGCACAACCATTCCAAAGATGGCCCCCCCTCCCCCATGTGTCTACTGTGTTACCAGCTTTCTGGTACAGCCTGGCTGGTGGCAACTGAAATGTTATCCAGAGGGACAAAATCAATGGGGAGGAGGAGTCTCAGATGCAGTGTAGAGGACCAAGGTGGAATAAGATGAGAATACTCTTAGCTTTGGCAACGAAGGGGACATAGTTCAAATTAAGTGTAAGGAAAAGTTATAGAAGTTAACATGGCACCAGCCTCCTTGTACAGCAGATAATGAGATCATCTGTTAAGGAGAAAGGCAAGGGTTTGGGTGGGAATCTCAAGGTCTGAAAAGATTTAGAAGAGCCCAGCATCTGTCCTCTTCTTTCCAACTCCACCACCTTCAGAACTAATCCTGTAAAAGAAAAATGTATCAATAAATATGTACTCAATGACTTTTCTCTGTGTCAGCCTCCAGAAAATAGCCTTGAACCTTTAAACAGACATTATCTTTGCTTTCTTGGAACTTTCAGGTCTAGTTGGAAAATATGGACAATAAATGTGAGAGAGTTGTGAGAAAGAAGAGTTCACTGGCGGGAGTAGCCCCATTGGGCATCCGTCACATAGCAGACAGGTGCTGTGTGAGATGGAATTAGTTAAGGGAAGAATTCAGGCACCGGCTTAAGACTCAAGAGGCTTAAGACCCTCCAAACTAGTGAATTATTTCTTAGAGAATTTCCCTGTCTCCTATCTTTTTCCAATCCTAGACAACATCACCAAATTAACTGTTGTTATCATGATTCTGCTTCAAAACTGTCATAATCCCCCGGTGCCTGCCCCTTAGCGTTCAAACAACTTAGGCTAAGATTGAAGGCCTCCATCTGCTGGGACCTATCCTTTCCTCCCAGATCTGGGTCGCACAGCTCTCCATTCCAGCAAAGCTCACCCACTGTCCTTCATACATGTCCCATCCTTTATCACCTCTCCATCTTTATCCCTGCTGTCCTTTCATCTTGAGTGCCCTTCCCCCACTGCCCATTCTTATTGTCATTTCTGCTTGAAGACTCAACTCTTACTTCCACCAGGATGCATTCTCTGGTCCCCAGCACTAGAAGCAACCTGCCTCTTCTGCACATCCACAAACTTTGTTCATATTTCTCTTAGGACATGTTTTATATAGTCTTTCTTATACTGTAGTTATTTTTATACTCTCTTCATCATCTTACTATCTTATAAACCTAAGGGGAGGATTTGTGCCTCATTCACCTTTATACTCCATAATACTTTATACTCCAGTGCAAAATACACTTAAATGAAAGAAGTGCTCTATTAATGATTGCTGAAGTTAATGCTAGAGAAAAATAAGTCATGTTAGACTGGATGCTTGGAAGTTTCCTTTGAACCTGTAAAAATTGGTTCTTAAGGATATATTATTTTTGGCATCCCTGGAACATAAATGTATATATATAATTTCATTCATTCATTCTTCAGTATAAACGTATTAATTACCTACCAAATGCAAGGCATGTGCATGATAGGGACAGCACTGGCCCTGGATATTTGCAGTGTATGCATTCATTTAGCAATGTTATCAATGACATAAGCAATGTCATTTTGTTTCCCTTTTTTCCAGACAAAGGGGAGCAAAGAGGCACTCCTTATCACCACTGTTGGACAAGAGCAATGTGTGATAGGAAAAACCTTCATTTAAGTTGTGACCTGTGGTGTTAGAATAAGCCTTGTAATGCACAGAACCAAATTACGTGCAATTTAAACACTGACAGAGAATATTGGCTTTTTAGATAACTCATCCTAATGTTTGTTTGGAAATATTGCTTTAAGAAGTATGGATTACACCCACCCCTTCTCTCTTCTCTGTAATTATTTTCCTAGCATTCATTCAATGAAGAGCTTTAAGTCTACTTTTTCAGATGGAAATAAACTAATGAAAATTGAAAATCAATGTTTTCCTTCTAACAGTGTTAACAAAAAAGTAAAAATCTCCAATTTTGTAATTACAGTCAACTTATAAATAGGAATGGACACAAATACGCATAATAAAAATAATTGGTTTAGGGTACATTTATTTTTAAACAATCAGGCAATTTTTTAAAAAGATGTATGTAAAGTGCATTTTAAAATATATTTTTAAAATGTCGTTACAAAATATGAGTGCATCTCAGCTTGATGTCTAGCTAAAGCGTCGCTTGTCCACCTCCCTCTCCAGCCAGGACCTTTATCCCTATCCTGGGGTTGGGGAACACACAGGCCCGTCTCTTGCTTCTTAAGGACCCATCATTTCTCCGCACAAGTGTTTGAGGATCCAATCTGTGGCTCTTTCAGCCAGGAGCCTCCCGGATCTTTCCAGACTTCTTTGCAATGCCGCCTGATGCAGCGAATTCATTTCTTTCAGAGCCTGCCGCCCTCTGCCTTCCTCATCTCCCTCTCTTTTCTCCCACGGCCCATCTGCCCCTCCTTTCCTCCATTCCCCTCTCCTCTCCGCTCCCCTTTATTTCCACTCCCCACCCGCGGAGCTTGGCTCTCCTCCCTTCCTCCCTCTCCCTCTCTCTCCCCCTCGGCTTGCCTGTATTTGGAGCTCCCGGAAGCCGCCGGCCACTCTCCCCAGGAGCGGCGTGACTGACACCGACTCCTACTCAGCGGGGAGGAGGAGGGGAGGAGGGCAGGCGGGAGGAGGGCGCGAGGGGCCGAGCAACGGATCGGCATCGCCCAGGACCAGACCGCAGGACCCCCAAGCAGGTAATCCAGAGCAGCCGGGCCGGGAGGGGCTGGCGGGCAGGTGCGGGGGGCGCTCCGCGGCCGCGCTCGGAAGTTGCGCTCAATGGGTGGGGTGCAGAGGGGCCGGGGCGGGCGGCGCGCGAGGAATAAAGACCGGGCTGGTGCCTGAGGGGCCACGTTGCCGGGGACGCGGGCGAACGCGGGGCCGGGGTGCCGGGGACCCGGGCGCGGGCGTGCGGGCGCGTGCGGGCGCCCCATCTGGGTCAGCGCAGCGGCGCTCCCTGCCCCCGCCGCCTGCCCCGGCGCGCGCTGGCCTGACCGGAAGGCGGTGCGGGCGCGGAGCGGGCTTGGGGCTGGACGGATGGCCAAGGCCTTGCGGCCACGCTCCAGGCTGGTCTAACTTCGGGGCTTCTCGTCAGTTTGGCTCTGAGCCTCAGAGGGGTGCAGGGTCGTTGGGGGGAGGGCTGTCATTGGACTGAATTTGACCCTAGCCAGGAAGTGCTGGAAAGGAACGGACCTGGCTTCTCTGCAGAAACTGACTTGAGGCCATGAGTCACTTTAAAAAAATGCGAAGGCCACTGAGGCATTGAGGGACAGCTCCAAAGAGGTCACCTCACAGCTGGGTCTCTGTCTCCTTTGGGTAGAGGGTTGTTTGTGGAAGTAGCCTCGTTGTCATCACTTTGGGGACTAATAATCACATATGCAAACGGCCTTGCTTTCATTGCCATCAGAGTGGTATCCTGCAACACAGATAGGTTTGCAAGTTTCAGCGATATTTGAATTGGTGCGTTCTCTAAAATGAGTGAATATGGGTGACTACATTTAGTATATTGAACTAGGATTAGGTCCAAACGGCCAAAGCGGAGATGAACACAGCAAAAAAGATCAAGAAGCTTTGATTATATGGTCATGGGAACGCAGAAGTTACGGGACTTAAACCACCAAAGTTTACCAGAATTGTTTGCAGAGTACTATTTCTTTACTGCTTATATAAGACTTCTTTTTTATTTAAGGAACATAGCTTAGAATTCTTGGTAAAATTTCTAAGATCCCTTAATGTAAGATTCAACTGTGGAGTGATCTTTGGGGAAATTGTTCTTACAGTTACTAGAGTCTAATTAGACTGTAAGCCTCTTGAGGGCAAGCATGGGGTTTTGGATAGTTTTTTACTGCACCAAGAAGTATTTGACTCACAGCATGCAATGAGCAGGCAATAAAAGTTTGTTAAAATGATTAACCCAATAGTTTGAGTGTGGCTGGATCATGAGTTTTTGAAGGTACCACATTATTTTACAAGGAAAGACTACGATCCCCAAATGTAAAAATCCTTAATAAAATTAGAATCGAAGTACTGTATAAATATTTATTAAAGTTAAAGAGAAAAAATTGAGAAACCAGGAGGATGACTGTCAAGGTGGTCTTGGCTAGTAGGAAATAGGTTTTTTGCTACTCATTGTAAAAGTGAGAAGTAATTTAACTTGTTGATATAGTAAGGTTTGGCAAACTTTTTGAGTAAAAGGCTGGATAGTAAACTTGTAGGTTTTCTTGGCTATGTGGTCTCTTTAGTAACTTCTCGTCTGTGCTGTTGTAGCTTAAAAGCAGCCATAGACAATACTTAAAGGAATGGTGTGGCTGTATTTCACTTTATTCATGGACACTGAAATTTGAAGTTCGTATAATTTTCGCTAGTAATGAAGTAGTCTTCTTTTTTTTTCAGGCCTTAAAAAATGTAAAATTCATTTTTAGCTTGGGAGAGGAGGGGGAGACACAAAAACAGGAGGGGAGAGGGTGCAGGTTTGTCCTGTTGTTAGTAGTTTGCTACTCCCCCCTACCATGTGGTAGAGTTTAGAGAGGAACCTTTTGGGAGAATTAATGGGCCAGATTCTCCGGGTGCCTAAGTCATACCCAGGCATTAAGTTAATGCCTTCAAGAGTAGCATTAACTTATTTTGAGCATTACAGCATTTTGTTTTGTGTTAAATATTTCCTAACAGACATCTTTATGCATGAGGTTTGTTTTATTTATTTATTTATTAACATCTTTATTGGAGTATACTTGCTTTACAATGGTGTGTTAGTTTCTGCTTTATAACAAAGTGAATCAGTTATACATATACACATGTTCCCATTTCTCTTCCCTCCTGCATCTCCCTCCCTCCCACCCTCCCTATCCCACCCCTCTAGGCGGTCAGAAACCACCTAGCTGATCTCCCTGTGCTATGCGGTTGCTTCCTAGTAGCTATCCACTTTACGCTTGGTAGTGTATATATGTCCATGCCACTCTCTCACCTCGTCACAGCCTCCCCCTCCCCCTCCCCATATCCTCAAGTCCATGCTCTAGTAGGTCTGTGTCTTTATTCCCGTCTTACCCCTAGGTTCTTCATGACCTTTTTTTTTCTTAGATTCCATATATACGTGTTAGCGTATGATATTTGTTTTTCTCTTTCTGACTTACTTCACTCTGTATGACAGACTCTAGGTACATCCACCTCACTACAAATAACTCAATTTCATTTCTTTTTATGGCTGAGTAATAGTCCATTGTATATATGTGCCACATCTTCTTTATCCATTCATCTGTTGATGGACACTTAGGTTGCTTCCACGTCCTGGCTATTGTAAATAGAGCTGCAATGAACGTTTTGGTACATGACTCTTTTTGAATTATGGTTTTCTCAGGGTATGTGCCCAGTAGTGGGATTGCTGGGTTGTATGGTAGTTCTATTTGTAGATTTTTAAGGAACCTCCATACTGTTCTCCATAGTGGCTGTATCAATTTACACTCCCACCAACAGTGCAAGAGGGTTCCCTTTTCTCCACAACCTCTCCGACATTTATTGTTTCTAGATTTTTTGATGATGGCCATTCTGACCGGTGTGAGATGGTATCTCATTGTAGTTTTGATTTGCATTTCTCTAATGATTAATGATATTGAGCATTCTTTCATGTGTTTGTTGGCAATCTGTATATCTTCTTTGGAGAAATGTCTATTTAGGTCTTCTGCCCATTTTTGGATTGGGTTGTTTGTTTTTTGTTATTGAGCTGCATGAGCTGCTTGTAAATTTTGGAGATTAATCCTTTGTCAGTTGCTTCATTTGCAAATATTTTCTCCCATTCTGAGGGTTGTCTTTTGGTCTTGTTTATGATTTCCTTGGCTGTGCAAAAGCTTTTAAGTTTCATTAGGTCCCATTTGTTTATTTTTGTTTTTATTTCCATTTCTCTAGGAGGTGGGTCAGAAAGGATCTTGCTGTGATTTATGTTATAGAGTGTTCTGCCTGTGTTTTTCTCTAAAAGTTTGATAGTGTCTGGCCTTACATTTAGGCCTTTAATCCATTTTGAGTTTATTTTTGTGTATGGTGTTAGGGTGTGTTCTAATTTCATACTTTTACATGTAGCTGTCCAGTTTTCCCAGCACCACTTATTGAAGAGACTGTCTTTTCCCCACTGTATGTTTTTGCCTCCTTTGTCATAAATTAGGTGACCATAGGTGCGTGGGTTTATCTCTGGGTTTTCTATCCTGTTCCATTGATCTATATTTCTGTTTTTGTGCCAGTACCATATTGTCTTGATTACTGTAGCTTTGTAGTATAGTCTAAAGTCAGGGAGCCTGATTCCTCCAGCTCCATTTTTTGTTCTCAAGATTGCCTTGGCTATTCAGGGTCTTTTGTGTTTCCATACAAATTGTGAAATGTTTTGTTCTCGTTCTGTGAAAAATGCCAATGGTAGTTTGATAGGGATTGCATTGAATCTGTAGATTGCTTTGGGTAGTAGAGTCATTTTCACAACGTTGATTCTTCCAATCCAAGAACATGGTATATCTGTCCATCTATTTGTATCATCTTTAATTTCTTTCATCAGTGTCTCATAATTTTCTGCATACGGGTCTTTTGTCTCCTTAGGTAGGTTTATTCCTAAATAATTTATTCTTTTTGTTGCAATGGTAAATGGGAGTGTTTTCTTAATTTCACTTTCAGATTTTTCATCATTAGTGTATAAGAATGCCAGAGATTTCTGTGCATTAATTTTGTATCCTGCTACTTTACCAAATTCATTGATTAGCTCTAGTAGTTTTCTGGTAGCATCTTTAGGATTCTCTATGTATAGTATCATGTCATCTGCGAACAGTGACAGCTTTACTTCTTTTCCGATTTGGATTCCTTTTATTTCTTTTTCTTCTCTGATTGCGGTGGCTAGAACTTACAAAACTGTTGAATAAGAATGGTAAGAGTGGGCAACCTTGTCTTGTTCCTGATCTTAGTGGAAATGGTTTCAGTTTTTAACCATTGAGGACGATGTTGGCTTTGGGTTTGTCATATATGGCCTTTATTATGTTGAAGAAAGTTCCCTCTATGCCTACTTTCTGGAGGGTTTTTATCATAAATGGGTGTTGAATTTTGTCGAAAGCTTTCTTTGCATCTATTGAGATGATCATATGGTTTTTCTCCTTCAGTTTCTTAATATGGTATATTGTGTTGATTGATTTGCATATATTGAAGAATCTTTGCATTCCTGGGATAAACCCCACTTGATCATGGTGTATGATCCTTTTAATGTGCTGTTGGATTCTGTTTGCTAGTATTTTGTTGAGGATTTTTGCATCTATGTTCATCGGTGATATTGGCCTGTAGTTTTCTTTCTTTGTGACATCTTTGTCTGGTTTTGGTATCAGGGTGATGCTAACCTTGTAGAATGAGTTTGGGAGTGTTTCTCCCTCTGCTATATTTTGGAAGAGTTTGAGAAGGATAGGTGTTAGCTCGTCTCTAAATGTTTGATAGAATTCGCCTGTGAAGCCATCTGGTCCTGAGCTTTTGTTTGTTGGAAGATTTTTAATCACAGTTTCAATTTCAGTGCTTGTGATTGGTCTGCTCATATTTGCTATTTCTTCCTGGTTCAGTCTCGGCAGGTTGTGTATTTCTAAGAGTTTTTCCATTTCTTCCAGGTTGTCCATTTTATTGGCATAGAGTTGCTTGTAGTAATCTCTCATGATCTTTTGTATTTCTGCAGTGTCACTTGTTACTTCTCCTTTTTCATTTCTAATTCTATTGATTTGAGTCTTCTCCCTTTTTTTCTTGATGAGTCTGGCTAATGGTTTATCAATTTTGTTTGTCTTCTCAAAGAACCAGCTTTTAGTTTTATTGATTTTTGCTATCATTTCCTTCATTTCTTTTTCATTTATTTCTGATCTGATCTCTATGATTTCTTTCCTTCTGCTAACTTTGGGGTGTTTTTGTTCTTCCTTCTCTAATTGCTTTAGGTGCAAGGTTAGGTTGTTTATTTGAGATGTTTCCTGTTGCTTAAGGTAGGATTGTATTGCTGTAAACTTCCCTCTTAGAACTGCTTTTGCTGTATCCCATAGGTTTTGGGTCATCGTGTCTCCATTGTCATTTGTTTCTGGGTATTTTTTTATTTCCTCTTTGATTTCTTCAGTGATCACTTTGTTATTAAGTAGTGTATTGTGTAGCCTCCGTGTGTTTGTATTTTTTACAGATCTTTTCCTATAATTGATATCTAGTCTCATAGCATTGTGGTCGGAAAAGATACTTGATACGATTTCAATTTTGTTAAATTTACCAAGGCTAGATTTGTGACCCATGATATGATCTATCCTGGAGAATGTTCCGTGAGCACTTGAGAAAAATGTGTATTCTGTTGTTTTTGGATGGAATGTCCTATAAATATCAATTAAGTCCATCTTGTTTAATATATCATTTAAAGCTTATGTTTCCTTTTTTATTTTCATTTTGGATGATCTGTCCATCAGTGAAAGTGGGGTGTTAAAGTCCCCTACTATGATTGTGTTACTGTCGATTTCCCCTTTTATGGCTGTTAGTATTTGCCTTATGTATTGAGGTGCTCCTATGTTGGGTGCATAAATATTTACAATTGTTATATCTTCTTCTTGGATTGATCCCTTGATCATTATGTAGTGTCCTTCTTTTTCTCTTGTAATAGTCTTTATTTTAAAGTCTATTTTGTCTGATACGAGAATTGCTACTCCAGCTTTCTTCTGATTTCCATTTGCATGAAATTTCTTTTTCCTTCCCCTCACTTTCAGTCTGTATGTGTCCCTAGGTCTGAAGCGAGTGTCTTGTAGACAGCATATATATGGGTCTTGTTTTTGTATCCATTCAGCCAGTCTGTCTTTTGGTGGGAGCCTTTAATCTGTTTACATTTAAGGTAATTATATGTATGTTCCTATTCTCATTTTCTTAATTGTTCTGGTTTCATTATTGTAGGTCTTTTCCTTCTCTTGTGTTTCTTGCCTAGAGAAGTTCCTTTAGCATTTGTTGTAAAGCTGGTTTGGTGGTGCTGAACTCTCTCAGCTTTTGCTTGTCTGTAAAGGTTTTAATTTCTCCATCAAATCTGAATGAGATCCTTGCTGGGTAGAGTAATCTTGGTTGTAGGTTTTTCTTCTTCATCACTTTAAATATGTCCTGCCACTCCCTTCAGGCTTGCAGAATTTCTGCTGAAAGATCAGGTGTTAACCTTATGGGGATTCCTTTGTGTGTTATTTGTTGTTTTTCCCTTGCTGCTTTTAATATGTTTTCTTTGTATTTAATTTTTGATAGTTTGATTAATATGTGTCTTGGCGTGTTTCTCCTTGGATTTATCCTGTGTGGGACTCTCTGTGCTTCTTGGACTTGATCAATTATATTTCCTTTCCCATATTAGGGAAGTTTTCAACTATAATCTCTTCAAATGTTTTCTCAGTCCCTTTCTTTTTCTCTTCTTCTTCTGGGACCCCTATAATTTGAATGTTGGTGCATTTGATGTTGCCCCAGAGGTCTCTGAGAGTGTCCTCAGTTCTTTTCATTCTTTTTTCTTTATTCTGGTCTGCAGTAGTTATTTCCACTATTTTATCTTCCAGGTCACTTATCCGTTCTTCTGCCTCAGTTATTCTGCTATTGATCCCTTCTAGAGTATTTTTAATTTCATTTATTGTGTTGTTCATCGTTGCTTGTTTCCTCTTTAGTTCTTCTAGGTGCTTGTTAAATGTTTCTTGTGTTTTCTCTATTCTATTTCCAAGATTTTGGATCATCTTTACTATCATTATTCTGAATTCTTTTTCAGGTAGACTGCCTATTTCCTCTTCATTTGTTAGGTCTGGTGGGTTTTTGCCTTGCTTCTTCATCTGCTGTGTGTTTTTCTGACTTTTCATTTTGCTTATCTTACTGTGTTTGGGATCTCCTTTTCACAGGCTGCAGGTTCGTGGTTCCCGTTGATTTTGGTGTCTGTCCCCAGTGGCTAAGGTTGGTTCAGTGGGTTGTGTAGGTTTCCTGGTGGAGGGGACTAGTGCCTGTGTTCTGGTGGTGAGGCTGGTGGATCTTGTCTTTCTGGTGGGCAGGTCCACGTCTGGTGGTGTGTTTTGGGGTGTCTGTGGCCTTATTATGATTTTAGGCAGCCTCTCTGCTAATGGCGAGGTTGTGTTCCTGTCTTGCTAGTTGTTTGGCATAGGGTGTGCAGCACTGTAGCTTGCTGTCATTGAGTGAAGCTGGGTCTTGGTGTTGAGAGGGAGATCTCTGGGAGATTTTCACCGTTTGATATTATGTGGAGCTGGGAGGTCTCTTGTGGACCAGTGTCCTGAAGTTGGCTCTCCCACTTCAGTGGCACAGCCCTGACGCCTGGCTGGAGCGCCAAGAGTCTGTCCGACACACAGCTCAGATGTGTAGCACAGGGAACTCTACTCAGTACTCTGGAATGACCTACAAAGGAACAGGATAAGAATTCTCTTCAGAAACCCTGCTAGTGTTGGAGGGTCTCCTGCAGAGGTGGGGGGCGGCTGAGGCTCACCGTGAGGACAAGGACACTGGCAGCACGAGATTTTATTTTTAATTCATTAATTATGTAATATACATAAGAATAATTTGCTAAGTTTATGTAAGCTATAAACATTATATTCAATGACCACCTGTAACCCTGTCACAGCTTTAAAAACTAGGGCGTAAGAACTAGATAATTGTGAAAAGGTAACCCACAAAATGGGAGAAAATGTTTTAAAATCCTATATCTGGTAAGGAACTTGTATCCAAAATATATGAAGAGTTCTTACAACTCAACAATAAAAAGATAAATAACCCAATATAAAAATGGTCAAGATATCTGAATGGCTATTTCTCCCAAGAAGATATACAAATGGCCAATAAGCATATGAAAAGATGTTCAATATCATTATTCATTAGAGAAATGCAAATCAAAACTACAGTGAGATACCACTTCACACCCACTAGGATGGCTAGAATCAAAAAGTCAGTTAATAAGTGTTGGTGAGGATGTGAAGGAATTGGAACCCTTATACATTGCTGGTGGGAATATCATCTGGTGTAGCTTCTTTGGAAAACAATTTGGCAGTTCCTCAAAAGTTAAACAGAGTTACCATGTGATACAGCAGTTTCACTCTAAGTGTATACATCCAAGAGAAATGAAAGCATATGTCCATACAAAAACTATACACAGATGTTTATACTGACAACATTCATAACAACCAAAAGGTAGAAACAATCCAAATGTCCATCAACTGATGAATGGATAAATATAATATGGTATATCCATACAATGGGATATTATTTGGCCTTAAAAAGAATGAAATACTCATACATGCTGCAACAAGTATGTACCTTGAAAACATTATTCTGAGTAAAAGAAGTTAGTCACAAAAGACCACACACTGTATGATTTTCTGTTCATATGGAAATATTCAGACCAGGGCAATGAATAGAGACAGAAAGTAGATTAGTGGTTTCTTAGGGATGGGGGTTGATGTGAGGGGTGGGTGGTAATAGTTAAAGGGTATAGCGTTTCTTTTTGAGCTGACAAAATATACTAAAATTAACTGGTGATGGTTTTGAACATCATCATATTGTACACTTCAAATGGGTGAATTGTATCATATGTGAGTTGTATCTCAATAAAGCCATTAAAGAAAATAAACAGAAGGCTAGAAAAAAAGAACTAGATTGTTACCTATACTGTTGTATCTTTCTTTATGCCCTTCTCCTATGCCATTCCTTGTGCCCCTCCCAGCCCTGGATTTTGTGTTAACCATTACCCGATTTTATTGTAAAATAGTTTTATGACATATGTAAGTATTCCTACATAATTTTGTTTACCTTTGCTTGTTTTTTCGATTTATAAAAAGGGTATATATAGCCTCACTTTTACAAAACTCAAAATTAAGTTTTAAAGAATTATCCCTATTACTGTATGTAACTGTATATTATTTGTTGGCAAATATTCCACGGTTTATTTATCCATTCTCTTATTGTTGAGCATTAGGGTTGGTTCCCATGTTTTGCTGCTTTGGAGACTCTTTTTCCATGTGTCTTGACACATGTGCAAGTTCTTCTGTGTGAATGTGAATATGCCATGTATTTTAATGACCAAAAGCGAAGTTGATTCTCCTTCTGACTTATACATTAATGGTATATCCCCAGCTTATTCATTCCCCCCAAACCACCAAGTGATTAGAACTGATATCCTGACTTCTCATCCCATTTAAATTCTAGTTGTAATATCTATTTTCTCATGTCCTCAGAGGTGTGGAAAAATACTATTCTAAAATTTTACAACTGAATTTCACAGCAGCCTCACTTAACCCAGTCACTTACAGGCATCTTCATCCTCTTATGTCACCTGGATTTAGGATAGGACCGAGGACAACTTTATTAAATCCAAGGGATATTATTTTAAGCAAGGTACATAAGTGGTTACTAAATTTCACTAACATTTTTCTTTGTATGTATATAGTTCTGGGTGCTCTAGTGTTCCTTGTCTTTTTTTAAAAAAAAGATTTATTATTTTGTTTATTTTTGGCTGCTTTGGGTCTTAGTTGCGGGCACACGCGATCTTCACTGAGGCATGCAGGATCTTTCGTTGTAGCATGTGGGCTTTTCTCTAGTTGTGGCATGTGGGTTTTCTCTTCTCTAGTTGTGGCATGGGCTCCAGGGTGCCTGGGCTCTGTAGTTATGGTGCGTGGGTTCCAGAGCGTGTGGGCTCTGTAGTTTGCGGCACACGGGCTCTCTAGTTGAGGTGCACAAGCTCAGTCATTGTGGCACACAGGCTTAGTTGCCCGATGGCATGTGGGATCTTAGTTCCCTGACCAGGGATCAAACCCTCATCCCCTGCATTGTAAGGTGGATTCTTTACCACTGGACCACCAGGGAAGTCCCTGGTCTAGTGTTTCTAACATGATTTAGTTTGGTTATCCTGGTAAAAATAAGCCAATTGGAAATGCGGTGTTTTAGTCTTGGGCTCTTTCTAGGTCTGCCCTGATTCAGGCTATGAGCTTTTGCTGTTCATTCAGGAGATTTCTACTTGTACTTGGAAGGGGGCAAGCACCCTAAGGTCAGAACAGGCTGTTGTAAAAGAGTTCTAGAGTTTTTTTTTTTTTATTGTGGTAAAATATACATAACATAAAAAGTTACCACTTTAACATATACAATTAATTCAGTGGCATTAGGTACATTCACAAAGTTGTACAACCATCAGCACCATTCATCTCCAGAACTTCTTCATCATCCCAAACTGAAACTCTGTTCCCATTAACGATAACGCCCCACTCCCCTCTTCCTCCAGCCCCTGGCAACCTCCATTCTACTATCTGTCTTTATGAATTTGCCTATTCTAGGTGCCTCATATAAGTGAAATCATGCAGTATTTGTTCTTTTGCATGAGCTTTTATATCCAGGGAAATTCCATCTTGTTTTGTTTTTCTAAAGTATACCCTTTTCCCACTTATGGAAAACATTTTCTTTTACTGAGAAATTATGTAATAATTTATATTATTTCCCTTTCATTATACAGCCCTATATAGGAAAGGACATAGGAAGCTGTCTAAAACAAGAAGAAGAACTTTCAGTTATTACAGATGTGACCTTCATCTGCCCTGTCTACTTAATTAGACATCTAATAATCCTCGCTTCTTATTGACCACTTAGCCAAAAGGAGAAGGTGTAATAGTCCCCAATTTTTAAAATTTTGCACCTATGTGATGAATGGATGAATTAGGTAACCTTTGAGGTTCCTAATGGCTCCCAGCTTCCCAAAATTGAAAGGCCATTCTGCAATATAAAAGTCTAATCTAAAATAATTCTTGTTTTGTAAGAAGGGTATTAAAGAGCAGGAGAGTGGGAGACTGAAAACAGAAGTGTGGTGGTCTAAATGGTAGTGTTGAAGAGGAGGATGGTCCCGGAGGAGCTAGATGCTTCTACTCACCTCTGTCCAGGGGCAGAAAGCTCAGATATCTGACATAGTGAGTAGGTTGATGGAAGTGTCCATTTAATTAGTTGCTTGGCATTAGGTAGACTCAATGCAGAAGTCTTTCCCCTGGCATCATCTTCTAGCATGAGAGAAGCAGTGGCGCGAGAGATTTTCGGGGGTACAGTGCAGGTTCACAAATATTTAGGCAAAATTTTTAAAGTTTGAGTATTGATCCCCCCTCTGTTTTCGTTTCTTATTTGTTTCTTAGTACTCTCATGGTGCCCTCTGACTGTTCAGAATTCCCGCTGACAACCCTCTATTCCCTCTCCTTCCGCCCTGCTTCCAACGGCCTCTCTCTTCATTAGGACTCCTCCTTCTCAGTGTCTCTTATGAATGGAAGGTGGATGATTATCTAAATAAAGTTCTTCAGTAACCGAAACTTTAAAAAAGAAGTTTGTTAATGCAAATGAGTCTCTACGTATACAGAATTAGGGGTGAGGTTCATTTTTATGCTTCTTACTTTAGGCTGAGAGTCTTCAAACTGGGTGCATTTACTATATGCAAAGACTTCCCTAAGGTCCATGCACATGAGTGTTTGAAGAAAATAAATTTACAAATCTTCATCTTTCACAAGTGCTTTTTACCTAAGACTGATCTAGAGAGTGGGTTTGTAACGGAGATGCAGGTTCACTTTCACGCCTCCTTTTCTTTTACAGATCTTGTGTTTTCTAAATCTTTGTTAAAACAAAACAAAACAAACAAACAAAAATAACCAACTGAAAGTTCAATCTAATTAAATTGTAAACTGATGTTAAAGGATAAATTTTAAAAGACAATGAAATCATGATTCTCATACATATAAAAAAATTAACATTTAAAAAAAATCTTAAAAAATGAGAGAGCCAGAAAGGTCTTACAATCAGTTGAAAGGAGACCATTGATGGGAATGCTAAAATAAATGGGAATGCTAAAATAAATTTGCTTAATAGATGCAAACAAGCTTCCACCACAGTGGGAGAGAGAAGTCCAATGAAGTTCCACAGGATAAGTTTTATTTGCATGCCTATAGACAGTTATTACTTGCTTTACTATCAGTTTTCTATAAGTTAACTTTTTAAAAATTAATTAATTAATTAATTTTTGGCTGTGTCAGGTCTTAGTTGCAGCATGCAGGATCTTTCATTGTGGCATGCGGGCTTCTCTCTAGCTGTGGCACACGGGCTGCAGAGCACATGGGCTCTGTAGTTGTGGCACATGGGCTCACTAGTTGTGGCACGTGGGCTCAGTAGTTGCGGCACGCAGGCTTAGTTGCCCCCCGGCATATGGGATCTTAGTTCCCTCACCAGGGATCAAACCCACATCCCCTGCATTGGAAGGCAGATTCCCAACCACTGGACCACCAGGGAAGTCCCTACAAGTTAACTTTTATCTCTACAGAGATAAACAGCCTAGTCGTAGACAACAAATGGCTGAAATAACTCAGATGGATGCGTAGTTAGCATACTCACTAAATTTCAGTCTTCCCCAATTTTTTCTTACACTGGTGATTTAAATGATTTTGATATTTCATCACTATGTGATGTTTAGAATATAACTCAAGGAGTTCAAAAAATTGAATGATATTTCTATTACAAAATTTCATCCATTTGCATCTCAGTTCCAGCATTTACATTGATAAAAACAAAAATTGAGAATCGATGTTCAAGCTTGACTCATTCTGGCAATAAGTATACTCATCCACATATGCATGAGATAACTGAAAAATAAAAGAGCTCAAAAGAGAGAGGTTTCCAATTTAAAAAAAATGCTTTTTATCGACATTTACTAAATATTTGTCAACATTTGTAATATTTGTGTTTTGATAAGTTCATTCTAATAAGAGTTACAGTGGTAACAATTAGAAGAGCACTCTTTTTACCATTGAATTTAAATAAATAAATATATATATATATATGCTTTTGATGCAGAAAAGTATGATAGGGTAATGAATAAAAGACATTAAAGCATAAACTATATAAAACTAGGATAAACTCTTATAAGGCAAAAAGAATGGAAATGTAAATTAAAGGAGAAATATAATCATGCAAAAATTTTTGACTGTCAGAGAGCAGCCTGTTTATGTATTCTTTTAAAATGAATGATGATGAATTTCAATGGATGTATTTCAGCAAGTGATAAAATAGTTTTACTTTTACATGTCAACATTTACAGAGTACTGGAAATTACATTCTTCACAATAATAAACATTTTGGTGAAAGTTTTTACATGTCAACCTAAAAATGTGCAAGAGGGATTTACAGATTTCTTTTAGGTTATATACAAGTAAGAATTTGAAAATCCCTTTGAGGCTCATCCTGCCTCTATTTTCTGACCAAAAATAAGAGTCTGATGTGACAGACCATTTCTGCAAGTTTAGTATTGATAAATGAACCAATTCATTGATTGATACAGTGAATCCTTGTTCTACTAGATTTAGAGAAGACATCTAAGAACTAAAGTTCGGGGCTTCCCTAGTGCCGGAGTGGTTAAGAATCCGCCTGCCAATGCAGGGGACACCGGTTCAAGCCCTGGTCCAGGAAAATCCCACGTGCTGCGGACCAGCTAAGCCCGTGCACTACAACTACTGAGCCTATGCTCTAGAGCCTGTGAGCCACAACTACTGAGCCTGTGTGCCACAACTACTGAAGCCCATGCACCTAGAGCCCATACTCCACAGCAAGAAGTCACTGCGGTATGCCCACGCACTGCAAGGAAGAGTAGCCCCCGCTCGCCACAACTAGAGAAAGCCCGCGCGCAGCAACGAAGACCCAACGCAGCCAAAAATAAATTTATTTTTTAAAAAAAGAGAAAAGAACTAAAGTTCTTAATACTTGTGACAGCTCTCCAAAGAGAATGATAGCCCATCACATTTTATTTATTTCTTTTTAGGCAGTTATATCTTCACTCATCTTTCTTGTTCTTCCCTTGGAGGCAACTCACTGTAATACATTACGTGTTTATGTGTATAATAACCAGACAGATAGCACTCTTTGGGTCTGTAAATGTATAGTTTTCACCAAGTTTGGGAAGTTTTTGGCCATTTTTTCTTCGAGTACGTTTCCTACCTCAGTCTCTTTGTCCTCTCCGGGAATTCCAGTGACATTAATATTAAACCTTTTAATGTTGTCCCACAGGCTTTTTAGGCTCTGTTCACTTTTTCCTTCAACCCTTTTTCTCTCTGTTCTTTAGACTGGATAATATCTACGTCAACTTTATTGATATTTTCCTTTGTCATCTCTGTTCTGCTATTGAGCCCATCCCATGCATTTTTTACTGTTTATTGTATTTTTCAGTTCTAAAACGTTCACTTGTTTCTCTTTTATAGGTTCTGTGTCTCTGCTGAGAACTTCTGTCTTTCCATTCATTTCAAGAGTGGTTACCATTATTTCCTGGAGCGTAGTTAAAACAGCTCCTATAAATCTATCGGATAATTCCAACACCTGTGTCATCTTGGGGTTGGCATGTGTTAATTTTCTTTTCCTTTGAGGATTGATCACATTTCCCTGGTCTCTTGCATGTTAGATATTTTTTTTATTGAATTCTGGACATTTTGAGTATTATGCTGTGAGAATCAGGTCCTTTCGAAATGCGCAGTTTTTTGTTTTACCAGGCAGTCAACCCAGTTCTGTCTTGCATTCTGTGGGCAGTGGTTCCAACATCATTTCATTTTTCAAAGCCTTTGTTCTGCTGCCTTGGGTCCCATGGAAGCACTATTTAGGGGTTAGCATGGGACTTGAGCAGTGGGACTTGAGCAGAACTTACGTTGTAGTTCAGTTCTCAAAGCCTTTGAATCTGTCCCACGCATGCACAGCTCAGGGGCGAGACTGGGGTTTGCACTGGTTCATGCAGAGCATCAAGGGACCCCCTTCTTTAGCTCTCTCCTTTCTGGGATTCTTCCCACACTCTCCTGCCCCTGTGAGCCTTTTTTTCCTGGTCTTCTGGCCAGAAAGACTGGGTTTCTTTTGAGGTTTTAGCTGCTCACGCTGCTGCAGTATGGTTTCCCCAAGACAGGGGCCATTCTCAGAGCAAAGCACTGAGAGAAAAGTAAGAGGGAAAAATGACAGGGTTCTGCCTACACTCTTTGGATCACAAAGGTTCCTTTTCCCTGCTCCTCTGGCAATAAGACCAGGTTTTTCTTGGAGAAATTTTAGCTGTCTGTGCTGCTGCTTGCTCTTCTCCCATGCAGTTCTGTGACTGCAGCCACTCTTGGAAAAGAAAAATGGAAACAACAAAAACAAAAACAAGAAAACAAATAACCCAGACTTCCCTTCACATTCTTCCACTTATAGGGACCCCCTTTCTAAGTCTTCTGGCTGAGAAGAAGAGGGTTCTCGTGGAGTTTGTGGCTTGCACCCCCTGTGCAGTTCCAACCTCAAGTCAAATCTGAAGAGAAAAGAGGAGAAAGCCCAGGAATGCACTCCCAAATGGGTTCCTTTTTCAAGTTTTGATTGCCCTCCTCAATCCTCCTGCTGTTGTTCATTCTTCAGAGCCAGGAGTTTCTTCTTGCATTTTGAACACAGTTTAGAGATAGGTGGTAGTGAGCTTACTACTTCTGGACTGGCACTGGTAGCCCCTTCTCCTTCCTTATTCCCTTTCCCCTCTGTTTTCCCTGCACCCCACCATTCTTTCCTTTCTTCTTTGCCTTTTTTCTCTCTTTCCTCTTTACTTTGGGCTCCCAGGTCCAAAGAGCAAAAAGGAAGAACTTCGGGCTTCCCTGGTGGCGCAGTGGTTGAGAGTCCGCCTGCCGATGCAGGGGACATGGGTTTGTGCCCCTGTCCGGGAGGATCCCACATGCCACGGAGCGGCTGGGCCCGTGAGCCATGGCCGCTGAGCCTGTGCGTCCGGAGCCTGTGCTCCACAACGGGAGAGGCCACAACAGTGAGAGGCCCGCATACCACAAAAAAAAAAAAAAAAAAAAGAAGAACTTCTAGTCTTTTGGTGGTCCACAGGTCTAGTTGAAAACTCTGATTTTGTCACAAGTAATAAATCAAAGTCAAGTATGGAAGTAGACCCAGGAGGCGGGAGACACATGAAATAGCAAAAAAAAAAAAGTGTTGAAGGAGAGCTCTTGGGCCAAATTCATCACCTGGCTATTTGAAATCAAATGATCCCACTTGCATTTGTTGAAAATATCCAGGTATAAAATGGGCCCAGCACTTAAGAACTGATTCTCAGAGTTACTGGATCTGTTTTTCAGTTGTATGTAAATCCTACAGTGAATGCTAGAATTTTGAGTTTAGAACTAATTTCAGCAAAGCTAGTACCTTCATTATTCCAGAGAGACATGGCATTCTTAATGCAGAAATGCCAGTTTAATAAAGTAAAACATTTCTAGTCATGTTATGAGAAACAACTGACTATATGAAATGATATCCCCTTTTATGCTTTCAGTCAGTAGCGTTTCTGCAGTTTATTTGCTCTATGGCATGGTCTTAGAAGTATAATGTTTGAGATGTTACCATCATTGTGTTTGGGGGACAGGAGAGGTGGTAACACATGCAGTAACAGTTCACGGTTGAGCACTCACTGGGTACAGATCACAGTGATAAATACTGTAGAGCTTTCAGAGATAAATTATAAGAATGATACCTGGGCATCACTTTGTAATTCACAAAGTTCACTTTATCACCTCCTTTAATCTTCCCAAGCATCCTGAGGAAGGTGTTATTAGGTAGAGCTTCAGGTCCCTACTTGAAGCTGCCAGCTATCATCTCATATCACTGTCTGCATTTCAAACTCAGATGTCGAGAACTGAGCTCCCATCTTCATTAGCTGCCTTCACTCCCTGTCTCCATTTTTATTGGTACCACCCTATCCCGAAGCAAGACATCTAAGACATCCTACCTTCTCCCTTTCCCTCTCAACCTCATTTAATCCATTTAATCCTTTCTCAGATCTTGCCTAGTCTATACCTCAGATCTTCTTCAATCCACTGTCACGTTCACGGTGAATTCCCAAGTCTCTTCCCAGCTTTATCTACCACTCGTTCTAACTACTCATCAATCCCTTGTTCCTTGTGCTTTCTTAGGTAGCTCCTGGCACATAGTGAGTGCTCAATAAGTACTTTCTGGCTGTAATGCTTCCATATGGTTGCATATGCTGGGCGTGGGCTCAGGAATGCCTTCCTTACCTTTCTTCTGAACACCACCTCCTCATCCTTTGAGATTTCGTTTAGCCTCCCTACTTCCCAGGGCTCAGTGAGTACCCACCCTTCTCGACCCCCTGCACACATTCCCACGTGCACCTGTAACATTCCTGTGCAACTCTATTGTACTGTTTCCCAAAGCATGGGTCCTTGTACTCTGAAGTGTGCTGCTTAAAAATGGGTGTTCCTGAGAATACCCAGAACCACTGAATTAGTATTGCTGGGAGTGGAGCCCAGGAATCTGCATTTAGGGAGCTCCATTTCTCCCCAGTGATTCTGATGCACAGAAGAGAGAGGAGCAGTGAGAACTGTGCTCTATTCTGTCACCTATCTTGGTCACCTATCTTGGCCTCCCGGAACAACTGGTTCCGGGAGTGAGGGGTGCGGCCATTCAGAGCAACCTCTGGTTAAGTTTAATTACCACCTATGACTTTGTTGGGAGATAAGACTGGCAAAGTCCCTCAGACTTAACCGATTTTCAACCATATCTTTATAAAGAGGAACAGTACCTATTTTTGTTTGTTTTTCATAACTTATTAAGGTACAATTTTGCATACCATAAAATTTGCCCATTTTAAGTGCACAATTCAATAATTATTAGTACATAATGCAACTGCCACCACAATCCTATTTTAGATCATTTCCATCTCTTCAAATAGAAATTTTGTGCCTATTTGCTGTAACTCTCCATGCTTCTCCCCAGCCCTAGGCAACCACTAATCTACTTTCTGTCTCTATGCTTTTTCTAGATAGTCATATAAATGGAATCATAGAATACATGGTCTTCTGGTCTGGTTCTTTCACTTAGCATAGTGATCTTGAGGTTCGTCCATGTGGTAGCATGTGTCTGTGCTTCATTCCTTTTTATTGATGAATAATATTCCACTGTATGGATAGAGACCACATTTTGTTTATTCATTCATCAGTTGATGGACATTTGGGTTGTTTCCTGTGTGTGTGTGTGTGTGTGTGTGTGTGTGTGTGTGTGTGTGTGGCTATTGTGAATGATGCTGCCATGAACATTTGTGTACAAGTCTTTGTGTGTGTGGAAATATGCTTTTATTCCTATTGAGTAGGTAACTACAAGTGGAATGGCTGGACAGCATGGTAAATATGTGGTTAACTTTTTAAGAAACTTCCAGGCTTTTTCCACAGCAGTTGCACCATTTTACATTCCCACCAGCAATGTAGAAAGGTTACAGTTTCTTTACATCCTTACCAGCACTTGTTATCATCTGTATTTTTGGTTGCAGCCATTCTGGTGGGTATCTTCCCTTCACCTAGGGAATGTATAACCTGGTGGTTACAGATAGAACAGATAACCTAGTGGGCGTCTCATCGTGGTTTTGATTTGCATTTCCCTGATGACTTGATGTTGAGCATCTTTACGGGCAGTGTTGGCTATTTGCATATGTTCTTTGGAAAAATATCTATTCAAATATTTTACCCATTTTTAAATTGGAATACTTTTCTTCTTGTTGAGTTTTAAGTGTTCTTTACGTATTCTAGATACAAGGTGAGCAATACTTCTACTTTATGGAGGGACAAAAGGCCCATGGAAACCCTACTCAGGCTGTGGTAGCCTGGCCAGCAGGGACTCCATGGTTCTTCTTTTTCCAGTGCCAGGATGTGGCCCTTGAGGAACTCCTGGAAGCATCTCTTTGACCTCTGCCTCCTCCACAGCCTAAGCAAGAGCAAAAGGGCAGTGTGGGAGCACAGGAATAGAAAGAGTCCGTAATAGCATATAGGAGTGTAGAAAGGTGGTCGGAAGGGGGAAGGGATGGAGCTCCTTTTCAGTAAAGGGGTCTTACCTCACATTTAGCTAAGGGAGTTCCCACTTCATGATGGGAATGTGACAGGGGTCTGTCCGGGTCCCAGTCAGCATTCAGAGTCTATGATTTTATGTCTTTGTCCTTACCCAGCCTCACCACCCCAAGTCAGGGCACAGCACCAGCCTTCAAGATATACTTAGATGTTCCCTTGGTCTCAGATTCCACTGGACTCTCTTCTGCTGAAATAGCCCAGTCCGCTGTGTCCTGGTATCCTATAGCGCTGGCTGTCCCCAACAGCCAAACTGTCTGCTCCTCAAGGAAATCATAGTCCTTGAGAATAGAGTCTGTGTCTCATCCACTTGTGTAGCTCCAGCAACCAGCACAGAACATGGCTCAAAACATATTTGCATACAATTGTCTTAAGTCAGTGAATGAAGAAGAAGGAATGAGTTCATGTATTGGAAGTGAGAAAACTGATACTCAGGTTAAGTGATCTGCCCAGAGTCACACGGTTGTCACTTAAGGGATTGGGTCTCAAATTCAGATTCTCTGATGCCAAAAATGCTTTTTCCACCACATCAAGCTATGAGTCCCAGCCTCTTATCTTCAGAGATTCTAACTTAGAGGAGAAATATTTATACTACAAGACTGACCAGGGGTGGTTCTGAGGAGTGACGCCACCAGCATGGAGAGGGCAGATGGGATGAGGAGGTAATTTCTATATGTGGTTTGTTTATGTTACCCTTCTGTACTCTACTCTTGATTTGATGGACATGACAGGAAGTAAATACCTCAAGGGAGGTTATCTCTGATTTGTGAGACAAGGGATGACCTCTTGGAGGGTTGGGATTGGGAGAATGGGTGCAGCAGTGTCTAGAAGGGCCCTGGAAGAAGTGGAAATGGCAGAACTGTGGCAGAGAAGAGGGATTGGGGGCCTTCCATTTGGGAAGGGGTGAGTTGTCTCTGTGACGGGCTCTTAGGAACCTGGTGAGATGTAGAGCTGGGGTGAGGGCCTTTGAAAATCAAGATGAAGTTTGCTTTTTTCTCCGCAGTGGAACATAGAGGCTTTATAGGAATCAGTTGTCTAATCAGGATCTCATATATATTTTCTCCAGTTCTGTGAAAAATGGAAAGTGTTCTTTCACTTGTATAACTCTCTGCTCTCTCCTATCCTGATTACACTGTTTCAAAGCTCAGAGACTCTTGAAACTTCTTTGCAGTAAGAAGAAAATGGTGGCTTTTTTTGCTGTTGGTGAGAAGCGGGCACCAGAAATTCCTATAGGAAACTAAGGGAAAGATATGAAGGCGGGTACCTTGGCGATGTGAATGTGTCTCTTAGTGAAATAACTCCCTGGCTTGACTGAGCAGGACCTGCTTCCAGCCCTCTCCCACTACAGCTGGGCAGAATATGTATTTTAATCACTTTTGATTTTCTAGATTGTGAGCATTTGCTTAGCAGACAGTGAGGACTAACTTAATGAAGAAAACAGGCATATTCAATGAGCCAGTCAAGGAACGAATGAATAAATACCATGGCTTGTTTCTTCTGTACTGTATAATATTACCCTAATTAGTAATAGTGGCTCACAGGATCACTCCCCCCAGTGATTGGTAGTTTCCAGAGAAAAGAAAGAAGGTAATTCATATAGTCTCAATAAAGACAAATAACAAACTAGGAAAGTCTGGTATGATGATAGTTTAACAAATATTTATTTTGAATGTGGGTGGACTTATAGAGAAAGTCGTCCATTGTGATTATATTCTGCAGAGAGCTCACATATAAGCCAGCTGCCCCGCCTTACCATGAGACATTCTTCAATTTCCTGTCCTTCAGGTCTATTTTCTATGTAATCTTAGGCTTGTGAATTTTCGAATCGCTTGGATCTGGGTTTCCCTTACAGAACCAGGGGAGAAACTCACCACAATTATTTCTGCACCTTTGGCCTAGTGAGAACTTGAAACCAGCAACCTGGAAGACTTAGCTCTTTTATTAACCTGAAAATGTTACCAAAGGAGCATTTACTAGTTTTATGAATTTGCCATGGGAAATTTACAAAACTCTTTGGACAATGTGGAGTTTTTAAAATTTTAAAATCCTAAAGAAAAAGGAGCTATGGAAAGCCCAAATGTTCACATTAGGGGGAGCAAGGGTGCTCTTTCAAATCACAGGAGGAAGCCAGTGAGGGTTTCAGTGGGAAAAACTAATCTAGTATCTCGTTTTATTTTTTTTATTTTTAAATTTTTAAAAAAATTTATTTATTTGTTTTTATTTTTGGCTGTGTTGGGTCTTCGTTGCTGCGCACAGGCTTTCTCTAGTTGCAGTGAGCGGGGGCTACTCTTCGTTTGTGGTGCGTGGGCATCTCATTGTCCTGGCTTCTCTTGTTGCAGAGCACGGGCTGTAGAGCGCAGGCTCAGTAGTTGTGGCGCACGGGCTTAGTTGCTCCGCGGCATGTGGGATCTTCCTGGGCCAGGGCTTGAACCCGTGTCCCCTGCATTGGCAGGCGGATTCTTAACCACTGCGCCATCACGGAAGCCCTAGTATCTCCTTTTAAATGGAAATTTCTCCTACGAAAATCTGGCTTTCCGCCTGATCTAGGATTATGTCGGTGAGTGGGCAGGTGAGGGAAAGGCAGTGAGCGGTAGCCAATTAATTAGTCAATCAAAAAATATTTATAGAATTCTCCATGTGTGCAGCAGCATGCAGACTCAATGGGAGATACAAAGAAAGTAAGATACAGCCTCAGCCCATGAAAAGCTGGGACAGGTCTTCTTGGGAGGCAAGGTGTGCATGTGCTAGCAGAAAAGATGGCACAAGGCAGTATTTTAATTGGGCAGTCTGTCTTGTAGATACCAAGTGTGTAATACAAATAGGCTGTTATTCTGGACTTATCACCATTTACTCTGTGCCGTGGTGTGCCAACTGTTCAAAAGCAGCTATGAAAGCTGCTTTTATAACTGGTTGGACTGAGGAGTTAGGGCCTTAGCAGACCCCCTATCACTGAGCCTAAGATGGTTTGGTTGAGAAAGTATGAAGGATGAAGGAGTGTTTTTTTCCAAAAATGGCTCCACAGAGATTATGCTTGTGTCCTCCTCAGAGGACTATTTAAAAGCAAAAGAGTCATTATAAAAATGTTCAGGGGGGGAACTTTGTGACTACAAAATTACTAATTACCTAGCAAAATTTTTATTTTATAGTAACCATTACACACGGACTTGAGAAAACTCTTTTCGAAATGTTGGAGGAATAAGTACATGGAAGAGGAAAGTGAAATGTTGAAAAAAATAATAATAAGGGTGTACTGACCTGAAGTTTTCAGCTAGTCATTTCCATTGGCCAGATCTAGTTGATTGCTTAACATTTCAAATACACGAAAACTTGATGTAGTGGTGTGTAGACCTAACTATTCCCATAAGAGCAATGCAAGATGGGATATCTTCATGACAGTAGCTAACATGTTTGTCACTGACCACGTGCCAGATTTTTTATGTTTTTACATGCATATTTATAGCAATCCTATGTATAGGTAGTACAAAGCAAAACAAAATCAAGCTCTTTTCCCAAAGCCCCCCTAGCTAGTAATTCCAAAGCCAGGGCCTCTCTATACTACCCCAGTTAAATATAAGCAAAGCAATTGAGACCTTATAAAAAAGGTTTGAAAGTGTGGGGAACTCTCCCTTTCTGAAAACTGCTGTGAAAAAGGATAGAAATACTGTTTCTCTTCAGGCTTTAAGTGTAGTCATTGGACATTGGACATAAAATTGGACAACGTTAGGGACTAAAATATCTGTAATTTAACGATGGGTTTTATAAGATGACCAGTGAAGCAAAAAAAAAATTTTTTTAAAACAATGACAGCTGCCTTTTTTCTCAGGAAATTGTTTCTAGAACACCTTATTATTACAAGACAGTATATGAGAAAATACTGATTGGCAATATTCTTATTGAAGTGTATGAAGTTTTTGTAAATGTATGCAGTTGATGTGAGAGAAGTTTGAATTCTAAATATTTAGAATGCTAACTTCTTTATTTGAAAGAAACAAACTTGTTTTATAAACTCACCCACAGACAAACAATATGCAATTGCCCGTTCTCCAATCTTTTCTACACGCTTGAAAATCACTTATAAGAAAATATTTGATCAAAAACAAAACATATTACCATGAAAGTTCAGAACATTGGGGATAAAGAGAAGATCCCCAAAACTGGGGATAAAGAGAAGATCCTCCAGAGAGGAAAACACAGGTTACATCTAAAGGTTGAAGAATCAGAGTGGCTTTGAACTTCTCAACAGTTGCCTAGGAAGATAGAAGAAAATGGAGTGAAGCCTTTTAAATTCTGAGGAAAATATCCAGCCTAGAATTCTACACTCAGCCAAACCAGCAGTCAAAATATAGATATTTTCAGATTATACAAGGTCAGACTTGTATAATTTCATGTACCTTTTTTCAGAGGACAGTACTCTTCCGGTTAAAGTGCCCCAAGAAAGAGGATGATATAGAATCCAAGAAACAGGTGATCCCACACAGGAGGGAGGGCAGGTGGAGGCAGAGCCCAGGTGACAGGTGTGCAGCAGGCCTGCAGAGCAGTCTTGCAGTTGGAGTGATTCGCCAGGAGAGATGCCTCTGAGAAGAAAAAGCTAAGAGAATTCCAAATGTGTTTGGCCCTTTGGAAAGGAGACTTATAGAACTGGGGGAAGAACTTGGAGATGAGTAATTATTTAAGTACAAAGAAAACAGAAGCTGAACGACGCGGCTCTAGGAAAACAGGTTGTGCAAAACATGGAAGACAATCGTAGCACACCTCATGACTCAGCTGTGAATAATCGTAATTATGTTAACACTGATGATCGGTCACACAAAAATTGTGATATAACGCTATTGGGGGGGGGACAAGAGGAAATATGCATTAATGTGCTGGTGGCGATTGGGCAATAGAAAAGTATACCCTCATGTTTTTGGTGCGAACTCAGTGGATAATGCCTAAAACTGAAGAAAATAAACAAGACAGAGATAGAACCATGCTATTCAGAGATAAGGAGGTAACTACTAAAAGAAACAGCTGAAATAATTGAACATGGTTGACTCTCAAGACAAAGAATGAAAGGAGGCAGTCAGGGGACTGTTGTGTTTTTGTGATAAGCCTTGTAGAACTATTGACTGTAAATTCTTTGCATTGTTTGATTTAAAAAAAAAACTTAAAAAATGAAAGGGGGAAATTCAAATAAAAAAATGACAAGGATGAGTTACACTTCCTGTTAGAAAGAAACTCAAAATACTCAAAAATTAATACAAAACAAGGAATTAAGATTAATCTCAAGTATAATTTCCTAAAACATTAAAAAGAGAAAGTCATGAAATTCTACGTTCCTCTCCCTTTTTCTTTCCACCCATCCTCACACTCTGGTCAAATGTTTGTTTATTCTCGATTAGCTGTAGATTATAGGGGAACCTCAGCTTGGGGTTCCCTTCTACTTGAATAGGACGACGAGGAAATCTGGAGGCCAAGTTTGAGCTGCATCATCTAACCCAGTCTCTTGATTCTCTAGCTGTGTATCTGGCTTCTCTTTGCTTCTCCTCAGATTCTTAGAATTTCTTACATCCAGCCATCCTGCCATATCCCCCTCCTCTGTTGGCTTCCTGATCCAAGCTCATCTGTCTGTCCACCTGGCCCTGACTCATTCCTTAGCCTGACCTTGCTGCCTACATTTGCTTTGACTGCCCTATCCATTTCCTCAGCCTAATTCTTAATTCCTGGCTCCCACCTCCTCATCCAAACTTGGCTAAATCCACTTTGGAAAACCAAGGCGAATGGAACTGCCTGGGAAGAATTTGGAGAATCCACAGCTCTGTCCTTTCTTCATTCTTGAGAGCCTGGCTGGCAGCTGAGGGCACATGTGGGGGGAAGTGTGTGTGTGTGTGTGTGTGTGTGTGTGTGTGTATGTTGGGAGAAGAGGGCACAGCTGTCTTGGACTGTGTCATTTTCCCTGGGAATGCTAATGTGTATTTTTGATATCCTGGTATAGTCTTTCTTTTATTTGTTCTTCCGTGTCTCTTAGAAACTGTTCTAAAATTTAAAACCCAGAGGCATCTTTCCAACTTGCGTGAGCTGTATTTTGACCTCTTAAGAGGCTGTTGCCAGACTTTAGCTCCTGGTGATTTTACATGAAGTGACATCTGATTCGCTTTTAGACTGCATTCCACACCAATCTGCCCAGCCCTGCAGTTTATGGGCTCACTCCTGCTGTCTTTCAACATATGGAGCACTATTAGATAGTGTGAGTTTGAGTCTTGTCAGGGAGGCTGATTAAGCCACAGTCAGGGACAGCAGTCCTATGTGTGAAATGTACCAGGCCTTGCTGAACAGCTCTGGGAGTGGCTGGAGGTGGTTGGTGCTTCTCTGTTGGGGGACAGGGAGCTTGCTAACAAAGCAAACACATTTTTTTCTATCACGGGCTAGGTCTATGGTGGTAACATTTGGCACGTTGAGTAACAGGGAACATAGATAACTGTGAACAGATGGGCAACTATTAAAAGATTTGAGCGGCTTTTATCATTTCTCAATTGGCCTTCACTTACCTACAGGATACCCAGTTCCCTTGTAAGATTACGTAAAGAATTCAATTAAATTTCTTCTTCCTTTTTTTTTTTTTTTTCCAATTGCGATGGAAGCAAAAGCTCTGACGTTAAGAGGAAAAGAATAGATGAGAAACTTCTAATTTTGAATCCCCTTGGGATTAGCTGCTGATTTCAGCTGCCCAGAGAACACTGCCCCATATTTTGAAAGAATAGCTGCTGGCAGTTTCAGAGGAGATGACTTTCCAAAATAGACAGTGAACTCCCCCATCCGTATCTGGTGACCATCTGACATTTGGACACAGAAGTACAGAGCCATCCACATGTCTTGATATGTATAACCTTGCTTTTAAAAATGGCAATGGCAAGTCATTATTATGCTTAAGCTCAAAACTAGCGGAATACAAAATACAAAAGAGAAATGCATTACCTTGTTCCCAGCAGCAACAGAAAATATTTACACACCTTAGAGCAATAAAATTTCTCCATACTCTGGGGCAGTGTTGTCTCTGGTGCAGGAGCATGCGAGTCCTCTTTGGCTCAGAATGATACCAGGAAAGTTCATAAGAGTGAGAAGGACTCCGGACACTGATTAAGATGAGGCATGTTTCCCTCTCTGGAGCAGCAGCCTGATTTGGCCCAAACCAGTCATAGGTTGGTATGGTCAGAGTTATGGTACCTGTACACTGGATCTCATGAACCTGGCCAAATTCCATTGGGTTCCATTCATCAGAGGTGGCCTTAATAACATTACAGTCGAGGGCCAATAATTTTAAAGTACTTGTCCTCAAGCTACTCAGTGTAGCTATATATAATAAAATCTGTTTGAAAGCAGGAAGGATAGATACCCAGCCCCACTTCTATTCTCAGTCCCTTAGCTTCAAAACCCATTTATCCCAGCCAAGAGTGCTGGGTAAATGAAGATCCCTGTGTCCAAAAACAACCCCGCCTAAGACTAAATTTTTTCTAGAAAGATCTAGCAGCAAAGGGAAATAACCATTTTTATTATTTTAAATTAAAACTTCCACCGTTCAGAAGAATTGTAATTTAAAATAATTCATCAACAAAAATGCTGGAACAAATTATAATAAGTAGAAGACAGCTCTTGGAGGGGCTGGTCTCTGTTGCCTGCTAAATGATGCAGTTTGATAAACTCATACATCTGTGCTAGGCTCTTTGGTTTAAGGTAATTGAGTAAACAAGAATTATCAGTGGGTTTAGTGTCCCCTGGAGAATGATACTTTAACAGAAAGAATTATTGGAAATAGTTAAAATGTGCTGTCACCATTTAGCAGAAACGTTGGTAATATATGTTCAGAGGCTTTTAAGTAAATACTATGTATAAATTGTATCATAGAACAAAGAAGCATCCAAGGAGACACTTGATCATGGTGTAAAGAGAATGAATATTTGTGTATTGCAATATGAGGCTTGTAAACATCACTGAAGTGAATAGAAAATAAGCTCAATATAATTTGTTATTTTTTTTCTGCCCCAAGTTTTATGGGTTTTTGTTTTGCATTTCACCTATTTTCCTGACATGTAGAAGTGCTCTCTAGGTAATTAAAGCCGTAGCCATTCTGAATAATTTCTGTTTTCCTTCCTGCTGATGGTAAGTTTAATGGTGTCAGCTTGCTAATCCTTCCTGATGCTCACATGGCCTCCATTTGTGCCGGTGTTTTCCTAGGATGGCAGAGATGCAGGGTCTTATGGAAAGACTGGAGCAGGCCGTCGGTCGACTGGAGTCGCTGTCTGCAGGGTTACACCGGCCTCCTGGGGACTGTGGGGAAATTAACGGTGTCAGCGGAGGTAGGGCCACCAACTGTTGTCATTACTGATCTCTATGTGGGTCAATTAATTTTGTCCCCATCATATAGTTCTCATGAAATATTTCTGTCAACTTTAACTCCCCTACTCCTTCCTTTATATGTGACCGTGACATTAACCAGATGCAAGCGATCCCTGAAAAAGAGAAAGAGAAAAAGAAAAAAGTCTCAACCTACAAGCCACAAAAATTTCCTGTATCTGCGCATGTTAAGAGCATAATCCATGAGCCAAATGTCATTATTCTTTCGTTTTAATGTTTATGCTGCTCTTCCACACTCAGTGACTAAATATATTATCTAAGTAATTATCAAAAAGAAACTAATGTTCCTTATTAGAATGTAAATTGGAAGGAATTATCATTCTGCACATTTTAAAGAGAACAAGTCATTAAATTTAAGAACTGCAGTTTTAAAGGAAGAGAGTCTGATGTGAAGCCAAATATTACTTCGATGTAACATGACCACATCACATTGTTTTACTTTTGCCTATTCCTTACCAAACACGTTTTTTAAATTATATGCTAATACCACGATTTTTAAAAAAGATTTTAAAAATTATGTGATCAGACTTATAAAAAGTTAACTACTTCTTTAAAAAAAAATACCATGCACAGCCAGCTCTCTAAGTTATCTACAGTAATTTTTCCAACTTCTTCTTCTCTAAGGTTGCAGATTTAGCAAATAAAAATACAGGATATCCAGTTAAATTTGCATTTCAGATAAATTACACTCTTTTTTTTCTTTTTGATTAGAAGTGTGTTCCAAATACTGCGTGGGATATACTGCATGATACACACTTATTCGGAAATTTATTCACAATTTATTTGAAATTTAAATTTAACCGGGCGATCTGTATTTAATTTGTCAACTCTATTCTTGTCTCACACACATTTCCTCCTTATCTGACCCATTTTGAATTTTGTCAGGCTTTTGGGGCTTGAGAAAAGCCTTGGGGAAGAGGGGGCTTCAAAAAAAGCTTTCACCAGGCAAGAGCCACATTGGTGCTTCTAGAATTTCAGGCGTATTTGGAGCTGTGCCTTGTATTACGTGCCCTGGGACAAAAATTACTGTGTGAGCACAAATGCACAGGCTGGTTTTTTTTTTCTCCCCCCACTTTGAACATAATGCTTTGAATGAATTGAAAGGGGGTGTTGTTTAAAGGAAAGCTGCCAGGGGCCTGTAAATTTTTTCCGCATCAAATGAGACATATCTATGATTTCATTTTAAGCTTCTTTTTGTTAACTATGGAGTTGGTATATGAGATTCAGTAGACTTTATTTGTAAGAAAATATTTTCATGTTCTCTTTAGTAACTTTGTTTCCTTATGCCTTTGGCATCAGGTGATCAAAAGACATTTCTCTGAGATTGCTGCCCACAAATATAAAGCCTGTGAATACATAAAGTTAAAATCCAACTCCCAGGAGACTGTGTAGTGTTGCTGAGTAAAAGGAAAAAAAAAAAACTCCAATAATTTGAACCTCACTTACACAAAGAGGTAAAGACACTTTGTACTTTCTTCAAAAAAAAAAAAAAAAGAAAAGAAAATTAATAAGCTAAGCAAAATTGGAAGGCATATAATTAAATTAGTTAAGTATTTAAACATATATTTTCTAATATAACAAATAATTTCAAACCAGTTATTAAAGTAAGTTATCTTAAAACAGCTTAGCCAGCAATTTATTATCCTATTGATAATATGAAATGAAGAAGGATAATTAGTAAAATGTCTGAATGGTATTCATCCTAAAACCTTTTACTTATCCTAAACAACATCACTTCCGTTTCTTCTTAATTAGTCAGTTTTGGTGATTTCCTAAATTCTATTTTTAACAAATCCTTAAGGACAACCTCTCACCTTAAATGTAAACATCACCATTACAATGATGTTGTAACTAAAGTTAATTTTTTTTTAATTTAAAAAGAAACTTTTAGAAGGAACCCAATCCATTACAAATCCATAGTATGCACAGATCAAAGAACTGCCTTATGAGACTGTTGTTATGATGTGTTTTATAATGTGTTTTTCCCCCACCCTGACAACCAGGTGAGTTTGACTCAACAGTTGAAGAAATATTTTCATGCCTGCCAGTTGACAAGCACTATGACAGGTGCAGGGGAATCTATGATGAATTATACAGAGTCCTAATCCTCCAGAATCTTTGGTCTCAATTCATTACTATTCAGGGCCTCAAATGCTTTGACTAAGAGTTGCCCAAAGGATGCAGGCTGGGGAGGAAGACAAGTCATTAAAGGCTGCCCGGAGGAGGTGTGAGTAGAGCTGAGTGATGAAAGGCAACTGATATTCCCTTTTATCATTGTCCATTCTGCTATGTAGAGGCCTCCATCACATTTGAAGAGCTTTCTCCCACTTTAAACACCCAGCAGAGACCTCTCAGACCTCTCCCATGGCAACAAGCAGGTTTATCTGTTTCCAAATGGATTCATAAGGAATCTTTGGGTTTACACCCCTTTTATGTTATAGGAGTTGGTACATACAGCATTTTGAACTTTAGGATAAGTCAGCTTCAATATCCTGCTTAGAAGTTAGACCGTAGGTGCAGAGAACTGTAAACAACTGTTTCTATCACTCTTTTGGCCTGTGGATATGGGCAAGTGGGAACCAGGGAAGAAGAAGGAAGCTTTATCCTATGCATTTATGAGCATGGATATTCCTGTCCAGTATAAGAAAGGGACTCCTAAGTTTGGGTTTGGATTTTAATAGCCTGTACTGCTGAATTTCTCAATATTATCTTTCTCAGTATTAGGGATATGCAATCAGGGACTTAGACAAAAAATTTTTTTGTTAATTAAAAAGCAGGGAAAGAAATGCAGAGCACACCAGGTTGGGCCATTGTCAATGCAGCTTTTATAGTAATTTGGCAGATCAACATTCACTATGGATTAGCTCACCAGGCATTTTTGTGCCCACCTTTGCTGTCTGTCCCTCCCCTTGGGAAGTGAAGAAGGAGCAAAATGTGTGAAATCAGCTTACTTGCCCAGACTTCATCATTACCTTTTAATTGTCCTGAATAATCTTGGTAACTATTTGCAAGGTGATTATAGCACCTGCACAGGTCGGTATAGAAGAACGTACACTGGCTTTGGATTCATAAGGCGTGTTCAGTTTTTGGATCTGCCGCTTGTTTGGTATAGAGCTTTTAACAAGTCGTGTTCTGTTTGCATCTTCATTTCCTCATCAGTCAAAGTGTGACAGTGCTACTTACCTCATAGGTTTGGGGGAGAATCAAATGAAATTACGTAGGTGAAAGTGCTTACTCTGAAGGATGAAAAATAGGAAAACACTGTTTTCTTGAGCCATTGAGAAGTGTTTAATAAGTACATATTGGGTGAATGAATGACTTAGTGAATAGGAAGAGAATGATATGAATGACATTAAACTTCCATACTACTTATGGCAAAGCAGTACCAGCTTTTCACTAAACTACCGGGGAATAACAGAATGTTCTTCTTCCAAAGGTGTGGCACCCTCGGTGGAGGCCTTTGATAAGCTGATGAACAGCATGGTGGCTGAGTTTTTAAAGAAGAGTAGGATCCTGGCTGGTGACGTTGAGACTCATGTGAGTACTTTCCTCCCCCATTGTCTGTGGAAAAGATGACTGCTATTAAAATTTTTTTTAAATAATGATCATAACAAGGGTTGGTGAGGGAATGGAGAGATTGGGACCCTTGTGCACTGCTGGTGGGAATGTAAAAGGTGCAGCCAGCGTGGAAAAGAATATGGCGATTCTATAAAAAATTAAACATGGACCTATCATATGGTCCATCAAGTTTACTTCTGGATATATACCCAAAAGAATTGAAAGCAAGATCTCGAAGAGATATTTGTATACCCATGTTCATAGTAGCATTATTCACAATAGCTGAAAGGTGGAAGCCACCCAAGTTTCTGTTGACAGATGAATGGGTCAACAAAATGTGGTTTGTACATACAAAGGAATATTATTCAGCCATAAAAAAGGAAATTCTGACACATAGGAAAACATGGATGAACCTTGAGGACATTGTGCTAAGTAAATTAAGCCAGTCACAAAAAGATGCTGTATGATCTCATTTATCTGAGGCATCAAGAGCAGTCAAACTCATAGAAACAGAAAGTAGAAGGGTGCTTGCCAGGGCCTAGGGAGAGGGAGAAAAATGGGAACTTGTTTAACAGGTATAGAGTTTTAGTTTTTCGATGCAAACTAAACTCCAGAAAGAATTCTGGGGATCTGATGCACAGCAATGTGAATATACCTGACACCACTGAACTGTACACTTAAAAACGGTTAATATGGTACATTTTATGTTGTGTGTATTTTACCACAATTTTTTTAAAAAGTGCAGCCTGAGGAAAAACAAAGTCATAGAATTCGATAATCTCTGGATTGGTAGAGACTTTTAATGATATCTAGGCCAGCCTCCCAGTTTTAGACACCTTTTATGCATTTAAAAATGTTTAGCATCCTCCCTGAGGCTAGTTGTTATTTGCATGCATTTTATGAAAATCTAAAGTAAAAGCCAAACCAATTAAAAACCTAAAAGAGATTTATGACCAGGTTTTTCTTATTTATTTACCTTTGTTTCTTGCAAAGGATTGAATTCCACATCCATCTGCTTGTAGATTTCTCAGCAATGAGAGAGTCCCAGCAAAATCATTTTCAGTATAGACTCACGGAAAATCTGATTCTTGAATAAAGTTGTGGTTTGTGGTTAAAAACAAACAAACAAACAACAACAAAAACTTATAAAGGGATTCTCCTTCCCCAATTAGACTTTATATGCAACACTCAACACCAGTCTTCCAGGGGATCTGGTGACTCAGGTTATACCATTGGTTCCAGATTTGTAATTAAATAGGTGCTTATCTCATCACATTTGCAATGTGTTTGTTCACCACATCTAAGAAAAATGAAGATTCTTCTCATGGCCTCCATTTGTATTAAACATACCTGCTGAAATACTCATTGGCAAAAGAGAGGAAGCGCTGATATACAGGAGTTCTAGAAAAGTCTGTGTAGTAAGACACATTCACTTCTAATGTATCACAGAGCTCTAGAATTGCTCTGGTCTATTCCTGAGCTTGATGTTTTTGTTTACAGAAACCTGGTCTGTCGTCGTAAGGTAGTGGCTGAGCTTCTTATACTGAGTCATGATAGTACCTGCAAGCTAACATATAAAATGGAGTATTACCCCCAGTACACTAAATGAGATTCTTGAATGATTAAAGAACAGTTTACTCTCTTGAACACTATTACAATAATTATTATATCACTATTATAACCATTAATATTGTCATTACGCTTCTGAGGTACACAGTACATTATAATTCTTATTAGTAATAGCTCACAAAATTCTATAATTTTTTTTACTGGGGAATAATGAAGCCTGTAAATATGTATATTTAACTTTGCATTTAAAAAATTGTAGGGTTTGCATACTAAGTAAGTCTCTTTAAGTTACATAGTAAACGGTTCCTTTAAATTCCTTTTAGAACAAAGTGAGTTATAAATAAAGTGTAGCTTGATTTATATTAAGTTTTTTCTTCTCTCCACTCATTAGCCTGAGAACAGTATGACTCAAAGGAAGGAATATTCTCAATAATGAATATGTAATGCTCAAAGAAATTTATGTTTTTCACTAATTAGTTTTTTAAAAAGGAAGGAAGGAAGGTGGGGAAAGAAAGAAGGGAAGGAAGGAAAGAAAGAGAAGAGAAAGAGAGAAAAACACTTGTCATCCAAAAATGTAGACTCTGGTTCTATAACACAAAGAAAAGTACAGGCAGCTATCATCCATCTGCCCATTACTTTAATACATTAAACAAGTAGTTTATTTTTTCTCTCTTATAGAACCATGTGTCACTGACATTAAGCTTGCAGCTGCTGCCTCTCACATAAGCCAGAAGTGAGGGTTGAACTTTGTTCCAAGAACACACCTGTTGCCTAGGGAAAAAAACCCCACATACCTGATTGTACAGTATGGAAATTTGAGAATGACACAAATGTGCATCATGTTAAATCCTGTCCCTCTGCTTAAAAGCTATTTCACAGATACTAATAATGAATAAGGGCAGCCGAACTATGATTTAACGTCTGTCTTGATGTGTTGGCTGCTGGTTGGGCTTAATTTACTGAACACTCAATAGTCTATTGACAGAACAGACCACAAAAAAGGGGAACTAATAGCTACAATTAGGAAGCTCTGCTGAACCGAAGAACATAACAGGTTTAGAAAAGATTAGATCTTGTAAAGCCTTCTCGTATGCAACATAAACCGAAGGGCTTATTTAAATTACCCTCCAACCCAGGAACACTGACGCAGCTTGCGCCCTTTTTAAGAAATAATAAACAATGCATACTTTTATAATAGATGTTTAGGGTAAATATAGTCCTCAATGTCAAAGGAAAGGATCCCCTAGAAACTGGGCCTACAGAATTCTAAGCCCTTGGTCAGCCATCATTTACCCTTAAATGGATGACTGTGTTTTTTTTGTTTTTTTTTTACAAAGCTGTCCTGTTGCTATTCGTGGTATATGGAACTAATCTTGGGTCTATTTCTAAATGATTTGACAATCGTGAAACAACTGCAAATCATATAGCTCTTCCTAACTCAAGCCCTTTTTGGAGATTTATAGAATTTACATTTTAATGTTTGTAAATGTCTGGAACATTTATTTCTTATCATGATTAAAATTGATAAAAAAGAAATATTCTTTTATTAATCAATAAAAATGAGAGAAACACATTTTTAACAAAAGGGCAATAAAATTCAACGAAAAAGTATAACACGCTACACATGGTAGGGTTAAATCGCACCGCACAATATTATGTCCTTGAGTTCCTGGACTTTATAAAGGATGAACCTATTTAGACAATTATTATAGCTGTACTTTTGATGGGTCGTGATTACTCTTCTAGATGTTCCTAGGATTTGTTATATACTTAAATCATCTACAAAATATCTTGTTCATTTTATGCCACGCTGGTTGGGTGACATGTCCAAAGGGTGGGAAAGTAAGAATGATCTCTTCTTGTTTGTATTTGGATTTTAGAGCTGGCTCTTACTTTTTATAGAATGACCTTAAACTAGTCCCTTACCCTTCTCAGTAATGAGACTGGACGACATCATTTCCAAGGGCTCTCAGAGCCCCTTTGAGTGACTCACCCGTTGTCTCATGTAAAAAGCATGAGGGAGTTACTCAGTTGCCAGATGAAGAGCTTGAGATAGAACAGCATCATCACCATTAAAAAAAAAAAATCCTGAGCCATGCCAGGGAAGGTACCTCAATCATCTGAACTTGCAAGACAAGCCGAAGGAAACATGTCAGAAAAAGGATACACAGAACACTAAGGACAACATATCATCCTGCTTTATGATGATATAGAAAAAAATCAGACTCCTTCGTTTAAAAAGACCTTGCGGCCTCCATGAGTCTGTCCTTCTTGGTCTTACAGGTTGTCACTTCTTCCTTTACGTGGACCTATCTCTAGAATAAATAATGAAAAAATGTCTACATATTTATTTTACTATTTGTATCCATATTCTTCCTTGATTTTAGAAAACTTTTGTGGGTAATTTGTACTCACTTAAAAAATGACCATTTGCATTTTTGGTGCTTTATAATCTGGGTCTATATAGAAACCCTCCTGTCCCCACCAAAAAAACAAAAAAATGATCAGAAGCACAAGTTTGGAGTTGACTCAGTGAAACAGCCCATTCCGTACAGATCCTCCTCACTGTCCTGCTTGCCTTTGGCCAAGTTGGTCCTCCCATTAACGAGTTTCTTGCTAATAGCTTTAATCTGAACATTTATTTTTATTATAATTAGACATGAATACTTTGGCAATCTCAAGTCCAAAGGATCTGTACATCTTTCACATTCTCCAAATGGCAGAGACAAAAAAAAATGACTTGTACAAAGAATTCTGCATCTAGATTTCATGAAACAGGCTTTATATCAGGGATCTTGCATCTTACAGTCTTGGCCAGTTATGTTAGTCAGGATTATTAGAGAAGGAAATACCTTATAAATCATCCATTCCAATATACATCCTCATTTTTTTCTTTTTTTAAAATTTATTATTATTTTTGGCTGCATTGGGTCTTCGTTCCTGCGTGCGGGCTTTCTCTAGTTGTGGCGAGCAGGGGCTACTCTTCGTTGCGGTGCACGGGCTTCTCATTGCGGTGGCTTCTCTGGTTGCGGAGCACGGGCTCTAGGCACACGGGCTCAGTAGCACTTGGGCTTAGTTGCTCCGCAGCATGTGGGATCTTCCTGGACCAGCGCTCGAACCCGTGTCCCTTGCGTTGACAGGCAGATTCTTAACCACTGCTCCACCAGGGAAGCCCCTCTTTTTCTTTCTTTGTCGTTCTGCCGTCCTTACTCTCTCCCTCCCTCCCTCTCATCCTCCTTCCTTCCTTCCCTACCTTCTTTTCTTCGTTTCTCTCTTTTTTTTTTTTTTTTTTTTTGTGGTACGCAGGCCTCTCGCTGCTGTGGCCTCTCCCATTGCGGAGCACAGGCTCCGGACGCGCAGGCTCAGCGGCCATGGCTCACGGGCCCAGCCGCTCCGCGGCACGTGGGATCTTCCTGGACCAGGGCACGAACCCGCATCCCCTGCATCGGCAGGCGGACTCTCAACCACTGCGCCACCAGGGAAGCCCCGTTTCTCTTTTTCTCTTTCTTTCTTCTTTTTCTCTTTCTTTCTTCAGAGAAGGAAACTACAACTTAGCGAGGTAGGAGATGTAGATGATGTGTCGAATGCAGCACCATGACCCTATGGCAGAGCCAGAAATCTGGTCTCCAAAGTCTCCATCCATGGTTTGGGAGATGCCAGGCTTAAACCCCCTGGGCTGCTATCTTCCACTGCCTTTGTAGGCACCTGGATCGCTAGTGAGAAGCAATAGCACTTATCTGCCACCTCTTCCTGCCCTCTGCACTCTACAGCTATTACAGTTTGCCCTACCGAATTTCCACAATATATGGAAAGGTCATGACGAAGGTGGGCTCAGGCACAACGGGTGAGGAGAGGGTGGAACATCAGTGTGACTCATGTCTTTCATGTGTCTCCTCAGAGTAGCACTGAGTGAGGTGACAGGGAGAACAGTGACCTCCAGGATGGATGAACTGTGTCCCTTGTGGGTCTTCGCTTCTCCCCCATCACACTAGCCTTGTCTCAGCCTGGTCATCACTCACTCTGCTGTTGACACCAAATTTGCAGAATTCAGAAAGGTCACAGATAGATCCAGCTCTGTTATTATTTCTTCCCAAGAAGGCGGGGAATTTTTATTCTCAGCATTGAACACACATTTTGCTATCCTACATATGCGTTGACTCACAGCCTATTCCTATTAAGTCACCAGCCTTAGTCGGACATCCCTGTGACTGCTTTTTAACTCAAGGATGTTTGCGTTTAGAACATCTGATCCCTGTCTCTTTCCTTGAAAATTCTAGTTTCATAGCACATTCAGAGCCGTGGAGAGGCTCTAAATAAGGAACTGGACTTGGAATCTAAGCATCTCTTGAAGGGCCACAGGCATCACTAACCTCCAGGATCTCCCTGTTTACTCCACCAGAAATAAAATACGTTACCAGAGTATTTTGCTGAAACAATGAACTAGGTTCCATGAATCTCTCAGGTTAAGATGAGATCTGTGCTTTTCTTTTTGCTTCTTAAAGGAAACCTTCTAAGAAAGCCTGTGGAATGCCTGTCCTGATTATCCTCTTCTGTTCTGTGTTCACTGGCATTAGCGAAACTTCAGAAGAGCCAAAATATACAGGGATGTGTTCTGAGCGTGCTCAGGCTGCTGTGGTTGGGGGTGAGCTATGTCACCCACCAGCTGGGCCCTCTGGGCCTGCACCTGGGGATAGGTGATTGGGTCTCACGAGAATGGTGTTGCTCTACGTAAAAGCATAGCAAGAATCTGCAACTTAGTCTGTGTCAGGACTTCCTGAGGGTGACCAGCAACTGTCCTCCAAACATTTTTCCCCTCAGTAATACCCTTTCAGAAGATTGTTTCCCACATCAGAATTTAATCATGTTACCTAGTACTGCAAAATAGAGGCCCCTTTCCTTTTTTTTTGCCTTTTCCTTTTTTTTCCCCCTGTATTTCCTTCTTTCTAAAACTATGCCAATAATGGGAACATTTGCTGTTGTTTTCTTTCTAGACTTCAGGATAGTTGAATTGTTTGCCTGGAGGCTGCTTCAGCATCTAAAAATTAATACTTTGTCTAAAAGTAATGACCTGATTTCATTTAGATTATCTTGTTATTTCTATTCAAGCAACCGTCCCCACAGAACACACCACACGCACAGACATGCCCACACACACATGTATATCCACTGTTCACCTAAGAATTCGTTATAATTCTGTATTAACTACACATAAGAAATAACAGTCTTGGTCAAATATATGGGTGTTCTGACCCAAGAGTCACTGTAACTGCAGGATATGTGTTTTCAGATTTCTTAGTGTGCATGAGGCAAGTACAAAACATGCTTTTTTACCATTAGTATGTTTTTCCCTTTCCAGTTGTATTTAGATTATGGTTTAACATGGTAAGTTTTAAAATATAACAGTTTATACATTCTATAGCTCATTACCAGCCAATTCTTTTTAATATATCAAGTATAAGATGTTTTGGTGATGTAAAAAAAACAAACAGGGTATTCAGTGAATTAATAATTTATCACTTATATGTGTTTGCAATAGAAATCCTTTCCCTTTCAGAAAACGCTTTGCAAAATAAATATTTTAAATGGCAAGGTACTGGGAATGCTGATAGTTGACTTGCAATTGCTTTGATTAAACAGCTTAATATACAGAATAGGTGGTCTGATTTATCCCTTTGGGCCCACCTGTTGAGTGTTGGGATCTATTTCAAGGTTCCAGAAATATGCTGTTTTCCTCTTGCCCTCTCAGTGTCTAGCATAGTAGGTGGTTAATAAATTTTTGCTAAATGAATGATTGAAAATGAATCAAATCCTTAACAAATTATTGAATCAATGAATAGATGAATGTACTGTGGCTGGCAATTTGGATCAAGCAATATCCCAGATGAGGAGTTAAAAGAAAATCAAGGCCAGGTTTTATGTCCTGAATTAGCAAGTGAAATATTGGAGAAACATAGATTCTATAGATTTTTGTTTATTGTGTGTGCACACGCACGCACACACACACACACACACACGTCCTGGTTTTGTCGTAGCCCTGACAATGTATGTAGTACCCCCCTCATTCCCTTTATTCTCATTCCTCTTTTATAGTTGAGGAAAGTGAGCCATTGAAAGCCTAGAGCTCTAAGGCACCTTAAGAAAGCTAGATGAGAATTCATAAGTAATAGGAAAATCCATCAGTATAGTGACTTGTAGCCCAATAGAAATCTCATGAGTGCTATGTGTGACAGGATATTTTTGTGAACCTTACTGTAAGTATTTTAAACTGAAGGTCAGATTTAGAAAAGAAATAGGATTTTGTTTGGTTTTTCTGTTTGCATTGGGTTTGGGCATGTTGCTTTCCCCTTCAATCATTAACATTAAAATGATAGCCATCAGGCAAGAAATAACTTTGGAGTCTAAAAAGAAAATTGAATTTTTGTCCAGGACTTCTTGGCATATTTCCAATAACCAGCTCTCCCTGGTTTCAAGAGTCTTTAGTTTTATTTATATAATTTTAAATATCTGGGTGAAAAGTGAAAAATTCAGTAGATTGTCTCAATATGTCCAGTTCAGACAGTCCCAAATTTTAAATGGGGACTCCCACCCCAAAGTTCATCTGCAAGTTAGTTCTTAGAAACTTGGAAGACACTTGCCCACAGACTTAATGTAAGGGATGGGTGGTTCGTTTTCTATGCAGAGATGCAGAAGAGTATTACTCCGTGTGTAGCACACAGACCACCACCATCTGCAAATTCTGCTAATGGTCTGCTATGAGATGAGTACAAAAATTGTGAGTAAGACGTTGAACACTTCTATAACAATCCAATAGAGTAATTTTAAGGCTGCTAAGTCTGGTAGTTTAAAAGACTTGGACTTATGCTTTGTGTGTCTGGTTTTTATTCATTTTTCTAGTAAGGCTCTTTTATTTATTTTACAAAACTATCACTCCGTGACAGATGAGAAATTAAAAAGAAAATCTTCACCGAAGGTTTTTGGAGTAGCACTAGGTAATGCAAAATGTTAGGAAAAACTCTTCCCCTATGCTTTTAGTTAAATGAAGCAGGAAAACAATCACATTAAATGAAAAGCAGTCGTTTGTTATGAATGCTGATACCTAGGCGAGTGTGAATTTAATTAGAGAAGGACTTAGAACTAGATAGGGATTTCTATGCAGGTGACACGTACTTTCAGCTGATGTTGGGCCTGGTTCCTTCTTCCTTTCTCTGCCAAGCACAGAATTTTTCTTTTTCTTTATATGAGTGTATAATTACTCTCCTTTGATTATAAGAATAACTTTGGAATTGACAAATGGGACCCAAAAAAGGCAGGAAAAGAGATTTTCTAAGGATAGTGGAGCAGGAATTGAAAGGAAGGTGTAAAGAGGTGATATATACACTTAAGAAAGATTTGCCTTGTTGAAAATAAAGTCTGGAAGGATACTTCTTGAATTTTTAGGGGGTAAACTTACCAAAAGCTTTTACTTCCTAACATCCATGTCTTTTGAACTTTTTATAACAAGCATGTATAAACTGTTTTCATCAGAAGAAGGGGAAAGGAATATTTGGTATTTTAAGAAAAAAACCTTGGAATCGAGGTATTGCCTGGAAGGGATTTCACTGAGCAGCAAAAGACAAGTGAGAAAATGTGGGCACCAAATGGTGTTAATCCCACACAGCTTGGCTGCAGGGTGACCTCGTGGTCAGGAGTCCAAGATGCCTGGGAATCCATAGGGATTCTGGGAACCAGCGTTCAGCAAGGACTTTCCTAGGTTGAGTGTTCATAGTGAGATCTTAGTGTAGATGGACTGATGTCGGGTCTATATGGTTGACAAATGAACAAAATCTGATTTGTAGCTAAATTTTATAGTCACTAGAGATGACTTCATTTCCCTGCCTTATTTAAGTTTTCTATGTTAGTGACAGAGGCAATTGTAAAGAAGGGGAAAGAGAACTAGCATTTATTGAGGACCTGGTATGTTAGGCACTTCGTGTAGCTGCCAGCAGACATTGCTTTACTTGATCACTAGGAGAACCTGTTAAGGTATGTAAATTCGAGACAAAGAAGCCCAGTCTCAGTAAGGTTGGGTAACTTGCTTATAGCCATGCATTTAGCAATGAGCAGCATTGGATTCTGTCTAAGGCCTATCTGAAGATTTAAGCTCACAGTTTCTCTGCTCTACCACACTGCTTTCCAATAATTTCAGTCATTCATTATATAGCGGTAGTTACTGAGCTTCTGGTGTAATAAAGGCCCTTCTACATCTGCACCCAGTGGCCTAGTCTTCAAGAGCCTATTACCTACTTGGAGACCCAAGGCATATACATAGGCATGAAAGTTAAATAAGAGTATGGCTTAAATAATACAGAATGAAAGGACAATGCTTAGCATTACAGTGCATTCTAGAATAAGGAGTACTTGTTGCCTCTAATTTTTCTGATTCATTAGAGCAGCCAAGTATCCTTTACTTGTATAGACCCAAAATTCATCAACCGTGAAGCAGTTCTGGCTTCCTGAGTCAAAAGATTTAGTTTAAACATGTTGATAAAATGCTTTAGATTCCTTAAATGTTAGAAAAGCAAGTTAGAGAATTCAAAGAAGGGCCAATCTGCCAAGTGTTTTGTAGCTACACAGTGACTGAATTTGAAGATGAAGTTTATTTCAGAGAATAGTTTTGTTCAGATTACAAACTTGTAACAATATTCTACCTGTAAGAAAAGCAAACAGATTTAAATATACAATAGTGTTTTCTTTTTTTTTTTTCCTAGTCCGATGCCTTAAGAAATACTCACTGTTTTATTTATTTATTTGGCCGCATCGGGTCTTCGTTGTGGCATGCGGGCTTCTCTCTAATTATGGCATGTGGGTTTTCTCTCTCTAGGTGTGGCGTGTGGGCTGTGTAGTTTGCGGCACACAGCCTCTCTAGTTGAGGCACCCAGGCTCAGTAGTTGTGGTACGCGGGCTTAGTTGCCCTGCAGCATGTGGGATCTTAGTTCCCCGACCAGGGATCGAACCTGCATCCCCTGCATTGGAAGGGGGATTCTTCAGCACTGGACCACCAGGGAAGTCCCAAGAAATACTCACTGGTTTTAATTATTTCAAATATTTCATTTTTTAAAATATAAATTACAATCAATTATTTAGAAAAGTTCTGTGTTGGGTTTTTTAAATTACACTGATTGGTTTTATATTATAGATTTTGACAACTTTCTACACATTCTATTTTTGTGGCCTGCTTGTTTAACTTAGACCCTGTGCTCTGGGGCTCTTTCCATGTCAGTAAGTTGAGGTCTATACTATCACTTTTTAGTGACTACATAGTATTTCATTGTATGGTTACACTATAATTGATGTAAACAATCAAAATTGTATGTAGGGGAAATAATACGTACAAGAATGCAGAGCCCAAACGTGGGTGAGATGAGTGAGGTCCTAGGGCGTGACTCTGAGAGGGCGCACACCTGGGCTCCCCACCAGCCTCACCTGGTCCTTTCCCTGCAAGGATGGTCATCTAGTGGTATTTATAATCATTTAAAAAATTAGTGATGTTTGACTTATTTTCAGTTTTTCCCCTATTAGAAGTGAAATTACAGTGCATGTCCTTGTACAAATGCTATTTTATAATTGTACAATTATTTCTCAAGGAAAATTCCAAGCATTGGAAGTGATAGGTCAATGGTAAATGCTCCCTAATATTTATCGTCCCCCCTGCCCTTCCTCCCCACCACACACATTGTACTGATTCATACCCTCAGTGTCTAAAAGTACTTTAGGCTGTTTGGTGATAATTACAAACTAGGAAAATAAGAATTTTAGGGACACAATGCATGATTTGAATGCACATTATTATTCATGGAATCAATTTTTTCAAAATACTTTGCCCTCCATTGCACAAACAAGAAGATAAAAAACAAAGCTATATGTCCTCCTATAAAACATTCTTTTTGCAAAAGAAGACCATTTATCAGTTCTACCTTTTATCTATTTGACATGCCAGGAAAATTGTTTAAATTGCTTCTTTGGGGCTGGATGTGACATGTTCTGGATGGGGTTGGTTGGGTGTTAACTTTAATGGTAACTGATAATGCAGCTGAGCTGTATAATAGACAGTCTCAGGCATGGATATAGAAAGGACACATTGGAGCTGTTCCTTAGTGTCAGAACTGTGCACCGTGGCTGATGCAAATACTTATGTGAGCTGGAGGTTGTCAAGGCAACAGTTCTATTAATGAAGAATGAACCTCTTTTATTATCAGTGCCTGGATGATTATTTTTTTTTTAATAAAATGTGCCTAGTAGTCTCACATTGACATTTTCAATCTACCTACTCATCTTTCCTTTCTAGGCTGCAAAACTATTTAGCTCTATTCAGTAAGCATGCATCTTTTCTCTGCCAATGAAAGTGGAATCACTGAAAAAAAAAATAGTCAACTGTAAGGGCAGTAAAAATACTAATTTATAACAATTACCTAATATAAAATTATTGCCCTTTTGATATGTGCTTTGGCTAAGGCAGAGCCTGAAATTGACAGGGACTTGGTTGGTATGTGAGCAGGCCAGAGTCTTTAAATTCACATGTCTTTATGATTTAATGGAGTACTGCCAGCATATTTATAAGTGAGTGGAGTGTGGCATGACTGCTTCCTTCTCCTGGTCAGACTGTAAATTTAGACTCCATTTTATTGTGTGCACACTGGATACTTTAAAAAAAAAAAAAAAAGCTGTGGTTGAATTGTAGGCTTTAGGGAACGCTGTTGTCTTGAAGAGCCAGAGAGACATGTTAAGAGGAACGATGGTTAGAAATGTCTGGGTACCGAGCATTGTGCTTCCTGGGTTCTAGAGAGAAGGAAATCGTTTCTTTAAAAAAAAAAAAAAAACTTTTCCTTTTTTTATGAGACTACTTCTTGTGTTTTGTCAAACTAGCTAAATGGGAAAACTTACCTTTTCGATCATGGTTATCAGCAGTCCATTCCTTTCAAAATCAGATGTTTGTTGTCTGTTCCACACAACTGGTACCTTGTTGCTTGTTATAGTCACTAGTCGTTCTCTGGGTTCATGACTTGTTTCCCCTGATTTATACCTCGTAGCACCTAGCAACATAGTAGGTACTCAGAAATTACTTTCTGTTTATGAAATTAAATAATTCTTCTATTGTATTCAGTCATATCTTTTAAATAATTTTTTTCTTATAATAAAATTTAAATGTTTGATGTAGAAATTTTGACAAATAAATGTATGAAGAAGAAAATAGAAACCACTCATAATCCCACTACTCAGAGTTAACCACCATTGATATCATGGCATATTTATTTCTTCAGGACATTGTTCAAAGTCCTGTTTCCTCCTTGATAAGATAGAATCAACACTGATCTGTGCAGGTCATATGTATAAGGACAAGTGACACATGCCAAGAAGGGTACAGGTAGTCCAGGGGAGATATTAAGATGCAAATTGAAATTAAGGGGACAGTTGTAGTCCAAGCAAAACTTGGCCCTTTTCCAGTGTCACTGTGGCAATTTCAGGGTCAACAACAAGTAGCAGTCAATCTGATTTCTCATTTCTTAACTTCTATCTTTAGACTACATTACTGACAAAACAGATTTTGCCCTCAGAACAAGTTTTAGCACAAGCAGATATACAGTTTTCTTTGTTGATGGTAATCCTGGCTTGCTTCTTTGTGCCTTTTCCTATTGGCACATAGGGAAGAGAGAGCCGTTTCCCAAACTTATGCAAAATAGGCAAAAGTCCATGAGAACTAGAGATGTCATAGTGAAGAGACATTGTGTACTTGTATGTTTTATTCTTGGCAGTGATGGGCCAGTTTGGGTGTTGCTTTAGTCCCCTTACAAGCATCTCCAGATAAATATGATAAAAATAACAATAGTAAGAAAAGAGAATAAAGTCTCATGCACTGAGGATAAAAGCACCTTTAGAGAACTTTGCTATTTTTTTTTTTTTTTTTTTTGCGGTACACGGGCCTCTCACTGTTGTGGCCTCTCCCATTGCGGAGCACAGGCTCCGGACGCGCAGGCTCAGTGGCCATGGCTCACGGGCCCAGCCGCTCCGTGGCATGTGGGATCTTCCCGGACCGGGGCACGAACCCGCGTTGCCTGCATCGGCAGGCAGACTCTCAACCACTGCGCCACCAGGGAAGCCCTGGACAGTGTTTTTTATCGCTAGCATTTCTCTGGTACTTTCTTAGAATTTGTATCTCTCTGCTTATATTGCTCATCTGTTCATGCATGCTTTTTTTACTGTATAGCTGATTCACTTTGTTATAAAGCAGAAACTAACAAACCATTTTAAAGCAATTATACTCCAATGAAGATGTTAAAAATAAAAATAAATAAAATTACACTGGCCAAAATGAAAACAACAACAACAACAACACTGTAACAGAAATGAAGAATGGCTTTGATAGGCTTATTAGTAGACTGTACACAGCTGAGGAAAGAACCTCTGAATTAGAGGATATATTAATAGGATCTTCATAAACCAAAAAACAAAGACTGGGGAAGAAAACAGAACAGAATATCAAAGGACTGTGGGACAACTACAAAAGATGTAACATCTCTATAATGGGAATACTAGAGGAAAAGAAAGAGAGAGAGGAACAGAAGATATTGAAACAATAATAACTGAGAATTTTCCCCAAATTACTGTCAGACACCAAACCACAGATCCAGGAAGCTTAGAGAACACCAAGCAGCATAAATGCCAAAAAAACTACACCTCAGCATATCACTTTCAAATTACAGGAAATCACATTTTTCTCAAGCTCACATGCAACATTCACCAAGATAAATCACATTCTGTGATAAAACACACCTTAACAAATTTAAAAGAATAGAAATCATATAATATCTGCCCTCAGACCACAGTGGAATAAACTGAAAATCAGTAACAGAAAGGTAACTGGAAAATCCCCAGATATGTGGAAATTAAGCAACACACTTCTAAAGGACTCATAGGTCAAAGAAGAAATTTTAAAAATATTTTGAACTCAGGTATTAATTAGACTTATTGTGGTTATCATTTCACACTATATACAAATATTGAATTATTATGTCATACATCTGAAACTAATACAGTGTTACATGTCAATTATACCTCAATTAAAAAATATATTTTGAACTAAATAAAAGGGAAAATTTAGGGGATGCAGTGAAAGTGGTGTTAAAAGGGAAATTTGTAGTATTGAATGAATATATTAGAAACAAAGATCTAAAATCAATAATCTAAGTTCTCACCTTAGGAAACTAGAAAAAGAAGAAAAGAAGAAGAATTAGAGCAAAAATCAATGAAGTTGAAAACAGGAAATCAGTAGAGAAAAATCAACAAAATCAAAAGCTTGTTCTTTGAAAAGATCAATAAAATTGATAAGCCTCTAGCCAGGCTAATAACAAAAAAAAGATAGAGGCGACATCACTACAGATACCGTGGAAACTAAAAGGTTAATAAAAGAATACTATGAACAATTCTATGCCCACAAATTTGATAAGCTAGATGAAATAAACTGATTCCTTGAAAGGTGAATCTGCCAAAACTCACACAAGAAGAAACAAACAACCTGAATAGGCCTGTATCTATTTTAAAAATTAGATTAATAATGAATAACCTTCAAAAATAGAAAACACCAGGCCCAGATTTGTTCACTGGTGACTTTTATCAAACATTTAGGGAAGAAATTATACCAATTCTCTATAATCTCTTTCAGAGGATAGAAGCAGAGGGAATACTTTCTAAGTCATTCTGTGAGGCTAGCATTACCCTAATACCAAAATAAAACAAAGACATAAGAAAACTGCGGACCTGGGACTTCCCTGATGGCGCAGTGGTTAAGAATCTGCCTGCCAATACAGGGGACACAGGTTCGAGCCCTGGTCCGGTAAGATGCCATATGCTGGGGAGCAACTAAGCTTGTGTGCCACAACTACTGAACCTGCACTCTAGAGCCCACGAGCCATGACTACTGAGCCTGCGTGCCACAACTACTGAAGCCCTCATGCCTAAAGCCCACGCTCTGCAACAAGAGAAGCCCGTGCACCGCAATGAAGAGTAGCCCCCATTTGCCACAACTAGAGAAAGCCCGCATGCAGCAATGAGGACCAAATGCAGCCAAAAATAAATAAAATAAATACATTAAAAAGAAAAACTACAGACCTATATCTCTCATGAACATAGATGCAAAAATCTTCAACAAAGTATTAGTTAATTAAATCCAAAAAAGTATAAAAAGAATTATACACCATGATCAAATTGGGTTTATCCCAGGTATGCAAGATTAGTTCAATATTCAAAAATCAATTAATGTAATCTATCACATCAGCAGGCTAAAAAAGAACAATCATGTGATCGCGTCAATAGATGCAGAAAAAGTATTTGACAAAATCCAACACCCAGGGGCTTCCCTGGTGGCGCAGTGGTTGAGAATCTGCCTGCCGGTGCAGGGCACACGGGTTCGAGACCTGGTCCGGGAAGATCCCACATGCCATGGAGCAGCTAGGCCCGTGCGCAGTGGCTGCTGAGCCTGCACTCTGGAGCCCGTGAGCCACAACTGCTGAAGCCCGCATGCCCTGGAGCCCGAGCTCCACAGCGGGAGGGGCCACCGCAGTGAGAGGCCCGCGCACCGCGGCGAGGAGTGGCCCCCGCTCGCAGCAAGTAGAGGAAGCCCGTGCGCAGCAACGAGGACCCAACACAGCCAATAAATAAATAAATAAATAATAAAGTACATGAAAAAAAGTATAACTTAAAAAAAAAAAATCCAACACCCATTCATGATAAAAACTCAGTAAACTAGGACTAGAGAGGAACTTTCTCAACTTATAAAGACTATCTGCAAGAAATCGACAGCTAATATCATACTTAATGGTGAGAAACTTGAAGCTTTCCCACTAAGATCAGGTACAAGGCGAGGATGTCCCCTCTCACCAATCCTAGAAATCTCTGCTAATGCACTTAGGCAAGAAAAGGAATTAAAATGCACACAGATAGGGAAGGAAGATATAAAACTGTCTTTTATCACAGATGACATGATCTTTGTCTATGTAGAAAATTCAAAAGAATTGAGAAGAAACTCCTGGAACTAATTAAGTGATTATAGCAAGCAGCATTTGTTAGATAATTCGTTAGAAATGTAAATACTTGGGCCCACCCAAACCTGCCGAATTTGAAACCCTGGGGCTGAGACATGACAATCTGTTTTAACAAACCCTCCAGGTGACTATAATGAAAACTCAAGGTTGAGAATTGCTGGTTTAAGTCTTCTTCATGGCCCTTTATATGTCAACACAGATGACTTCATAATCCAACTTTGTAGGGTCAGTGCTTATGTTTATGTCTACAAAATTAAGCATCTTCAATCTTGTTTTAAGCAAAATCGTGAAGTAGGTGAAACTTGTCTTTGGCATCCTATCACCTCTTTTTCTTAGCGCATTTTCCTGTCTTGCTTTCATCTATCAGGTCCCCTTTTACCTCTTCATTGGCTGAAACTCAAGGGACTTCTCCTTTAGGGTAGATTAGAGGGCCCTAAGGAATAAGATCTAAAAATAAAATATCTCTAATTGTAAAATGTGGGACATTGGCAGACTCACTGGGGGGGAATGTGAAGATGGCATTGACAGTGACCTTCCCAGGGCCCAAAAATTGCACCTGATGAGCAGATGCCCATTCCCCTGACCTTCAGTCAGAGGAAGAGGATCCCCTTCCCTTGGCTGTCTGGCTGTCAGGAAGAGGGCTGATGCAGTTTCAGAAGATCTGGAACTGCCTTCAGCACAGGCACCCTGGCTGGATGCTTCTTGCATTTCCTCTAAGTATTACCTGTACCCTTTCTCCCAGTTGCACCTGTTCATTTTGTCATCCACATGGTACTTTGTGGCCTGTAGCCTCCCAATGAAACAATGGAAAGCTTTGATGAATATTCAGAGATCAATTGAGCTTCCCCAGTGAGTCAGCTCTCTCCCAAGGGGATTAGATGGAAGTAAGTCATATTAACTGGTGTCTGCTTGTCCCGAGGCTTGCTGTAAACTGATTACTGAAATTCATTCTCCTGCTGTCTAGGACCACAGAACAAGATGCTCCACCAACCTACCTATCTAAGAACCCCAGTTGCCTAAGTGATAATTGCTAGAGTTCAAACAAAATGCACAGCCTTGCCTCTTACCCGAACTGTCCCTTTCCTCTCTGCACACACGTGCTCACAAGCAGATAGATGTGCATGTATACACACAAAGGTCACTGAGGCTCTCTGAGCCTGGCACATGTGTGATAAACTCAGCAAAAACCCTCAATTATTTGTTGTTACTGAAAATCCCTACGTTTGGCTTTTTCTTTCACAATGTTTTGAACTGCCTGAGTGAGCCAAATTCTCTCTTTCAAGTTATCAGAACTCAGCAGGTTCAGTGAAATTGCTCCTAAATAGGATGCTGTCTGGTTGAGGGGACTCATGGAACTTTCCAGAAGTAAGAAGCAGGTAGGTCAGAGTATTTCAAAGGTGGAATGAAAATCCTTTGAAACGTGGACTGATGAAGTTAAAAATGAATGTGGTTTAGAGTCTGCTTATCGTGCCCAGAGTTCCAGGGAGCTGAAAGAGGTGCATAGCTGAATCCTCAGAAAGATTTGTCTATATAAGCAAAGCAGTAGGGAGAGTTGAAGCAGATAGCTAGATATTCAACCACTCTGTGCTCCAACCTCCACCCCTGTTGTTGAGTGAAAGGCCATGTGGGGGAAGAGACTAATTAATGAAATTGGCCATCTTGGCTAATCAGACCCGTTGGAAGATTGTTCTGTTAGCAACAGGCTAAGTGTTGTTTCTAGGGAAAGTAAAAAAGGCCAATGATAGTGTTCATCTTGGGATAACTACAAAATTATTGTTAATGCCACCTCTGAGCTGCAGTTTTAACTGTAGAAGTCAGGCAATCCCAAATTTCCACACCAACTATAATTCAGCTGACTCCACAAGGTTTGTTGTAGATGAGGACCATACTTCTATATTATCGTTGTTGGGAGAAGTGCAGTTCTTTTATTTACATCCAAGCAGTGGAGAGTTTTATTTCATAATCTTCTTTTGGAAATGTGGTCATTAGAGACTGACAAAAGTCCTTCTGATCCACTGAAAATATACATTTTGATGTATGGATAAACATTCATGTAGCTCAGAGCTTCACATTCATAAGGTCATTGTAGCCTCCAGGACAGTAAAATGTGAAAATCCACTATCTCCCTAAGGAATATTCAGAATTTGAGATTTTGAGCAATATAATCCCAGCAATCAGGCTACCAGGACAAAGAGGAGATGGTGTACTCCAAAATGGAAAATATACCCTCACTTAAATATTCATAAGACTTAATCTGTTATGTTGATGGTGATGAATTTGTGATTTTAAATGTAAATGATCTAGAAACCTTGGTTTGCTTTCAAGCATTTTCTTGTCAGTAGGAAAAAAAACGCTTGGATGAAAAATAATGAGAAAAGTTGAGCACTCCCTTTCCCTGTCCCCTGTTCCATCAGGCCTTAGAAGATTAGGTAGAAGACTCTTGTTTGAAATGGAAAATAAACCAATCTCTCATATGGTAGCAAAAGACTCAAGGAATCACCCACATGGTGGCTAGAAATAGTGTGTCAGAGAGGAACAGAGCATGCAAAGGAAAGACATGGGCTTGCCCTCAAAGAAAATAGAACAATGAACAGAAACAGATTCTTCACTATGGCTTAATCTTTTTAGACTCTTAGACTAATAAGTAACTTAAAATTTAATAAGAGTATAAACATATTTTTTAAATAGCATAAGGTGATAGAACAATAAGAATGAAAGGGAAATTGAAGTCTAACAAATAAAAACCAAAAACAACATTAATACAGAAATGAAATATAAATTAGAAATGTTCATGTATATGAGACCCTACTGAAAATCTGTTTACCAACAATAGAGAAAACTGTTGATATAATCACAGTAAATACAGATGACAGACAAGGAAATTAAAGGCAGAGAGAGGGAGAGAGAATCTAAATGATATGAAAACATTCAAAATTATACAATATGAGGATACTAATTGGAGTCCCTGAGTAGAGAATCTAACAAATGGAACAAAAGATATTTTGAAAGATATAGTAATATAAGAAAATTTCCCATAAATGAAGAAAGGACCAAGTCTATTCCAAGAAATATAACACAGAATGCTCAAAATGCAAACATAACTTAGTAAAGCCGTTAAAATCCAAGGATAAAGAAATAATTCTTCAGGTGTCAAAATAGAAAAGTCAGTTTCCCACAAGGGAGAAACAAAACCAAGGTGGCTTAGATTTCTGCGTTGCCACATTCACTGCTATGCTGTCTGTACATGGTAAGAGAGAGAGACCCAGGGATGTTATATCGAGCCAAGATGTTGTTAAAATATATCGATGACAGGGAGACATGCTTGAGACTGAAGAACTTAAGCAACTTTGAGACCTTTTTGAAGAACATACCTTGATAATGGGAGTCCAACCAGTTAAAAAAATCAAAATAACTCAGAAATGGAGGAGTCATGGTAAGACAACTGGTGAGAACCCCTAGGTAGGTTTAAATGTAGAACTAATTCTCAATAGCTATGGGAATTAATGTTACAGTAAAAATAATAACTAAAAAATATGAAAAATGGGGACCAGAGATAGAAGTGGGGAAGTCCCTATGTTCTCATCTTTCCCAATAAGGAGTCAATCAGTATTGTCTAAAATTATATCAAATTTTTCTAAATACCAGTGCCTAGATCTCACTCCAAGAGGTTCTGGTCTAATTGGTCTGAGGAGTGGTCTTGGCCTTAAGAGGTTTATGGATTCCACAGGTGATTCTAACGTGCAGCCAGGGACTTCCCTGGCTGTCCAATGGCTAAGACTCCACAGTTCCATCAGTATTGTCTAAAATTATATCATGTATTAGTTTAAAGTATAAACACATAATTATTCCAATTTCTTAATATTTTATATTTTTTTACCTTAGAATCATCATTTAGGACATAATCATTATTACAGTGCAGAAACTTTTATTTGAAGCTTATCAATTCTTTCTTTCATTTTTAGTATTCAATTATAATTAAAATTTATACTTTTTATTTTAAAAAATGGCACCTAGGGTGTGGTCCCATTTTACCAAAGTCTCTCTGCATATAGATCTTAAATGGTGGCTGCCATGATGTTCATCTCACATTAATAATGATTATTTCTAGGTTGTGAGGCATTTTTTAAAAACTTTAATCTTTGTACCTTATGGCCCTAAAAAATTATTCTAAATCATTATGCTTTGTCTTATGAGAACAACTGTGTGAATTTTCCTAAAAACTAGAAAAAAATGCCAAAAATGACTGATTGTGTGATATGAATATTTGGAATTATTTTCTTCTTGGTACTCTTCTGTAACTTTTTAAATTTAAAAAATTAAAGAGTTAGTTAAGCATGGGTAGAAGGTAAAGATAAGAGAATATGGTACCATGTGTTTAAAGACATTCCCATCTGCTCAAGGCCTTTCTGGGGTGGGGTTGAGTCCAGGTAGCACTGAAATCTCCTTCAGACCAGTCTTAATGAACAGTGGTAGAAATCACTAGCTCTCGGTGAGCATATTTTTTTTTCCTTCTTATTAAAATTTTGTATTTTTAAAATTTTTATTGGAGTATATTTGATTTACAGTGTTGTGTTAGTTTCAGGTGTACAGCAAAGTGAATCAGTTATACATATATCCTTGGTGAGCATATCTTTATGGGGATGGCTTAAGGGACAATTTTCTTTCCATTAGAAGGTATGGAACAGATTGGGGCATGAAAGAGGACAGGAGAGACACCCTTTGGAAAACAATTGCACTTTGGGGCTCAAACTTTTTTTTAACAGCTTTGTTGAGATATAATTCACATATCATAACATTCACTCTTTTAAAGTATATGATTCAGAGATCTTTAGTATATTCACCAAGTTGTGAAACCATCACCGCTGTCTAATTCCGGAACATTTTCATCACCCCCAAAAGAAGCTCCATACTCATTAGCAGTCACTGCCCATTCCTTCCTCCCACCAGCCCCTGGCAGTCACTAATCTACTTTCTGTCTCTGTAGATTGGCTTATTCTGGACATTTCATGTAAACAGAATCATACAAATGTGGTCCTTTGTGACTGGCTCCATTCACTCAGCATAATGTTTTTAAAGTTCCCCATGTTGTAGCATGGATCAGCAATTCATTTGTTTTGAACGCAGAATAATATTCCATTGTCTGACTATACCACATTTTGTTTATCCATTCATCAGTTGATGGACATTCTGGTTCTTTCTACTTCCTGGCTATTATGAATAATGCTGCTATGAGCACTTATTTACACGTTTTTTTGTGGACATGTGTTTTCATTTTTCTTGGGTATATACCTAGAGATGGAACTGCTGGATCATGTGGTAATGCTCCATTTAGGAGCTCAAACAATTAAACTTTCCTATTCCTTTTTGTTCCCAGGCAGAAATGGTGCATAGTGCTTTCCAGGCCCAGCGAGCTTTCCTTCTGATGGCCTCTCAGTACCAACAACCCCAAGAGGTAAGAGTGTATCCTGAGGGCCAGGGCTGCCTAGGGAATGGGCAGTGTAAGATAGAAAACAGGGAAGCAACAGAGCCAGTTACTGTGAGAGACATCCCGAAAATGAGATGTATAGCACTGCAAGTTCTGTCCCTAATCCAGATCATAGTATGAAACATTTCTTCTGTCTTTATAATCTTACTATGGCCAAACTCATACTGCAACAATCAACATCACCAGTTTAAAAGGTCAATTTATTTATGTCATCTGTATCCTATTCTTTTTACTAGTCTCACAACCATTTTATAATCAAGGAAGTATTTGCTGCTAATTTTTAGTTCATACTTTGTGCTGCTTTGTTTTCAAAAACTGTTCACATCTGTCCTCACCTGTAAATTCTATGTATGAATTTGATTAGTTCCTATTTAACAAATAGCATTGTTAGGCTCAGTGTGTAATGAATGAAATTATTCATTAAAAAGTAGATCTACTACCAGCATACCTTGTTGAATAAGAAAAAATAAGAATTGTTGTTTTGACTAAATATTCTGCATCTGAAGTTTGGTAACAGCCATATAAATATAAAAGATAATTGAAATATAACACAATAGTTTAAATTTAATAGCTCACTTTAAATTCTAAAACAAACACCTAAAGTTGAAAAAGTTGGGCTGAGAATCCTAGGAAGCTAGGATTTGACTTTCAGAGGGTGAAACTCGGCTTCATAAAGAACCAAGACCTGGGACCTTACCCTCCCTGGAGCAGTAGGTCCCAGGCCCTCCTGTGCAATGCAACCACCTGGAAAAGTTTTTCTAAATACCAGTGCCCTAGATCTCGCTCCAAGAGGTTCTGGTTTAATTGGTCTGAGGAGTGGTCTTGGCCTTAAGAGGTTTATGGATTCCACAGGTGATTCTAACGTGCAGCCAGGGACTTCCCTGGCGGTCCAATGGCTAAGACTCCACATTTCCATTGCAGGGGGCGTGGGTTCCATCCCTGGTTAGGGAACTAAGATCCCACATGCCGTGCAGTGCAGCCGAAAAAACCCAAAAACCAGATAACTTGCAGCCAGAGCTGCCAACCCCCACCCTGATGGATGTATCATGTCCCTCGTGGGAAATGAGGACTTAGCACACAGTCCAGGCAGGCAGCTCTGCAGGGATGGAGATATTCTGTGTTCCATCGGGGATGCAGTCTCCTCCTTGGCTTTCTCAATCCCTGACTTTTTTCTCTTTGCAAAAGAGAACAGTGAAACTAGGAAATCACAGTGTGATAGAGCCTTAGCCTACCCTTTCTGTGATTGAAGTGAGAGGAGAGGTGGCTTCATTGCATCATTGAGTCTCAGATGGAGGAAAGAACCATTACTTTCCTGGCCAGTGCTCCACTCAATCCCTTTTCTAAGCGCAGAACAAGAGGCCTCTCCATTGGCCGTGCACATAAAAGTCACTCATTAAATACTGGATGATAAAGTGAGTGACTGAACAAGTGAATGAATATACTGGGACTGTGGCATCCCCAAATAAGCCATAGTCAGGGATAATGTGTGACTTCACGTGGCTATGCAGATTCTTGGGTGTGATATCTGGAGTTGCCACTTCTTACTCTACCGCATTCTTGATGAAAGGGAGAGGAATGGATGTTTCAGGAGACTCGTATCCAGGAAAGGCATTCGTTGGAAATGTTCCCTATAGCACTTATCGCAGTACTCCAAGAGTAATAAGCCCCAGAAGATCAGTAGGCAAAATAGAAGGCAATTTTTTGATGCCCACCTCCCTTTCTGTGCCCTCCCTCTTAACCCAGAGCACTGTCCTAGTTGCTTCCACTCAATAGAAAAGCAGTCCACCAGGCCTAGACATTCCCAGTGTGCATTCTAGAAGATACATCATAAAGATTGTCATAAAACAGATTGTATCTTCTCATAGGAACAATGTTATAATTGTCCATGCCTTCCTCTCTTCTTTCAGGAGAATACTAACTCCTGTAATTTTAACTCTCATTGATATATGATAGTGGTCCCCAAACTTTAGCGTGTATGAGAATCGCCTGCAGGGTTGTTAAGACACAGATTGCTGGGCCCCACTTACAGAGCCTCTGATTCAGTAGGTCCTGGTTGAGGCCCAAGAATCTACATTTCTGAAAAGTTCCCATGTGGTGGTGATGCTCCTAGGCCAGGGACTGCACCCTGTGTAGTGTGTGGATGGCTCTCAAAGTTAGCCTCTAGCTGCCTCTAGATGACTACTTCTTAAACTCTGATCTTCATCTGAATCACCTGGAGATCTTGTTAAAGTGCAGCGTCTGGGTCAGTACATCTAGGATGGGGCCCAAGAGTCTACAGTTTTAACAAGCTCTGGGTGATGCTAATGCTACTGGTCTGTTGCTACATTTTGAGCAGCGAGACAGGCGTCCCCACCTGAAATCCCCACCAGCACAAAATCCCTTCATAGTCAAATAGCAAACTCATGTTCTTTTCTCCTAGCATGTCTATATCAAAGCAGGCTGTGTTACGCTACGTTAACAAACATTTCCAAAATTTTAGTGACTTATAAGAGCAGAGGTTTATCTCTTGCTCACCCTACATTCCTATGTATGTATGAAAGTAAGGTGACTTACTTTCTAGAGGATGTTATTAAACAATTACTCATGCAATTATTTACTTAGAGTTATAATAGGGCTCTGAGAGAAAATGGTAGAAAATGAATCTTTAAAAGGAATATCAGGCATTGGGAAGGGAAGATATTTTAGGGTAAGAGGACTTCCCAAGGGGTACCTCCCATCATGCTAATGAAGGTGACCACTTATGCTGCGGAAGCATAAGGCAAGGCCAAACCAACATTAGTCACCTGTGGTCTGAGGGTTGTGTGTGTTAAATGCCCAGACTGGGGCTGAGCACCTGGCCAGCTGGAAGCTAGCAACCTCCTAGAACATCTTTGAATCCACAGTGATGCAAGCATGCAATTAATCAGTCAACAAATACTTATCAAGTGCTTATTATGGGCCAGGCCCCCTAGGAGATGGGGCAGGGCTTGGGAAAACACATAGAGAGTATTAGATGGGAAGAGACCTTAGAAGGCATCTCTTACAGCAATCTCAATTTAAAGATGAATCAGAAGAGGTTCAGAGAGAGGGTAACTGGTTTGCTCACTAGTCCCAAAGCTGGTGAATTGCCCCCCAGAACTCTCAGCCAGCATGCTTCACCACTACACAGCCGTCTCCAGCGCTTTTCACTGTTGCTTTAAGCCAGAGTGTCAGCCTTCAAAGAGATTAAATTTTGTAGAGGGTCACCATCAAAATGTAAAAGTATTTTATATTTACCAATTATAAGCAAACAGCCAATCAAGCAAGGTAAACCATTAGTACTACCGAAATTCGGGGAAGTAGGGATCTTGCAGACAAGGATGATCAGGAAAGGCATCATGGAGGAGATAAAATGACAGTCCGAGAGCAGTAATGCAAGTGCTTCTGATGTAATTACACTAATATTAATAAAGTGGTGAATTTACTTAGCACAGACTCAAAAAAATATTTTCCTGGATTAAATATGTTTGGGAAAATCCCATATTCTGTTCACTGAAGAAGCATGTAAAATATTATTATTTAAACCTACATTTTCCCAGACTTATTTGACCATGGAGGCTTTTTGTAGAGGGACATCTGTTCATGTCCTGTGGAAGGCTGGTGTACATTTCTTTTAAGTTGTTCTAAATGCTTGATGGTCATTGCTTTTGGTAGATTCTAACTATTAGCAGGGATTCTAAGACCAACTCCAAGAGTCCCACGGCCTAACGTACACACATGCCCAGTATAATCCTCTCCCCTTGAGTGTAGGAATGAGCTGTGAATTTATGGGATATCGATCCTTTGATTAGGTTTATGATCAGGGTGATGGGATAGTCACTCCAGTGATTATGTAAGGTCACATAAGACTGTCATTGTGGCTGTAGAGAGATTCTCCTGCTGGCCTTGAACACATGAGCTACCACGTTGTAAGAGGGCAGCCTCTAGGAGCTGAGAGGGACCCTCTGCTGACAGCCAGCAGTAAAACAGAGACTTCAGTCCCACAAGTGTAAGAAATCAAATTCTGCCAATGACTGTGTGCACTTTGAAGGGGACCCAAAGCTCCAGATACAAATGTAGCCTTGCCGACACCTTGATCTCAGCCCTGTGAGACCCTGAGCGGAGAATATAGCTTCACCTTTCCCAGAAGCTGTGAGATGGTAAATGTATATTGTTTTAAGCCGCTAAGTTTGTGGTAATTCATTATGCACAAATAGAAAACTCATCCAGATTGCCTTGATTCCCTCCTCCTTGCCAGACTCTAAAACAGTTAATTGGTTTTTAAAATAGGGCCGTGAGCCACAGATCAAAATGTGAAGCCACCCTACCGTTTGCTTCTTCCTCCCTGTCCCCCACCCCCATTCCTCCACCTTCACTCCTCCATTTATCCTGGAAGAAGATAAGAGATTTGCCTACAGCCCTGGTTGACAATGATGACAATCCAATTTCAAATTTCCTTTCTCATTTTGGACTAAGAAACACGTTTCTTATATTCTCTATTATGAAGGGTTTCAAATTTTTCAACCTTGACCTGTAGGAAAAAATGTATTTTATTTCATCACCCAGTTTCTCAAAATAACAGTTATCCTTATCATGTTCATTATGATGTATTTCATCTAGTCCATTCTATTGCTCTGTTCTTTTCTTCTTTTTTTAAAGACAGTTCATAACCCACTGAATTGATTTCATGATGTACTAATGGGTCATCACATCTTGCACTTTGAAAGCACCCCTCTCATATCACAGACATATTACAACGCTCATGATATAGATCAACTTATAAAACATGTGCAGAACATGCTTTTCTTCTCTCCCCTTGTTGTAATTTATAAAAATGATCTTTGGGCAAAAGATTGTTCTAGTCCTTACATTATCTTTGTTAAGAATTTTAGTGACAATTTAAAAATCCTATTTGTGTGCAGAATTTTTCAAGGGACCCGGGCACACTCAACTCTTCATTTACTTTTATACCAGTTGGATCTAGGGAAAATAGGATATTTCTAATTCACAAGCATGAAAAGTGAAGTTCAGTGACACATTACTGACCTGGCCATGGGATCTAGACCTGGGCCCATTACTTTACTCACCATCCAAAGTTCTTTTCACACTACACATAAAAAGAACTGCACTGCACAGTCATTTATAGGAGTTACATGGCCAAATAAAACTGTAGAAAGTGTTTAGTTAACTGGGAGAGGGGAAATGATTTCTCTTGGCATTGAGACATCTCATATCACCAGGGAGAGATCTGAAAGATAATCTTTAATCATCTCTACCATGAGTGGCCCCCAAATTTTAGCCTGAACTGAAAATGTAACTTCTACTGGACCAGTGCTTCTGAAGCCCTGGATGGGCATCACCCCCCAGGAAGGCTATCGCCAGGGGTTTGGGGAGGTCTTCCACCTGGACCCCACCACCTCTAGCCCTGGTTAATTTTGGACAGGTAGGAAGCACCGGTGTGGTGGAGAACCACATCTGTTGTGCCGTAAGTCAGAAGGCATTACCTTCCTTCCTACGCACACTTTCCATATTTTCTCCAACATGCCTTACGCTGCTAAGACCAGACAATGAAATTGTGTGTGTGTATGTGTGTTTGCATGGAATTAATGTGTACCGGTTTCTGACTAAAGGGAAGTTTAGTTTCCAACTAAAGGGAAGATAATTTATGGTCATTGACTGGTCTGTGGATTTTATTCTATTAAAAAAACTGGAAGTCTGAGTTTTTTATTCCTCCAGAAGTGAGAGAAAGAGTTTCTACTACCCCTCCCTCTCCTTTTCTGTCTTTATTTGGGCTTGCATTTTAAAAGGAAATAGTGCCTTCCTGTGCGTGGAGCAAGAATCTAAAACATTTTTTGTCCTTTCATTGTCTAAACAGTCTGAGAAATTAGAAGGGAAAGGAAGATGAGAGACTCCTTCTGTCCATTCCTCCATCTAGTGATATGCGTGCCCCAACACGGTGCTCTGTTCAGAGCACTCAGTAAGGATTTTCTAAGGCATGGGGCAGTCATCCAATATGTTGATAATTTATTGATCCTAAACTAAGCAAGAAAGCCTAGTAAAAAGAAAAAAAAGAAAGAAAGCCTAGTAGCGTTAACCTTAGGACTTGAGCTAATTACGTCGGTACACTGGTAGATCCAGATTACTCATGGGTTTATGCCCATATGTTTGAGATTTTCATAAAACGTATTAATTTGTGGGGGTGGTTAAGAGGAGAGACTCTGGACTTGGGCCTACGTGGATCTGAGTCCCAGATCTTCTGCTCATTAGCTCTGCTAATCCAAATGCAAGAAAAACAAATTCATTGGTGTCTCCTACATTTGAGAATCTTTTCTCTTTTTCCAGGTGACTACTGACAAACTAATCTGGTAAAGTCCACAAGACATTCCCACTGAGTCACTCTAACCTAACCAACTTGTCAAGTTACTCACTTAGGAGAAGGCAGTTGAACTCTCTTTGCCCATGTTTCCTTATTTTCTCCCTTCCTTCCTTCTTTCCTTCCTTCCTTCAGCATGCAGGATCTTAGTTCCCCAACCAGGGGTTGAACCCATGCCCCCTGCAGTGGAAGCACAGAGCCTTAACCACTGGACTGCCAGGGAAGTCCCTCCTTATTTTTAAATAGGGTGAATAGTTCCTATCTCACAGAGTTATTGTGAGGATTGAATGAGAAAAAGCATGCAAGGGTCAGGTGACTGAGTAGGAGAATTCAGTATTAGGGCAGTCCAACTGCTTTAGGAAAAAGTCCCTAATTCTCAATGACTGAACATTGTAGACATTTTTTTTCTCGCTCACCTAAGGTCTTCTCTGGTGTTTTTGGTTGACAGTTTTCCATATGGTCATTCAGGGAACCAGGCTTCCTCTGTCTTTCAGCCCCTACCTGGCTCTAAGTCCTCAGCCATTGAATTGGGAAAGAGAACACAGAATCATTCCTGGGAAGGTTTTATGGGTCAGACCTGGAAGTGGCATGTGTCACCTCTACTTTCATTCAGTCTCTTGGACATTCCTAGCTGCAAGGGAGGTGGCAAATTTAATCAATCTGTATGCTGGGAAGGAGGAATTCACAGATTTGTTGAGCATGTCACCAATCTGCCAGAGTGGGTAACTTGGCTTGACTAAAATGAAGTCTTTCTCAGTGGAAATACCTTTCTAAACACTCAAGTGGGTTTTCCAGGCTAATCCCCAAGTTCCCATCCAGAGAAAGACAAGAAAACTTTCAAATCTAGCTGTTGAATTTATTTTTATTGTTTTTGGGTATATATAGAGAGATAGAGATGCATGTATATAGATATCTCAGAGTTTCCTTTAATTAGAATGAGTTCATCCTTTTTTGCCTCTGTAATGTTTTACCATAAGGTGTAAATTATTGTCCCATATTTTAAAATGCCAAGCAAAGTAGTCATGTGACTTTGATCTCAGAGCATGCCTTGGGTAAATTAGGTTGTGCTAGTGGCAGGTCTGGAAATTGTAAAGGAATAGCAAACGAATGAACAAAGCCAAACTCCTAAGTGTTCCTTAAGTCCGTGCCCAGAAAATGTCACAGTGTAGCTCAGTCAGGATTGCTGAATCTTCTTGAAAGATTTGGCCATGATTAGTGCTGCCAAGTTCTCTTGTTAGGGGACATATGACAGGTAACATAATGCAATAAAATAACTCTGGCCCTAATGTAAAATGAAACACCTACTTTAAAAGATTGCCTTAAAGCTTTTTGTCGGGCTTCCCTGGTGGCGCAGTGGTTGGGAGTCTGCCTGCCGATGAAGGGGACACGGGTTCGTGCCCCAGTCCGGGAAGATCCCACATGCCGCGGAGCAGCTAGGCCTGTGAGCCATGGCCGCTGAGCCTGCGCGTCTGGAGCCTGTGTTCCGCAACGGGAGAGGCCACAACAGTGAGAGGCCCGTGTACTGCAAAAAAAAAAAAAGCTTTTTGTCTTCATACAAAGCTATCAAGAAAATATTCTGTTGAGTAACTGCTATTAATTATATGTGCTGAGCGAGTATTTTTAAATATGTAATTTTACATTTATCTGGAAAACAGGAAAATAAAACTGCAAGAAAAATTAACAGGTTTTCATCTTTTGTGTCATGCTCAGTTATGTTTTCATTTAACAGTGGTATTTCCCAGTGGACAGAATTTCAAAAAGGAGTAGCACTTTAGAATCTAACCAGTGACTCACTTTATGGCCTTTTCCAAATTAACTCTATATTTTCACTTCATAAATATGTATAAGTTTTGACTCATTAATATTGCTCAATGGGTGGTTCTCTTCATTACCAACCCAAAAGCACTCAAAGGCAATATACGCTTTAAATTTCTAGAGAAGAGATAGGCTTAAACCCAACTGAAACATCTGCTCAAATACAATCTATGAAGAGCAGGTAAAAACTGGTTACATATAGATACCTACACGATTGAATTTTTTGTAACCAGCAGCTTCCTGAGTAGCATTTCATGTTACAGTTGGAGAAGTGAAGCAAAAAGAAGCCTTTGCTTTTCATATGAGCCTTTCCAGGGCCAGAACATTACCTTGGTAATTACATGCTGGCTCCTTGTGAAGGCTGGTATAGATGCTGGTTGATGAAGAATAAAGCACGGGGGAAGGAAGGAGAGGAAGAGGTTTGTGTGATATCATCAGGGTCTGCTTGAGTTGACAGCCTGAAGCTACCCAGTCAGGGCTGAATCCCAACAGGAAAGCTAATCATTAGTTTATCAGAATGCAGAGAGGAGGATAATCAGAAAAGAGGGTAATTCTGTCATTCTTCTGCCAGACTGTTTGCTTTAGCAACATAAAGCTGTGAATGAGCTCGTGAGCTGTGACCATGGGTTAGTAGCTTTATAGGTATTTAGAAACCCAGGACTGTGGAGGCAGAAGGGATTTGCTAAGACCCTGTCCTGTTGGACATCACTCATGGTGACTTTTTTTTTTTAATCTGATAAGGCACATTAGCTCATTTCTCTTTGTGTAAGACATGAATTAGATAATGAATGGCTTCCCAAAGGAAGCGAGGTGGTTATCACACACAGGGGATTTGGGGGATTATCTAAGGGGGTAAAGGTTAATAAAGAAGGATAATATCCTTTGTTTTATCAACTATTTCATACTAAGTTTGTTACAATTCCAGACTGCCTTGATGGCAAATTCTACATAAAGGTTAGAACTACGTATATGTCTAGGGAATTTTTCGTACTCCATTTAGTCAAGTGTTGGGATCACTTTGTATTTTTAATAAAATGATTTTCAACTATTTCTCATTCTCCACTGTGAAGCTTCATATTTGCTTGCTAGACACTATAAATCTGATATTTCAAAATTGGTAGGGTTACATGTTTTTCTCTTGCGGCCTGATTCAAAAATTAATTTTAAAAGTGGTCATTGACGTCGTTCAACAAATCTTTTTAAAAGCCATACATATTTTGGCCTTTGGATTTGGTACTTGTTCATCATTTCAGTAGCCTTAATGTGAGTCCTCTTTGCAAGACATAGCTTCTATCATCTGTACAAAGCTGTATATGCGAAAATAGCAAACAGGGAGAAGGTAATTCCAGCTGACATTCCAGTCTGGATCCGCTGTCATAAATTACTTAGCAGAGGGCATGGTCCGTTACTTTTTATGGTCATGTTCTATATTTGTATGTGCTGTGGGTCGGATCACATGACAAAAGCATCATTTGATATTAGTGTTTATGTGCACCAACTAGTGAGGACTGGATTTAAGCTTCACTGTGCAGCACTTTTAATTTGTATACTTAGCTCTTAATTGAAAATGCAGACACTCCCCTAAGTACTAAAACTACAAATAATCCAGAATAAATTTTACATAATTGTTTTTAGGAGAAGACAAACTACTGCATATCCTAACTAATTGAAATGCACTATGCCTTCCAGAGATTTTAAAACGTAAATTTTGAACATGAACAAGTCAACATCGCCAGAATAATAAAGACCCATACTCACCACTTTACATCATCCAGCCCCTCCCCTAAGCGGAACAAGAGAGTGTCTTACTGCTGATGGCAATTTCTTTTAATGAAGATACATTTCCCAAACTAATTGAGAAAAGAAAACACATATGTGCCTTTTCCCCCCTCTGCCTTCCACATTGCTTTTCCCACTGCAGCTGAAAATTTAGGTTTCTAGCAGCAAACACCTAGAGAATGGATGATTACTTCTTTTCATAAACTAAACAGGAAAAAAGAATGTCAGGTTTTGGTGGACTAACTGCTGTGAGCATTAGTGTTTCTATTTCTGGAGTCGCTTATTAGATAAATTTCCCTGTTAAGTAGTGACTTCAGATCTTTGTTAAACCCTGTTCACCTTACATACTCCAGCCTTCTTTGATTTCCTCAACTCTATTAATTTATTTCTGGGGGCTTTTTTTTTTTTAACCAAACATTTATTGGATCCCTCCTATATAGCAGTCACAGCATTTGGCATTTCTACATCTATCATTACCTCATTTGTATGAGAACATACTTTGGAAAAATAGGGTCTGGGTGATGTTATTTGTCATGATTCATACATTCCTGCACTTATCTTCGTTATTACTGCCCTCAGGCTACCACCACGACCACCATTCGAACTTTCCCACCCACTCTCCTCTCTTAAGGAACATATTCAGTATGCCTTCTGACAGTCTCTTTATATCTTTGAACGTCCTCAGCACCTTTATGGTAGTTTCTGTCAAAACAAAAGTAACTTGTTTATTTTAGAAACATTCCACTGTTATTTTTGTGCATGTTTTCCATCCCCTCAACAAGATTCTAAGAGCTTCAAGGAGCTTTATAGTTGATGTGTCTTTGCTTTTCATTGTGGTCTTAACTATATTTTATTTGATATCAAGTTTGATAAAAAGACAAGCTCTGGCTCCTGACACTTGTGGTTGGTTTGAGGGATAAAAGCTGGGTTAATAGATTCCAGTGGCACAGGAAGGGAACAGAGGAACAGAGTGAAATGACATTTTTATTTAGTGATACTGTTATCTTTTACCAAAAAAAAAAAAAAAGGAACTTGATATTTGGAGGTATGTTTGATACAGATTGAGACATCAATTGAGGTTATAACTGCTAAAATGTAAGTCACGGATCAGTCACATAGAATTAGCCTTGAAAATGTATTCCTTACAGGGGAATTTGGGAAAGGGAAGGTTAGAGGAAGAACAAGTGGTGTGGGTTAGTAAGGCATTTCATTTCAAGGATGCCGTTTCTCTTATGCACACTTTCATAAAACGAGTGCCTCTGAGGCTACCACAGAATGTTTCATTTTTGAATGTGTGGAGCGAATGACAAGAAATGATCACAGCCAGATTTGGGTGATAGATGTAGCTCAGGCATTCAATGATGTTAGAATATAGGTTCTGGGAAGAGTGTGCTGACTAAATTCACATGGGCTGTGGAGATCCAGCTGGCCTGATATTTAAATGCTGTTGAAAATATGTTCCAATTAGATGGTTTCTTCCCTATATGGAGTTTTCATGTAAATTGTGAAGAATGGTACTTTCTTGAGGTGGTGAAATTGTGGTGAGTGTCCACCATCAGCCCTCTGAAGCTGGTAATTTCACAGTTAGAACCACAGCGACTGCGGTGCAGAACTTCAGGATTTCTTCTGCCTTCGTCCACTTGGGTTCTCTATATAGGAGAATGGGCAGCACATCACCCAAATCAGATTTCAGTGATTCAAGCAACAGGAGTACCATCATTTTCTTTGGCTGGATATCCTGTGGTTGAATGTGTTCAGGATTCCTCCTGGAAAGTCATAAATTGGATTCTGTTTTCCCACAGGAATAGGGATATAATTTGAAACTTCATGTTTTACCAACCCGACAGCAAATGAAGCACAGACAGAGCAAACTACACATCATAAAAACCAAGATACAGCTAAAACATTATAATTATTTAAAACGGGGAAATGTGGCTCCATGTCCTGTAAAGTGGTTATAAATGTGCTGTTCACTTTAATTATGAGTCCCCAATGAATTTAACTGCATATGCCACACATAAAAAAGCTATATTATAACTTACCGATCTGAAACTGATGATGGCTGTAGTGAATATTCATCAGTAGTAATTTTACTTGACTTTTTTAGAATTTGAAGGATCTTTTTGTAGAGATGTACTGGATGATCCATTATCTTTGAAATATGTTTTGTGGGAAAATGAGAACACTTGCCTCTTTTCCTCTTTTGACAGGATTTCTCTGGTCTAGACAGAGACATTCAGAATCATTCTGTAATTCTCTAATACTGTACCTGAGATTGAATCATCCGTTTCAAAAATAGCAACCAAAGGATCACAGCATTCAGAGATCTTATCAAGGAGTGTGTTTGGGATGGGACTTTTTCTTCTGATCGTCCCAGTCAACTTTTCTTTGTTGTTATTTGAAGGTATATTTGGTACGGATTGAGGTATCCCTCTTTGCTGAGTCAGAGAAGAGCAATGGGACGAAGGAGGGCAAAGAAGGATAATCATACCCCCCCTTTTTTTTTTTTTTGCGGTACGCGGGCCTCTCACTGTTGTGGCCTCTCCCGCTGCGGAGCACAGGCTCTGGACGCGCAGGCTCAGCGGCCATGGCTCACGGGCCCAGCCGCTCCGCGGCATGTGGGATCTTCCCGGACCGGGGCACGAACCCGTGTCCCCTCCATCGGCAGGCGGACTCTCAACCACTGCGCCACCAGGGAAGCCCCATATCCCCTTTTTTATCAGTTAGAAGGGAGGGAGGAGGTTTTAAGCCAGGCATGTGGCCGTGCACCTGGGAGCTTTCTAGCTCATGGCCTCTCTAAACCACTCTGCTCTTGTTTTCTTCTTCGAGTCTTTGTCCATCATTTGTAGCCCCCAAGGCCCGGAAAGTGTTAGAAAGTAGGTGTTAATTAGTAAGAAGGCAGCAATAAAGGAGTGAAGCTGTGAAATACAGGGCTGCCCGTGCTGTTACAACACGTCATCAAACCACTTTCATTTCCTTTGACTTGTTATTAATATCTTTATTTCGAGTCAGGTTACCCTAAACTTCGTTGTTTTCCCTGGATCGATTGACTCCTTAAGCTCTTCGGTTGTCCCTGGCACTGCATTAATTTGCTTATTGACTTAGGTTGTGAGTAATCCCTTCAATTACTGCCAGTCAGTACCAGGGAGGGATTAATATAATAGAATGTGATTATTCAGTACTTCTGAGCGATGAACACCCAGCCTTGTGTCCAGTGCCCATTGTAGGTGCTCAATAAGAGATGGAGTGAATTAACCATCTAAAACCGACAGAACCCCAGACATTCAGGATGGTTAAGCCCTTCTCCCCAGATCACTTATTAAATGAATATCTGGGAACCTTCTCTTACCTTTGTGTTTGTGGAAACAGACAGTACGTGGAAAGTCAAGCCCAATCACTTTTTACAGTGAGAGAATCTCAGGGAGTCTGGAAGAGCAGAGTCTTCTCTCCGTACTTATGGGATAAATGTTCTCGCAGAAAGGAGATTCATACTCAACAAGACCATAGGAAGACCTTAGCATAACTATCTCCTGGCCTATGGGTTGGTTATAAAAACATATATTATTATTCCCACATAGATAAGGAATAAAGCACAGAAAGATTACTCATTTGGTATCCCTCAATAAGAGCAAAAGAGATTGAAAGCCAAGGTTTTCCAATCTGATTATGAATATATCACCTCAATCTCTCTTTCATTTGGCTTTTTGGTTCCTTTTTATTTTCTTAAAATGCTAATTAAATTGTGTTATTCCTACCTGAACATCAAGATAACTGGCTTATAAGATCTCCCAATTTGTGGGTGTCACCACAGATTTCACCACTGAGCTTTTTATTGCTCTGAAGTGTTTTGAGCAGTTTTAATCTTGTTTGGTTTTTCTGTGTGGGACACTTACTTTACTAATGATGGGTCTTCAAGATGGATTTAGGTCATTTAAAAAGAGTACTTTTGCTGAAATTTCTATGACCTGCTCATTTTCTTGAGTCTTCAAACAGGATGAACATTGTTCCATTTTGTCCCTGGTCTTTGTTTTGTTTTGTTTTTTAAAAAATGAGTTTAAGAAATTCTAAAGGAAATAACGTAAGGAACATTATGCTCGAATGACTTATTATTTCACACCCTCCTCAGTTCTATGTCAAAGTATTTTTTCTGTTTTTCACATAGAACATAATTATTCACATTTTTTCATATCAACAAAATCCATATATTTGTAATTTTAATAGACATACTGTATTCCATAATTATGTATGACATGATTTGATTGGGCATTCATCTATTTTTGAGTTACTTTTAGTTAATCATAAATTCTTATGATCCATATCTTAATTTTTTATTCTATTCTCCAAAAAATTTTAACCTGTACATGTAAAACGTTATTTGTCTTAATAGAGCAGAATAAGTAGAGAGTTGCATCAAACAATAATCAGTCTTTATAAAGAACAAACCACCTCCAATGTCCTCTGCTAAGCTTAGGGAGAAATCCTGAAGAGCTGGGGTGGAAGAATAGTTTCAAGAGGTGAAATTCTAAAAGAAATTTAAGGTACAGGGGTTGGGCCATGGCTTGCCTCTTTTATTGATACTATTTATAAGAAAAAAAGTTTATACCTGTATGATATTGCTTAAATGGAATTCAGTTAATACTGTTTTTCTAATATTTGTGAATATTGTATTATATGTGTATGTTTATTAAATGTGACTGTCTCCCTTATGTGATAGATTTTGGTGCAAGACCTGTTTTTATTGAAAAGAAAATATTTTCAACTCTGCCATTTAGGTTGTCTCATATACCTGTTAGTTTCTCCTTAACTACTGCAATTTCCATTTTTGTCTCTATTCTTTGTTCAGCTTTATTTCTGTGCTTTGCTCAGGCATGTCTTGAACAGTGTTTGTTATGCAATTACTAGTTTTATTTCTTCTTGCAATTTCCTCACTTTTCTCATGTGTATTTTTTTATGTTGCTTGGGACATAAACAGTTACTATTTTAGATAGAGTGTGTCTATTGCAATCCAATAGTGATCCCTCACTGCATTTTATTCAGGATCCTTTTTTTAATCTGATAGCATTATAAGTATCCTTGTTTGTTTGACCTCCTTCTGATTTCTTTGGAAACTTATCTAATCAATCATTCCCTTCTTTCTCTCCCTACTGACTCCTTCTGCTTAATCTGCAAACCAAATCAAGTTTCTCTCTCCTTTAAAAACACAAACAAGCAAGAATGGCTTCCTTGACCACCTACACCATCTCTTTCTTCCCCTTTACTGCCATACATCTTAAGAAGACTCTGTCCTCTCTCTCTGTCACTTCCCTGTCACTGTTCAGTCTCCTGTCATCTGTCTTCGCTCCTTATCATTTTACCAGAAAAGACTTTCCCATTGCCATGGTATCTTCCTAATTGACCTCATTCCATTCAGCCTCCTTGAAGAGTTTTTATCAATGACAGTCACTCTCCTCAAAGTTTTTCCTTCCCTTGGGAATGAACTTTATTCTTTCTAAGTTCTCTGTTTCATTTAATTTCTTTCTCTGACTTGTCTTCTTTCCTCTACAGTTTAAATGTATATTTTCCTTCAAGATTTCACTCTTTATCAGCCGAAGAGGACTTTCTCAAACATAGTCTCTCCCTGGTCAATTTCATCAATGTCCATGGTGGTATCAGTCACCCCTATGCTAATGGTGCCAACTGTCCATCTCCAGACTCCAGGCCTTACTCCTTAGCCCTGGGTCTGGATTAACCCTTAGTGAGCCTCAAATGGACTTTATTTGGAGACACACAGACACTTCATCCAAACTCTGTTCTCCTTCCTGGTTCTTTCTCTCAATTGTTGGAACCCCAAACCACCCCGTCACCTGAGCTAGAAACTCTTAAGTCCTTCTGACTTCTCCTTGTCCTTCACCCCTCATGTCTAACCAATCTCTGAGTCCTGACAGCACCCTGACCACGAGAATCTATGGGATCTAAAACCTTTGCTTCATTCCCAGGGCCCTAATGCAGAAAAAAGGAAAGGGTGAGAGAGAAGAAAGGAAGAAGGAAGGAAGGAAGGAAAAAAGAAAGAAAGAAGAGGGAAGGAAGGAGGAGAGGAGAATGAAGGAAGGGATAAAAGAAGGTGGGAAAAAGAAGGAAGGAGAGAGACAGAAGAGAAGAGAGAAAGAAAGGGAGAAGATAGACAAAGATCACCTGCTTTTTAAATTTTTTAAGTAAAGGTATTACAAGCATGCTTTTTTAAAAAAACTGAAATAAAGAAAAGACATAAGAAGAAGAAAAAATCCCACCACTCACTGAAAAACACTGTAGGTTTAGCTTCTTACAACTGGTCTCTCTGCCTCAAAGCTCTCTCTCCTCCGATCTGTTCCCCATTCCCTCATCATAGGTACTGTTACAAAGCAAAGTGAACGAACAGAAAGCAAAATTAATCTGGAATCCTGCCATTGTTTCCCATGGCCTGTGCAATCAATTCTATAGACTCCATAGGATGACATTCAAGGCCCTTTGCAATGTATTGTTTCTGCATCTGAATCCTCTCCCCAGAACTCCTCCCTGACAACAAATCCAGTATCCCCATCACGCTGGAGGACCAAAGTTCTGGGAACATGTATGCTTTCATGCCTATGCATGAGCAAAAGAATGATGGGCCTGAAATGTCCATCCTTCTCTTCCTACTCCATACTTTTGTCATTCTAATAGATATATTCCATAATTTGATTAGCTATGCTTGGAGACACCAAGAGCTGCTTTCTTCAAGAGCTCAAGGTCTAATGAGGGCCAAAGATAAATCTAAATGGGGTACACTGTAATAAATGCTGAGCTGATGGGGGCTCCGAGGTAGCAGTCATGAACACTGCCTGCAGGTTGGGGAAGTTGGAGACAGAGTCACAGAGAAGGGACCCCTTGAACCAAGTCTTGCAAGATAAGTAGGATTCAAGTATGTGAAATTTCATCTAACAAATGGAAAAGCCCAGGTATCTCTGCTGTTGTATGTAAGTGGGTTAAATCTTGGACAGTTCTCTCCTATCCTATCTATCAAAATGATGTGGTGCTAAATTTATTTTTTTTAAACAACAGATTATTGAATTTTATTTTTTAATTCAGCCAATTACTTTTTTGTTTTAATAATCAAGTTTAGGCTGTATACACTTACTCTTTGATTCGTTATTTGTCCTTAAGCCCAAGTAAACTTATCTTTAGTGTAGTCATTTACTGATTTCTCTTTTCATTTCTGTGTTTTCTGTGGTGGATTTTACACTCTTTATTTCTTTTCGAACTAGGCCAAAAGATAACCTTAAGTGTCCTCTTTCTTAACATTTTAACATTAATGTATTTTAGAAAAAAATTTAGTTGCTTCTATTTATTTCTATTATTAACTAAATAAACTTCGATTCCCTTTCAGGAAACAAAAGCAGTCTTGTGTTTCCCTTCTATTCATTTTGTGTAGTTATTATCTGAGATCCTTTTGAGGTTCTGTTAATACCCAATAGCTATAAGAATTTATTTGCTAATTTACCGTTTTCATTATTAATGAAAGGATTATTAATTAATCCTTGCTTAATATTCTAATTCATTTGTTTCTCAAAGAGGTCTTTAAGTCTCCTACAGTGACATAACGGGTGTGAGATTTTGTGACCCACTGTTTGTATTTTTAATTGGCCAGTTATTTTAAGTCCTCTAAGCCTTTTTTTAATTTTTTAAAATAAATTTATAGATTTATTTTGGTTTTTTTGGCTGCATTGGGTCTTTGGTGCTGTGCACGGCCTTTCTCTAGCTGCGGTGAGCAGGGACTACTCTTCGTGGTGGTGCGTGGGCTTCTCATTGCGGTGGCTTCTCTTGCTGCGGAGAACAGGCTCTAGATTCATGGGCTTCGGTAGTTGAGACGCGGGCTCGGTAGTTGTGGCTCGCGGGCTCTAGAGTGCAGGCTCAGTAGTTGTGGGACATGGGCTTAGTTGCTCCACCACATGTGGGATCTTCCCGGACCAGGGCTCGAACCCATGTCCCCTGCATTGGCACGCAGATTCTTAACCACTGCGCCACCAGGGAAGTTCCAAGTCCTCTAAGTCTTAGTACATTCTCCTCTGCCTTCAAAGAGTAAGGTGACCCTGGTCAAGTACTTTCTTTTGGCTTTGTCATAGTTTCTCCACCCATCCCACTTCTCCTCCAAAGTCTGAGGAGGGAAATCTAATTGCATTATTATCCTTACATCATTAAATTCCAACTTCCCTTATTTGTGATAGCTTTAAATCTTTGCCTTTGTCTTTTTTTTTAAGTGGTAGAAAAGAATGTGAAGGGAAATTCAGACATGGGAAATCATCCACCACTGAGTAGATTTATCTGGGTTCTCATGATGTCTGTGCCAAAGTTCTGTTTCCATTCAGTAAATTTTCTGCTATCTCTGTTCCTAACTTTGTGCTCATCACAATCCTTTCCTGACTCCATTGGATTCCTACTCTTCAAAGCCCGAGATTCTTTATCCTATTTCCTAGGTGTATTTGTTTGCTAGGGCTGCCGTAACAAAATACCATGGACTGAGTGACTTAAATAACAGAAATTTATTGCCTCACAGTCTTAAAGCCTAGGATTCCAAAATTGAAGTGTTGGCAGGTCCATGCTCCTTCTGAAGTCTCCATGGAAGGATCTTTTCCAGGCCTCTCTCCTAGCTTCTGGTGATTTGCTCGCAATCTCCTGTACCCTTGTCGACACATCACCCTGACTGCTGTCTTCGTGTTCACACGGCATTCTTCTGGTGTGTGTGTCTCTGAGTCCAAATTTCCCCTTTTCATAAGGACACCAGTCATAATGGATTAGGGACCCACCCTACTCCAGTATGACCTCATCTTACCTAATGACATCTATAACACCTCTCTTTCCATATAAGGTTACATTCTGAGGTGCTTGGTCTTAGGACTTTCAACATACGGATTTGGGGGAGACATAATTCAGTGGTTAATACTAGGTGTGTCAAGTACTCTTCCAATATTATTATCTGTGTAATGCAGCCATAATTTGGGCCAGTTGTTTGAGCATATCATGGTAACACTAACCATCTGTGCTTCACCAAGTCTCCTCTTTGTGTTTTTATTCCTTTATAATATTTGCAAGTTGTGCTCAGCTTCATATCACTCCATATTCCTCTGTAGCCATAACTATTTCTTCTGTCTCTCTTTGGAAGCTGTTGTTATTAGCTCATTCAGATGTGTTTGGGTGGATAGTCCGAGGTTCACATGGCTTTGCTCATTCCCTTTTAAGTTGCAAAACTGTTACATAGGACTCATGCTGTTAACTGGGGATTTTATTTGTTTGACTTATTTATTGTTTATGGAGTTTATCATATGTGTTTGTTGTATCTCGTTGTTTCTCTTTTTCAGGTCATTTTATTGGCAAGGGGGTTACCATCCCCCAAATTCCTTCTCAGGAGTCCAAGGTATATAACATACAGCTCTTTTCTTTAATTCTTTCTTTCCCTCCATTATTTCTTTTCTAATTCTTATAGACAGTTCTGTGAGAATCTTTGTGACTTCCTAAGATATCATGTGCACACATGTCAGTGTGAAGGACATTGTTGGTGTGCAGGTGGCCACACTCCCAAGGAGACATAATCAGCGGTTGACTAGCCCTACAGGGTGCTGAGAGGGTAAGGTGCTGACAAAGGATCCAGTTTGACTGGGATTCATTATTACAATGGGATGGAGATGGGCTTAGGCACATGTGCCAGAGAACCAAATACTAGCCCATAAAGGGAAGGGGTGAAAGGATGGAAATTCAAACCTGCATGGAGCCCTAGGACCCCTCAAAATAGCATTCTCACATGTCCAGCTCCCACCACTGGACCACAGAGCCCGCAGGAAGGCTGGCCTTAAAGGCAGTTTAGAGATCTTTCCCTGGTATTGCCAGCAGTGTCATTTCCACATCAAGAACCACCAGCCCGGGCTTCCCTGGTGGCGCAGTGGTTGAGAGTCCGCCTGCCGATGCAGGGGACACGGGTTCGTGCCCTGGTCCGGGAGGATCCCTCATGCTGGGCCCGTGAGCCATGGCCGCTGAGCCTGTGTGTCCGGAGCTTGTGCTCCGCAACGGGAGAGGCCACAACAGTGAGAGGCCCACATACCGCAAAAAAAATAAAAGAACCACCAGCCCCTTGTTCAGTGATGAGAAAAGTAGACCATCCTCATAAACTAGGTACAAGAGGACCCTGAAAAAAAAAACAGAGGAGCGTGCCCTAGAAAATAGCCCTATAGGTTGTCTGTTGTGTCTCTCCTATATATCTTCTGGACACATGCAGGTCACTTCTATTTGGAGTTATTGTAAGTCCAATGGGAAGAGGGGTCCCAGCAAGCGTGGTGGGAAAAACGAATCCATTCCCATGCCTGTGTCCTTGGGAGTGTGTCATCTGCTAGTCTGAGATGAGAACCATTTTTGCAGACCAAAATCGAAGATGATTGATTCCATTCGTTTTCTTTCCAGAACTCTTCCCTGACAGTGAGGATGTTTATGGGTAGGGAAAGGTAGAAAAGAATCATTTCTATACCACTTTCATGAGTCTGCTTCTGTGTATTCAATACTTAGGTGCTCCTCCCCTCAGGCAAGCCCTTGGAATGAGCTCCCCTGTCGTGAATTGTTGGAACCCACAGCCTGGCTCAAATGACCAAGGGATGCCTCTTTGTCAGACACACGCTGTGCATCTGGCGGCATCGCCGGGGTAACCTGATAGGGCTCACAATTTTAATTTTAACCAAAAATACATCTGCCGGGTTCATTTCAGCTGACAGGATAAATATCATATTTCTTTACCAGTTTGTAAACACCTTGCTTTTCATCTCAATCTAACATGTTTCCCTGGTGTTTTACAGATAGAAAAATCAAATTGGAGCCATATGGGACTGAGCATGTGTGTTGTGTTTGTCAAGTGTGGGGGTAACTTTATATGGAACTGGGTCCCGTGCAAGCAACACATATGCACCTGACCAGGAGGTGTGGGTGTGGCGGCACCATAGAATTGTCTAGAATAAGAAAACCCCATAGGAAGTATGGTTTTGAGACCACTCAGCGGCTGCCTGTGGACAGCTGGAGTTGTCCCTGTTACAGATGAAGGATGGAGTGTGTCATTTTCTTGGGATCCACATCCCGTTGCTTCTCTTGACCCAAACTATTCTTAACCAAAGGTGGTTTTCTTTCACTGCCTTTGAAAAATCATTCTTTATGATTTTCTACTGTGAAGATTATTCTGAATGAATCCAAAAGGCAAGGCACAAATGCTGGTTCCAGTTTCTCTACTCACAATAATAGTGCCAATAGAGAAGGGACAGTACTTGTTTTGTGAAGTTGGGGGAGTTCAATGGAGAAATCATTTGAGATAAGTAGACTGGCCTATAGAAATAATTAAATAGATTTCCCAGTTCTGGGTTTTCCCCCCAATCCTAATTTAAATGGCACAAGTACTGATGACATTTTGTGTGAATATCTATGAGGGACCTTTTAATTTAAGGATCTCAGAATTCTTTGATCACCTATTAATTTTCACAATGTCACGCTAGAGTGCATGGGTAATAATGTTATACTCCATCTACAGATGGAGAGATCAAAGCTCGCAGATGTTCAATTACAGAACTTGCCAGAGACCTGCAGTGATCAGCTAGGCTCTTTCCAGCCCAGAGCACAAGCCTCTGGTTCCCAGTGCCACCCAGCTTTCCCCAGCCAGACTCAGTAACCAATGATACTCTGACCCAACAGAGCAAGTGTGCAGGTTCTAAGAATCAGGTCTAGGGCTAGCCCTGGGATACCATGGGAATGCTGGGTTTGGACCTCACCCTCTCAGCACCCTTTTCCTGCAGGGCAAGCTCCTACCTCCCATCCACTCCTCCTTCTTTCTTGTTCAGGGGGCCTTATTGCTCTTGCTTGACTTCCACTGACTCTGGAAGAGGGTCAAATGATAACTAAAGGGGTTGTTAACTATTAATAAGGTCACAGTTTTCCAAAAAGTATATGCATTTTGAAAGGAAAATCTGAACAGCAGCCAGGTCTTCCCAGCCTTACCACGTTTTCCCTGTTTCAAATGCTGTTCGAAGCCGCCTTGAAACTACACTTCCATGCAGGCTCTGCGAGGCCTCCACATAGTGCAGGGGCTTCTGAGGATGAGGAGGGAGGACGTGCATGTTCCCACCATCCACAGAGCCAGCATGCTGTGAAAGCTTGAAAACCTGAACATCCCTTATATCCGGCAGACTCCTATGTTTGTGGCCAAATATGTTCTAAGAACCAATATAACAGAAAAATCCTACAAAATGATGGGAAGTAAAACTCCAGGAATTTGTGAGTATTGATAATTTAAAATTTTCAAGAGAATAATACCGAGATACACAACTTATAATATTTAAGCATGCCCAGGGTATCATAAAAAGACTATAGGATTGCTTCTTATAAAAGAGGCCCAAATACCATCACATGGGGTCATTATAGCCTAGGGATTTGAAAACACTTGCTCTTACTGACTGTGACCATAGCCCAAAGGCCAGCTGAGGTCACTCTTCCCCTGAAGGTTCAGGTAAGATGTGTGTGAATTCTCATTCTGCGTCCTGTGGAAATAAATCCCGGGACACCTGGAAGTCCTTGTGTGGCGTGTTCTCGTGGTCGCCTCTGGTTTCCAGGATGAGCTTCTGTGGATGGCATGGCCATCTCTGTTCTGCTTGTGGAATCCTGTGGTTTTCCTGGACTTCATTAGCAGAAGGCAGTTGCCATTTTAAATAGCATCCTCCAAACAAGGAGCCTTGGAATCATCCTCCGTGTGTCCCTCTGCCAGCACTTTTCATACTCCCCTCCTTCATCAGCTCAGCACTTGGTTGATGAGTGCCTACTGAGTGTCAGGTGCTTGAGATACAGCAGAGAAGAAACAGGTCCGTGCTTGTCCTACGTTCCTTTAGATCCGTCCCCATCTCCCGGTAGCCCTTGCCACTGCCCGCCTCAGCCCCTCGTCAAACCCTGTCAATGCCCCCTACCTAACTGGCCTTACTGCCTCTGCTTGGTGCTTCCCTCTGCACCTCACTCTGACTCTCTCCTCCCTCCCAGACTAGTTAGTCTTACCTTCTCTGCTTACAGTCCTGCCAGGGCGCTTTACTGAAATCCACATTCCTCAGCATTGCAGGTGGGGCCCCAAGAGCCCTTTCCTGTCTGTCTTGACAGCCTCACCGCCCAGAACACCAGCACAGGATTTGTATTCCACGGCATCCAAGAAAATTTGTTCTTTTCTGCACACCCTGACTTTTTTATGCCTCTGTGCTTTTTGGGGGAGGGGAGATACTTTTGTCTACGGTTCTGTCAGCCTGGAATGCCCCTTCCCCTCACAATTCTTCTCATCCTTAAAGATGAGCAAACATGGCCCCCCTGGATTGTCCCACCTGATGCCCAGCCCCCTCAGACCAGCCCCTCCCCCAACCCTCCCGAGACTCGGTCGCACAGCACCCCCGGCCACTAACCATGTGTTCACATGCCTGTCTCCTACATCTTGAGCAGCACAGTGCCAGGAATGTAGTCACTGTGAGAAGTAATAGTGATTGTTCAGTGAATTCTACACCCTGTTATTTAAAAAAATTCAGGTTACAAGCCAACATTAATTCCAGAGAGAAACTATTAAGCCCGCCTAAACCTCAGTTTCCTCTGCTGAACAATGGAGACAGTAATACTTCATTTCAAAGTCATTGCAAGAATTAGCATCCATCGTGGTAGAAACCGTCATATCAGTCACATCGTGGCATCTCACTGAAGAGTGATTTGTGTGAGTCACTCAAGTGTGCACTTTGAGTTACCACAGTTGACCTCACATTATACCCTCCAGAAGTGTAGGGAGGAAGGGGGTCAGTGAATGCGGAGCACCTGTTGCTTGACACCTGTGAGGTGGATACTATTCAGTCGGTTAATAAGGGGCAGAATCAAGACTAGAACCCAGGAATGACCCTGTGCCCAGGTGTGCTGTGCTACCTCTTATGCCAGAGGGTGTGCCCCCGCCATGAAGACATTCTGTTACTAGAGGGTGACACGTCTTTTGCTTGTGGCCCACTCGTACAAACATAGAGAAAGCCTAGAAACTGATATTAATTCCAGAATTTATGAAACTGATGGCCACTATGACCCACAGGAGAAACTGCCTTTAAACAAATCAGCAACACAATATCTACTATTCAGTACCGGTGCCATCCGGCAACAGTGTGAAAGTTCTCGGCGTCCAGCATGGTGTCCACACCTCAGGTGATGCGGGTGTGCCTGACGTTGATTTGGGGCAGCCTCTCCCAAGGACTGTCCCTCGGTGCCCCAGAGATTGTCAGAGCTCCCCCTCTGTGCTCCAGCTAATCTAGTATATACCAGGAGCATGTGGGTAAATGGCCTGGGATTCTCAAGAAGAGGAGACCTAAGTTTCCACTGTAGGCTCGCACTTTTGACTGTGTATCATGGGCACTCTGCTCTCAGTTCTTTTATCCATTATGATGTTAAAGCAGTAATTCCATTTTGTTGGCTATCAACGGCATATCGTTTCTTCAGTATCTGTGGTCAGTAAAATGTTCAAATAATTATGAAAATAATAGAAGCTCCCATTTCTAGGCTTCTGTTGTGTCAGATGTTACGCACATGTGATCTTATTTGGCCATCATCATAACCTCACAGATGAGTATTACTCCTTTTTTCTCCAACCCTCTCCAGTCCCCAACAAGGGTCCTCCTGCCTGGTGTCACTCACACCAATAGAATGAGACCGAGTGTGGTTCACAAGCAAAGGAAAGCTTTACTCCTGGATCAAAGAGTGGAGAGGTGCGCACACGTGTTAGGGTTCTCGGCGGGAAGGGGACAGAGATCGCCCTGCTCGTGGCTCTAGATCCCAATGCAGACGCAACATCTCAGCTCGCGGCCCCGAGATGAGGTGTCCGCACAACCGTCTCGCACCAAGAACTCGGGTCTGCACACAGCACCCTGTGAGCAAGTGAAGCTAGACTAAGCACAAAGGGAAAAAAAGGTTAGACTTTATTTTATTACCCAGATTCTATTTTTATTACCCGGGAATTATTAATGGGTTTTGCCGGTGACACTTTCATAGGCATCCTCTCTGGGGCTCAGAGAGGGGCGTTAGCCCCAACTCACATGAAAGATGTGGTTTAAACCCAGGTGTGTTCTACTCCAAAGTTAATTATGCCTGTTTTTTCATTATGCCTAAGAATATCAGCTTTGAGAGCCAAACATACCCAGGTGGAAATCCCAGTTCTGGCCAGATGATCTTAATCAAGTCACTAAGTATTTTTTGACGTTGTTCCTTCATTCATAAAACAGGAATAATGATGCCAATCTTTCCAAGGTTTTGTGATGTTTAAATAACATATAGACTACAAAGTACAGTGTCTGATATATAGTAGCCAATCGGTAATTCATTTCCTCCCTCCCCTTGAAACTGAGTCTCAGATGATACTCACCCCAAAGGGCTCGTGCAGACTTTTGTGGGGTTCCTAACATGGCCTGCTGATGAGGACCAAATCCCATTGGCTTAACTCCAGCCTGTCTCTATGTTTCCTCTGGGAAGAACGTTCAGTGTACCAGGAGGAAGGAAAGAGTTTGGCCTTTTGGCCTCTCCTTTGCGGAATTATATTTTGTACTTTGCAACGCTAACGTGTGATGCTTCAAAGGTACAGCTTAGATATTCAGAGAAATCTTCTAAAACCAACTATGGAAAATGTTCGTATATTTTATCTCTCTGAAACTTACCAACTTCTCTTAAGACGTTGGCCAATGTATTCATATTTTAATTTTTTGTTTTGGGGTCACCATAAAAAAACAAGGAACTGGTGATATTTCATAAAGTAACTCTATGGGCTGGATAACAGAAGGACCCAGAGCTGACAAAAGTTGCCTAAAATAAAAAACTAAATTGGTAAGACATCATGGTGATCAAATGGGGACTTGAAACTGCAGCTGGTGGCTTTTATTCTGTAATTCTAATCAGCAGCAAGCGTATTTTCCTCTATCATGTGCCAAGGTCAAGAGTGTCTGGAATTGAAAGTGAACTATATGTAGCCTGTGAGTGGCTGAATTCAGGTGAGACAGCTGGGGGGAAAAGCAGCTTTTATCCCCTTCTAGTTCCTGTTTTGCCCTCATGGATGCTCCGTATTCCACTCTGATCAGCTGCTAGCATGTGACAGACGGGCTAGATCAAACAGAATGAACCAAATGATCCGTCAAATACTGCAGCCAGCCAAAAATTCTATTTCAGCCTTTTTACATTAATTAAAAACTCCACAGCACCCCGATCCCTTTTTCCTGTTCTGCTCCTTTTTTCGTAGTATGATGTATTTATTATGTGTATTGTTTGCTCTCTGTTCCCTGCTTGTAAACCCTACAGGAGAGGTCTTTCTTTTCTCACTGATATGTTCCATATACCTAGGATTATACCTGGCATATAATAGGTGCTCAATAAACATTTTAACAGATTATAGGAACAAAAAAAAAGCATGATGAGGTTGGGGTGAGTGGACACCAAGCCAAAAAAAAAAAAGTTTATGAAGGAAAACAAGAGGAGGATGTAAAAGAAAATGTCTCATAATTTTGTTCACTTATGAATAAAAAAATACACATCAAAACAGGATAAAATATTGCCATCTTAGGTAGATAAGTTTATTTCTGCTACCCAGATCACAGATCACATCTGATTTCTCAGAAGGTTCATTTTTATTTATCACTTAAACATTAATTTGTTTATTCATTCACTCACCTGTTACGTGACAAGCATTGTATTTGGCATCAAAATGCAAGCTAGGTCACCAACATACAGTCATATAACATGATTGGGTCTACCCCAAATCAACTGTCTTAAACAGTGTGTCTCCATCCATTACCTCAGGTAGTTAAAATATGGTACAAATAAAGCCAGGTCCACAGATTTGATATCTCCACGGGCCAGCTAGTTTCAGGATAGAATGAGCAATCAGCCTGGCAAATTAACAAAAATAATTTTACCGCCAACCACAGAATAAACTCATAATCCATGCTAGCTGTCTTCACAAATGGTTGCTGCTTGCCAGAGTAGATGACTCAGCACACGCCATCACCAGGAGAGAAACAGCACAGAGCTCACTCCTTGCTGACTGGGGGCCAAAAGCACCATCCTCATATGTGAGAAACAGCACATTTATCCATTGTGTTGCACTGAATTGAGAATGTGAGAAGATGCTCCCAAGCAAAGGCAAACTGTCGAGTGGAAACCAGAAAAAGACTCAGCTGGGGGGAAAAAGTTAAGGACATCAACAGCCACATTGCAGGTAATATAGTAGTGAATTGTGGCCCCTGGGAAAGGCTGGTTAAGGATAGATTAAACAGTGTGTCTGAATCTGAGCTCCTAGCCTTCTTGCTAAATCCTGTTCCTTCTGCAGTGTCTCCTTCTCAAGTGATGGCAACTCCATCCTTCTATTCTCTCAGGTCAAAAACCAAAGAGTCATTCTGGACTCTTCCTTTGCTCGGTAGCCCACCTCCAGTCCATAATCTACTTCTCACAATCTCCACTGCAGTCACTCTGGTCGCAGCTACCTTCATCTCTCATCCAAATTATTGCAAAGCCTCAAATATGATCTCCCTGCTTCCACATTACCCCTTGCCCCCCTGACAATCTAGTCTCAATACTACAGCCAGAGTGATTCTCATAAAAGAAAATCACACCATGTCATTCTTCAGCTCAAACCCCTCTGGTGATTTCCATTTCATTCAGGACAGAAGCCAGAGTCCTCTCAACAGCCTCATGATCTGTGCCCCTGCTCCCTGCTGCTTCCTCTCCCACCTCATACCCCACCACTTTCCCCCTCACTCATCCAGCTCCACTGGTCTGCTTGCCAGTCCTTGAACACAGGAGACACATTCCAGCCTTAGGAACTTTGCAACAGTTGTTTCCTCTTGCAGTGGTTGTATCTGCCTCCCCCAGATATCCACGTGGCTAATGCCTCCTCCAACTATTTCTTCAAATATCACCTCAATGAGACTGACTCTGGCCCTATTTTATTTTATTTTTTTTAAAACATCTTTATTGGAGTATAATTACTTTACAATGGTGTGTCAGTTTCTGCTGTATAACAAAGTGAATCAGCTATACATATACATATATCCCCATATCCCTTCCTTCTTGCGTCTCCCTCCCACCCTCCATATCCCACCCCCCCATCCCACCCCTCTAGGTGGTCACAAAGCACCAAGCAAATCTCCCTGTGCTATGTGGCTGCTTCCCACTAGCTATCTGTTTTACATTTGGTAGTGTATATATGTCCATGCCACTCTCTCACTTCGTCCCAGCTCACCCTTCCACCTCCCTGTGTCCTCAAGTCCATTCTCTACGTCTGCGTCTTTATCCCTGTCCTGCCCCTAGGTTCTTCAGAACCTTTTTTTTTTTTTTTTTAGATTCCATGTATATGTGTTAGCATATCATATTTGTTTTTTTCTTTCTGACTTACTTCACTCTGTATGACAGACTCTGGGTCCATCCACCTCACTACAAATAACTCAATTTCGTTTCTTTTTATGGCTGAGTAATATTCCACTGTATATATGTGCCACACCTTCTTTATGCATTCATCTTTCGATGGACACTTAGGTTGCTTCCACGTCCTGGCTATTGTAAATAGAGCTGCAATTAGCATTGTTAATTATGGTTTTCTCAAGGTATATGCCCACTGGTGGGATTGCTGGATTGTATGGTAGTTCTATTTGTAGTTTTTTAAGGAACCTCCATACTGTTCTCCATAGTGGCTGTATCAATTTACATTCCCACCGACAGTGCAAGAGGGTTCCCTTTTCTCCACACCCTCTCCAGCATTTATTGTTTCTAGATTTTTTGATGATGGCCATTCTGACTGGTGTGAGATGATATCTCATTGTGGTTTTGATTTGCATTTCTCTAATGATTAGTGATGTTGAGCATCCTTTCATGTGTTTGTTGGCAACCTGTATATCTTCTTTGGAGAAATGTCTGTTTAGGTTTTCTGCCCATTTTTGGATTGGGTTGTTTGTTTTTTTGATATTGAGCTGCATGAGCTGCTTGTAAATTTTGGAGATTAATCCTTTGTCAGTTGCTTCATTTGCAAATATTTTCTCCCATTCTGAGGGTTGTCTTTTCATCTTGTTTATGTTTTCCTTTGCTGTGCAAAAACTTTTAAGTTTCATTAGGTCCCATTTGTTTATTTTTGTTTTTATTTCCATTTCTCTAGGAGGTGGGTCAAAAAGGATCTTGCTGTGATTTATGTCATAGAGTACTCTGCCTATGTTTTCCTCTAAGAGTTTTATAGTGTCTGGTCTGGCCCTATTTTAAATTGAAACTCATCCCCCACATATATTTCTGATTCCCTTCACTTGACTTTATTTTTTTTTTCCCTTATGGCTTTTAACAACTAACATACCATTTAATTTAGTTATTCATTATGTTTACTGTCTATCTCCTCCTGTGATCATTCATCTTATATGTCAACTTGCCCGGGCCATGGGATGCCCAGATATTTGGTCAAACATTATTCTGGGTGTTTCTGTGAGCATGTTTTTGGATGAGATTAACATTTAAATCAGTAGACTGGATAAAGCACCCTCATGTGTGTGGGCCCCATCCGATGGGTTGAAGGCCTGAATAGAACAAAAAAGCTGACCCTCCCCTGAGTAAGGGAGAATTCCTCCTGCCTGACTGCCTTCAAACTGGGACATCAGCTTTTTCCTGCCTTTGGACTCAAACTGAACATCAGTTTTCTGGGTCTCAAGCCTGCTGGCTTTCAGGTGGGAAAACTTAAACTATCAGGTTTCCCGGGTCTCCAGCTTGCTGCCTCAGTCTGCAAATCTTGGGGACTTGTCAGCCCCCATAATCACATGAGCCAATTCCTTATAAAACTATATGTAGTCACATCCTGTTGGTGCTGTTTCTATGGAAAACCCTGACTAATACACTCCCCACCCTACTTGGACAAAAGAGGGTGGGGACCTAGGAGTCATTATGTTGTTTACTGCTGTGAATTGCCTGTATTGTTTACTGCTCTACTCCACCTCTTTTGACCAGCCGTGGCGCATAGATGGCACTCAGTATATATTTGTTGAATAAATGAAGAAACAAGTGGACCAACAGGTAGCAATCTTTAGATATATCTTTAGAGATATGGTGACACAGTCATCTCCATTTTATTACATGGTCAAGAGCTATAGGCTTTATATCTAATAACTGAGCCAAAGATCAAAGAACGGTCTTCCTGCACGTGCCTCATAGAAAGGAATTCTGGATGTACGTCACGTTTTTTGCTAGCTTCACACATGCTGTTAGCCATGCTTTCCCTTTGGGGTCAATGTGGAAAACCAAGCACAGCAACCTACTGGCACTGATCAGACTTTGAGTGCATGTGATCTATGGTATAAGGGAGCCTTACATCGGGAAAAGCTGTGGGACGCTTCTGGACTTGGAAGCAGTCAGAAATCCCTCTTGGGTAGTAAAGAAGCATCCCATGGCCATGGGGCAGCACAAAGAGAAAAGATAGCTCAAGACTTGAAGACTAAAGGCAAATAAATGTCATTAGCCATCAGTTTGCTCTGCAGAAGGAATACTGTGATTGAGTGGCATTGTTTCTAAATGGTCTGCCTTTCCAAACACAAGGTTAGATGTGTGCAAGGAGAAAGAGAAAACAGAGAAGATAAGGACAAAGGAGATTCTACCTGCCAGTGGTGATTAGCAGTGCGGGCAGGGCTGGCCAAAAAAAGACTGACTGTGAGACACCAACAGAAGATAAAACCTCAGTGCAGAGGGGGAGGGTTGTGCCAGCCATCCTCTCAGAGATGATTATAGCTCCTGAAAACAGCCGCTCCGCGCGCGCGCGCGTGCGTGCGTGCGTGTGTGTGTGTTGGAAATGAGAGAGAAGAGAGTTCTTTGCCTCCATTGAATGCCCTTGAAAGTGTTTCCATGGTAATGAGCAAGGATAACTGGAGAGGAAGAGGAAAAATGAACACACGGTAAGCAGCCCGGCAGACCCCTGTGACTCCCTGAAGCCACTTCACAGGCTTCTGCTGGCAACCTTTCCCAGAGTCTGTTCCACAGAAAACCAGTGGGGGGGCGGGAGGGAGGTGTGAATCAAAGGTTCTGTGGGCAAAAAAACTTGAGAGACATCAGGGTAAACAAGATAGATGGACTTCGGTAGTAACTCCTTTCGTATTCTGAGGTGGATCATGACTTGCCAGAAGGGAGATGCCATATGCAGAATTCCTTCAAACTCCATGGATCAGGAAGACGGTTTGTGTTGAGCTGTTCACCGAACCAGGGCCGGGGCTCTGTTGGATGCACTGTGGGAAGCACCGCTCTTGAGAACAGCGAACGGTAGAATCTGAAAAAGGTTGTGGTAACCTTAAAAGAGAAAGCTCATTTCTTATTAAGGACGATTGGAACTCTGTATCAGTAGCTTGGTACAATAATGGCAAATCCACCCCGTGGGATGTCTTAAGACTTACAGAGCAGTTGTTGACATTTTTTGCACCTTCTGAGGTTGAACTGGAAACTGTAGGATTACGTCATCTCAGCAATATTCTGCATAAATGAATCCCGAAGAGAAGATCTGGCCATCCCTCTACCATGGGCCACATATCTAGGGGAAAGACAGTGACCCAGAAAATGCAGTTGACTGCACAGGGATCCTTCAAGTGCTGACTTTGGTAGTTTAAACTGAGATTTATCGTTACAAAGTGGACAGAACCGGGGAAAACCAATCAACATGGTGAATGGCATACAGTTAATACTCAGACGTTGGTAGACAAAAATTTATAGCACTTCGGGGAGGGGGAGAGATAAATTAGGAGTTTGGGATTAACAGACATAAACTACTATATATAAACTAGGTAAACAACAAGTTCTTGCTCTATAGCACAGGGAACTATATTCAATATCTTGTAATAACATAATGGACAAGAATATGAAAAATAATATATGTATAATGAATCACTGCTGTACACCAGGAACCAACACAACATTGTAAATCAACTGTACTTCAATTTTTAAAAACTTACAGCAGTTCAGATTTTTTTTCTATCTCAGAGAACTAATTTCTGATCACAGTATATTGTTTTAGATTTTATAAAGCTGGTAAATTTGAATGGTTTTGGCAACTCTCTCCAACTTTAGAAATTGTTAGTGAAGTCCCTGTGCGTTTAAGTAAAGCACAGTGAGATCTGCTGTTCAGCTTTAATGTTCAGAATCCCATAAAGTAAAATTGTGGGTGATTATAAAATTTATCACTGTCAGAAGCCAGATAGTACCTACCCAGAGAGAGGGAAAGTTGATGTCTTTTCAGCTGGGTCCATAAAATAAGTTGAAACAATGACAAAGTACAAGATGAGATTCTTCTCAACCATCCAGTCTATTCTCTTATGCTTACTGTGGGTAACCAGGTTAAGTTTTTGATTTTCAACTTAATTTTCCCTTCTGGTTTCTCTCTGCCATGATTTCGTATGTCTTTATTTGTCATTGCCCATTATTGACCCACTGCTTCCTTCCCGGATCTCAAATAATGTAGCTAATGCCAAGTCCCTGCCATGAACCCAGCATTTTCTAGGAACCCATTTTGTCAAGTCCAGTCATACAAGAGAGAGACACTAGAGCTTTGTATGTGTCCCACGTACAGTCGTTAGCCAACACATGAATGAATGAAAAAGATGTATTTTCTCTGATTGGACTATTATCTTCCTGTACTATCAATGAAATTCTCTTCCTAACAGAACAACTATAATGAAAACTGTAACTCTCATTCTGAGGAGCAGTTAATGTTAAGTTTGTTCGTTTCTATCGTCTTCTGACCCCTGTTGTTGCAGTAAGATTCAGGAGATGAGATATTGTAAGGATACAAACTATTTGGGTTACTGTGTATACATTTAGATAGCCATTGAACTTGACTTTTTATATCACATACCTACCATTCTGAGACAAGTCAACCATTGAGAGCTTAGAGAAAATCGTGGCCCACGTATCACATCAGCAGAACTGTGTTCTTGTTCTGATGAATAAATTGTAGGTTTTAGAGCGAGGGCTTCCCCAGATACTGCGCACAAAAACTAAAAATGATGACAGGTGGGGCTCACACTTGTGAACAGTGGCAAAGACTAAAAACAGGAAGTGGGAACTGACAAAGAAGTGTCCATTGTTCATTGGGTCAATGGCCCCAAAATCCTAAATAAGGCTTTGCATGATTCTGAGAGGTTTAAATATATTGATAAGCAACAGTGTAAATTGTTACCTGAATAGTTTTTTAAAAAATGACTTTGGAGAAGGCTGTTTAGCCTGTGGTTTGCTGAATCCTTTGGCAGAAAAGACTACACTAAAAATGCCCAATTTGCAACTGTTCTACCTTTATGAGAAAAATACAACAATTTGACATCAAGCTTCAGTGCTACCCCTGAGGTTCTATCTGAATAGTTCTGTGTCCCAGGCTCCAGACCTCTGCATTTCCAGCTGTTTTTTTTTGGCAAATGTCAGTAAAGGGATATCATAGGAATGATCCTGGGCCCCAATGCAATATTAAATTATGTTTCACGTATATGGGTGCTTGTCATTACTTTGTATGCTTTTCTGTTATGTCTGAAATAGTTTATTTTTCAAATATTATTACTGGGAAAAAATGTGCTGACGAGTATAATGGTTGTTGATAGATTTGTATTAAAAATTTAAGTAGGAGTTTATGCATGTTGGAAGCTTCTCTCATAAGTATCAGGACAATGCAGTTCATTCTGGAAAGCAGTTCATTCCTTTTACTCTTTAAGAATGATTTTTTTTTAAGATTTATTTATTTTTGGATGCATTAGGTCTTCGTTGCTGAGTGTGGGCTTTCTCTAGCTGTGGTGAGTGGGGGCTACTCTTCGTTGCTGTGCGCGGGCTTCTCATTGCGGTGGCTTCTCTCGTTGGGGAGCACAGGCTCTAGGCGTGCGGGCTTCAGTAGTTGTGGCTCGCGGGCTCTAGAGCGCAGTCTCAGTAGTTGTGGCTCACGGGTTTAGTTGCTCCACAGCATGTGGGATCCTCCCAGACCAGGGATCGAATCCATGTCCCCTGCATTGGCAGGCGGATTCTTAACCACTGCACCACCAGGGAAGTCCCAAGAATGATTTTTTTAAATTGAAGTTTAGTTGATTTACGTTATATTATTTTCAGTGTACAATATAGTGATTAGATATTTTTATAGATTATATTACATTTAAAGTTATTATAAAATACTGGCTATATTCCCTGCACTGTACATTACATGCTTGTATCTTATTTATTTTATACCTAATAGTTTCTACCTCTTAATTCCCTTCCCCATCTTGCTCCTCCTCCCTTTCTCCCCTCTGGTAACCTGTTTCTGTTTTGTTATATTCATTCATTTAAAAAATTTTTAGATTCCATATGTAAGTGAAAACATATAGTATTTGTATTTCTTTGTCTGAATTATTTCTTTAAGCATAATACCCTCCAGGTCCATCCATGTTGTTGCAAATGGCAGAATTTAATTCTTTAAGAATGATTTTTAAGGAATGAAAGCAAAAAAAGCCTTTGGGATTCTTGAGTGTATTTTTGTTTGTTTGTTTGGCCGCACCGTGCCGCATGCGGGATCTTAGTTCACTGACCAAGGATCGAACCCGTGACCCCTGCATTGGAAGTGTGGGGTCTTAACCACTTGGCTGCCCGGGAAGCCCCTTGAGTGTACTTTTAAGAGAGTTTAACAATCATAAAATAAGACATATATGTGGAATGTAAAGCCTTAAGAGCATATAAAAATATTTTCTGAGGGATTTGTCATAATGCAATACAATGGCAGCTACCATAGCATCACGTACGTTCATGGATCTCAGTTTTATTTATTTAGATTGATTTCTGTGACAGTTTTGCAAATCTTTTAAATTTTCAAGTTGTCTTAAATGTACAAATGTTTCTGAAAGTATTATCGTGAGGATATTCTGAAACCTCCAGAATGTTTCTGGACAGTGGAAAATTTTTATATTAGAGGAATAATGAAGGGAAATTAGTCTAGAGAAATATCTACAATTGCACCAAAGCAAGTTAATGCAAATTAGCATTTCTGATTAAAAAAAGTTTGCTTTTGCCTTAAAATGATGAAAACAATTGCTTCATTTATTAGAATGTGCCCAAATGATATATTTTTAGATGCAAACACTGTTCCTGATTTGGATAACCTTTGCCTGAAAAAAATGTTAACTATTCTTCTTCAGCTGAATAATTTATTCTGATAATTTCTGAACATGTTTTCCTGAAGCTACTTCCCTAATGCTGAGAAAGAGTCTTAATATTATTTGATATCTATAAATTTAATAGCACCTATATGAAATTTTTTCTACCATTGAAGGTACAAAACTGGTTAGTATGTTTTAAAACTTTTCCCTTCATTACAAAAGAAATGCATATACATATTAGAAAATTTTAAATATATGGATAAGGCAATACAATTAAACAAAAACTTTGATGAGTATCTTTCCATATGTTTTCTGTGCTATATACATGTCATATGCACTCACATGGAATCAACTGGTAAAACTTTATACAAAAACAACTAAGCCAAAGTAATAGTCATTGATATTTGCTAGTATGGTTGGCTAAGATGTACTGCTTGATATAAGCTTTCTTAGAATTTTTTAATGAAGGTGGGAGTCAAATATTAAAAAGTCCAATTTTTACTTTAATGCTATTAAGTTTTCCTGAGTTGTAACAGTAATGTCTTTGTAGTATTTGTATTTAAAACATCCTTTCTAAAAATGATAGAGTTTCAGAGAACTTGCCAATATACTGATGGGTTTTTATTTGTTTTTGTGCTTGCTTGTTTTAACTGAACTGCTTAAATTCAGCTCTTACGATTATTCCTTATGGTCTTAACAGCCATTATTTTTAAAGTTATTAGTTTTGACGATATCTCTGATAATTACATCTACAAGAAAAAAAATCACCATTTAGCAGTGTTTTTCTCTGTGTGGTGGAATTAAGGACGTTTATTGTTTACTTATGTTTTTCCATCTTTATTTTCCAATGTTTCACAAAGAGCATGTAATCAGAAAAAGAAATTATTTTAAAAGAAATAATAGCAGATTGATCCATTTTCTACCTGATGTAGAAACTACACAAGAACCATGGATTCCAGAAATAACAAGCTTATTTCAGTTTACTCAATGACACATCTTTGAGGTCAAACTCCCAGAATTCGTTCCATCCCCTTACAAAAAAGCATGAGTGGGAATTTGGTTTTCCTTTTTGGGTAAAGTTTCTACAGAGCTTGCTGATAAACTGAGATGAAGCTGATAATGGGTCTCAACTCTTCAACTTTAAAGCAGAAACTAGGGTCATAAAGACATGGAGTCCTGAAATACTCTCCAAAGTACAGTCCCATTAAGCTAAGATAGTGCTTGGAAACACTCGCTGAAACTTGCAATTTGCACATGCATCTTCTCCAGTTTGGCCATTTTGACCTTCTGTTAAAGCCACAGAAACCTGGGGAAGGGCAAGGGAGATTTTTCAGCTAACCTTCACATGAGTCTTAAAAAATGATTTTCTTTCAGGGAAAAGTCTCTCGGAATAAAAGAAACCTTAGTGATAAGTTAAAAAAAAAAAAATCTGGGTGAGACCTATGTTAAATTGGCCGATTTAAAGTCATTCCAAAGCACACTAGCTTTTAGCTGTGTCTGAAAAGCTACCACCAATGCACACCATTGAAAAAAACCCAGGATGCCTCTGAAATTTATCTCCCATCAGTGGAAAGCCCTTTTGTAGCGTTAATTGACATCAGTGCAATTCAACCTGTATTTATTGAGTATGCTTAATACATGCTTAATACTTAAACAAGTGGAAGTTCCTCTAACAGACCCCCACCGCCCCGCAATTCACTTTTCCTCTGATATCCCATACAGTCAGCCTTGATGGAAATCACACCATAACTCGAATGTTCTCTGTGGGGTTTTTTTGTTTTTTGTTTTTGCGGTACGCGGGCCTCTCACTGTTGTGGCCTCTCCCGTTGCGGAGCACAGGCTCCGGACGCGCAGGCTCAGCGGCCATGGCTCACGGGCCCAGCCGCTCCTTGGCATGTGGGATCTTCCCGGACCGGGGCACGAACCCGTGTCCCCTGCATCGGCAGGCGGACTCTCAACCACTGCGCCACCAGGGAAGCCCTCTCTCTGTGTTTTTGATTGCAGCTGTGAAAGTTCAGGATGAGCTGGAGAATGTAAGCCTCCTTTAAAGTACACGAGAAATCTGTTGGCACAGAATAAAGCTGTACTGCTTATTAGGGTTGTGCACATAGCCGTTGTACTTAGTCCTCTCAGCATTACTTTTTTTTTTTTTTAATGAGGACAATTCTTCACGCAATTGCCAAATTAAGGCAGAAGGAAACTTTCTCAATCTTTTTGGTGCTTTCATCAGATAACCAATATAAAATATCTTCCAGAATACTCTGTCTCCTCAGACTTCAGAGTTTGTTCTTGTGAAGTTAGAGATAAACAAAGATGGCCTTAATAAATCTATCTAACATTGTAAATATACAGTTTCTGGTTCTTTTTCCCCTTGGGGCAGTAGGCCAGATATCACTAACAATTCAGATATTCTGGCCTTTCTCAAAAATGTCATTACATCAAGAATATCATGGCTTAAAAAGAAATGAAATTGAGTTATTTGTAGTGAGGTGGAGGGACCTAGAGTCTCTCATACAGAATGAAAGAGAAAAACAAATACCATATGCTAACCATGTATATGAAATCTAAAAAAAAAAATGGTTCTGATGAACCTAGGGGCAGGACAGGAATAAAGACGCAGATGTAGAGAATGGACTTGAGGACATGGAGAGGGGGGAAGGGGAAGCTGGGACAAAGTGAGAGAGTAGCATGGACATATATACACTACCAAATGTAAAATAGATAGCTAGTAGCATAGCACAGGGAGATCAGCTCGGTGCTTTGTGACCACCTAGAGGGGTGGGATAGGGAGGGTGGGAGGGAGGCGCAAGACGGAGGGGATATGAGGATATATGTATACCTATAGCTGACTCACTTTGTTATACAGCAGAAACTGACACAACATTGTAAAGCAATTATACTCCAATAAAGATGTAAAAAAAAGAAAAGAATATCATGGCTGAGCAAATCACTGGAGAAAATTAGGATGCTTTTTACTAGTGTTGCCATAATTAATACTCAGCTGCCTTCTGGGAAAACCTATATAACGCACCTTTGATTGGGTGTTGAATTTGGACTAAAAAGAATCTCTTGAAGAGGGAAGTGTTTCCCTTCTAAAGAGTGAAATTGCAGGGAGGGCATTTAAACCTGACTTTAGCAGTCATTCACCAAGAAAATGGAAGAGCTGTGTTTGGGGCAGGGACTGTTTAGAGGGGTTTTGTTTCTTTGTTGAGAGTTTGGGGGTGTTTGTTTGCTTTTCCTGTACTGTCATTACACCCTCATATTAGTTTGCCAATGTTGCCAGAACAAAGTACCACGGACTGGGTGGCTTAAACAACAGAAATGTGTATTCTCACAGTTCTGGAGATTGGCAGTCCGAGATCAAGGTGTCAGTAGGGTTGGTTGCTTCTGAAGCCTCTCTCCTTGGCTTGCAGACGGCTGTCTTCACCCTGTGTCCTCGCGTGGTCTTCCCTTGTGGGTGTGTGCATCCTCATCTCATAAATAAGAACGCCTGTCATATTGGTTTAGGGTCCACCCTCATGACGTCATTTTAACTGAAGCACCTCTTTAAAGACCCTGCCTCCAGATACACTCACATTCTGAGGTCCTGGGGGTTAGGGCTTCAATATTTGAATTTGGGAAGGACACATTCAGCCCATAACAACCCTGATTCAGGGTCTTCCTGTCACACCTATGAGACCTTTCCTTTGTAATGGCCAGAAGGGAAAGTGAGAAGGTGGAAAGGTATTCATGAATTTTCCACAAGACCTGGCTAGCTTCTGCAGCAACCTTTTTTTGTTTTTCACCTCCTTCAGTATGGAAGAATTTTAAAAGTCCACTAACTTTGTAGACATTATGCTAAGTGAAGTAAGTCAGAGAAAGACAAATACTGTATGATCTCACTTATATGTGGAATCTAGACAAACAAACAAAACCCCACCAAACTCAGAAAAAGAGAGATTTGTGGTTACCAGAACTGGGGGCTGGGGGGAAGGGGGAGTCAGAGGAAGCTGGTCATAAGGTATAAACTTTCAGTTACAGATAAGTACTAGGGATGTACTGTACAGCGTAACGACTATAGCTAACACTGCTATATGATATGTAGGAAGGTTGTTAAAAGAGTAGATCCCAAGAGTTCTCATCACAGGGGGAAACTCTTTTTCCTTTTCTTTTTATTGTATCTATCAGATGATGGATATTAATTAACTAAACCTATTGTAGTAATCATTTCACAGTATATGTAAATCAAACCATCATGCTGGTTTGATTTGCATATATTTACACCTTAAACTTATACAGTGATGTATGTCAATTATTTCTCAATAAAACAGGAAAAAAAAAGTCCACTGAGAACTTTAAGAATGCTTTGCTTTCTTTCCCTGTATTTCTTTTTGTTTCTCCCAAACAAAAACATGCCTCTCCAGCTGCAGATCTCAGTTAGGAAATGTTTTTCCTGACTTTGCATGTCAGTGATAGGAAAGAGCTGGTCAGTGAATCTTGTCAATCAGAGATTTTTAAACTGGCAGATGTCTTTGGGGTCTCCTGCTATTTGTCGAGCACTCACAATGTACCTGCCTCCTTACCAAGCACAGACATGTTCTCTCATTTACTCCTTCTAACAGCCATGTGAAGTGAGTGCCATTATCAACAGTATTTTGAAGATGTGATCACGGAATCATAGACAAGTTTGGCCACTTGTTTAAAGTTCTAGAGCTTAGTACACTGACTTGCAAGGACTTCAACCCAAGCAGTCTCATCCAAACCTGAGCCTTTACTCTCCCTTGCTGGGGAACTAAGATCCCACGTGCGGCACGGTGTGGCCAAAAAAAAAAAACACCCAACCTTATACATGACATGCCCTCTGATATTTTCTATTCTATTTCAGTTACTTTTTTAAAATACTGAATGTGACCCACTTAGCTGAGTCTGTCAAAAACCTGAACTAGATGACCTAATTTAGACTCCCGTAACCCTAAAATCCTGTTAGCCTACGTGGATGTTTATTTGGAGCCTCTCTTATCTTAAATACACAGACTGTTTGTTTGAGGCAAATGAATATTACGTATTACAGAGAACATCTTTTTTACCCCCAGTCTGAGCTAACTGAATAATAGTAATAATAATAATCACTTCCGTTTATTGTGTCCATCCCATGTGCCAGAGGTTTAAGACGTCACCTCTCCTGTAGCCTATAAGCTGTAAGTATTACTATCTCTGATTTACAGATGAGGAGACCAAGGCTTTGGTTAAGTAGTTTGCTCAAGGCCTCATAAAGTGTCAGAGCAAAGATTTGAACCAAGGTCATTATAATTCCAAAGCCTTTATACATTTCTTTTAGGGGAGGGCATATACAGGGTCAAGAAGGAGAAGTGAGGGCTGGAAGCTACTGCAGCTGAGCATTATTTCTTCCCTAATGGTTTGCTGTCCCTGGCACAAACAACTGTCCTAAAGGATGTTAAACTAGCATTGTAGCAATGATTAAAATCTGCACCTGGGAGCTTTTCCAATTCCCCCCGAAACCCAGGCCACCCCCAGACCAGTTAAATCAGAGTCTCTGGGGGCGGGGCCCAGGCCTGGTTTGTGTTTTTTTGTTTTTAATTTATTTATTGCTGCGTTGGGTCTTCGTTGCTGCACACGCGCTTTCTTTAATTGCGTCGAACGAGGGCTACTCTTTGTTGCGGTTTGTGGGCCTCTCATTGCGGTGGCTTCTCTTGTTGCAGAGCATGGGCTCTAGGCACGCGGGCTTCAGTAGCTGTGGCACACAGGCTTAGCTGCTCTGCGGCATGTGGGATCTTCCCAGACCAGGGCTCGAGCCCATGTCCCCTGCATTAGCAGGCAGATTCTTAACCACTGTGCCAACAGGGAAGCCCCCAAGGCCTGTTTTTGAAAGCTTCCAGGTGATTTCAATGTGTAGCCCAAGTTGAGAACCTTGAAGTTCAGTTAAGAACCTCTGAAGTCTTGGTTAAAGAAATTAAGGAGCTTTAAGGGGCTTTTCTATTTTAAAAGACTGTAAAATACTGCCAAAACCTCTTCAACTGCTTTTACAAAGCTGAAGTACAAACTGTTGCTATTTCTTTGGAGGAAAAAAAAATCAGATAACTGTATCTGCTCTTCCAAACCAAAGAAAGTCAAGAATGCTATGGGGAGATGCTACAAGCACCAATCGCTGTGATACTTCATAACTCAGCTCACATAATTTTAGAAGTGTTTTTATGTGACTAGAAAAGTCAGTTGTTGAATCAATTAATCAGAAGTGAGAGGGGTGGGACTTCCCTGGTAGCAGTGGTTAAGAATCTGCCTGCCAACGCAGGGGACTTGGGTTCAAGCCCTGGTCTGGGAAGATCTCACATGCCGCGGAGCAACTAAGACCATGCGCCAGAACTACTGAGCCCATGTGCCACAGCTGCTGAAGCCCATACACCTAGAGCCCATGCTCTGCAACAAGAAAAGCCACCACAATGAGAAGCCCATGCACCGCAACAAAGAGTAGCCCCCGCTCACCGCAACTAGAGAAAGCCCGCGCACAGCAACTAAGGCCCAACGCAGCCAAAAATAAATAAATAAATAAATAAAAATTTAAAAAATAAAAAAAGAGGGGTGAGTAGCCATCAGCCAAGTTGTCTGAGGATGATGCTGAAAACCAAACCAGACTAAGGTGACTATAAATATTATAAGCTGTTACATTTTCTTGCAGAGAGCCTCAGTGAAAGATTTCCACTTTATGGATTAGTAACTAAGGTAAAAACCAAGGACCCTTCCTCACATCATTTTCCCACAGGAATAGGAAGATATCCTTTTACTAACTTCTACCTATCCCGATTTTAGACATGTGTTATTCTAGGCTGTGATCTGTGCATTCCATTAGAAAATATAACTTGATCTACACTCAGTTTCACTGTGTTCCATGCAGCGGTCTCCAAAACAGGGACTGTATCATACTGCTGCATTTTTTCCATGTCTCAGGAGACAGCATTAATAATGTAAGAAATCGCAATCTTCATACTTCAGAAAATGAAAATACAGTATGACCATAAGAAAAAAGTCTGCTGGATTCTGAAAGCCCGACAAATGACAGGTGCTGAGTAGTCCTGCTTAGGCCAGCGTGGGTGGAGGTGCTGTGCCTCCACTCTGTCCTCAGTAACAGTGCTCAATGTTTGCTTCCAGAACGATGTGGCTGCACTTCTGAAACCAATATCGGAAAAGATTCAGGAGATCCAAACTTTCAGAGAGAGAAACCGGGGGAGTAAAATGTTTAATCATCTCTCGGCCGTCAGCGAAAGCATCCCTGCCCTTGGGTGGATAGCTGTGGTGAGTCTGGCTGGAATGTTGCCCCTGCACCTCGTCAGGTTTGTGGAGTGTTTGGGAGAACTCATGGCTGCCTTCAGGCTTCTCCATCCTCCGCCTGTTACATGAAAGGAAGATTCCCTTCAGGCTGAATACATCAGCTCTTTCTTACCCTTTTGAAGTTCAGGGCTTTGTGTTCTGAGATGTGGAAAGTGCTTCACTGATTTTACAGAGCAAGATTTGCCTCCAACTTTGAAGTCAACATCTGCATTGCTTCTCTTCTTCTTTAAGGCATTTTCTTTCTTATCCTGTTATTTTTTTTCTTTCTATGCTTTGGTGATGGTCCTGTTCTCTCAGTCCCCCAAACCCGGTCCTTATGTCAAGGAGATGAATGATGCTGCCACCTTTTACACTAACAGGGTCTTAAAGGACTACAAACACAGGTACGTACCTTCTTTTACAGATTTTCAATTGATTGATTGATAGACATTTGTCCCCAAGCTTAATGTAGTTCATTACTGATTCCTTTCAAAGTCTAGTTTACTACAAACATTAAGGAAAAATCCCATCTTTGCAGATAAAGCAAAGTGGAAAGTGAAATCAATGATCCAGATAATATGTGTGTTTTAGAAAGTCTGCCTCAGTTCTCTGGTAGTGAATAAACTCTCCCCACGTGAATGCATGTCACTCTGTTATGTATCCCCACAATAATGAGAGAGATCTGTGATGGTTTGTGATGGACCAGCCCTAAATGGACAAACCTTTTACATTGATCAAAATAGAATGGTGAGAGTTCCCTGGTGGCACAGTGGTTAGGAGTCCACCTGCCAGTACAGGGGACATGGGTTCGATCCCTGGTCTGGGAAGATCCCACATGCCACAGATCAACTAAGCCCAAACATCACAACTACTGAAGCCCGCGTGTCCTAGAGCCCGTGCTCTGCAACAAGAGAAGCCACTGTAATGAGAAGCCCATGCACAGCAAAGAAGAGTAGCCCCTGCTCTCTGCAACTAGAGAAAGCCCACGTGCAGCAACGAAGACCCAACGCAGCCAAAAATAAATAAAATTTAAAAAAAATAGAATTGGTGGGTGAGGAGAGAAAATAAACGGGCTTAGGAAATGAAGTATAAATGAGGAACAGAGATGAGACAACAAACCAGGCCAATGAGAAGGAAGCCAGAGATTGCGTTAAGGTGAAATACAGTTGGGTTGACAAGAGAGACGTCTGTAAGAACAGCCGCCATTCAAAGTGCTGTTGAAAGTACAGATGAGACTGAACCAACAGGTTTTGCCTGGAGAGCCAGCTTAAAAGGACATTGCATTCTCCAGCACAAATAATAGATCCTAGAGAGCCGCAAACTGGGGCTAGAATTGGAAATGGGACTAAATGGGGAGAGGCCAGAGCTGAATAGACAGGAAGATATCTCTGAACAGCTGAAGGGGTGTCATGAAATCCCTCACCTCTGATGATGTCATGGCCTGCCTTGTCAACAGCTGGCAAGATGTGATGTGGCTGATGCGTCATCATGCAGGAAAGGAATGAAGTGAAAATAAGAGCAACAAAGTTCCACCCCCTGGGCACTGAGCTCAGAGTGAATCCCCCTCTGAGCCCGTAGGTGACGGCAGTAGAAATGATCATCAGTCAGCAAATGCAGGGGTTCCTGCATTTCACTCACAGACCCATACTGTCCAGATGAAAGGAAACTTGAGGACCTGAATAGTCTGGATAATTGCTTCAATTCACTTCTTTCTATTACTAACATAGATCTAAAAATATGAGCCAGAAGAACAGGTTTTAAGTAGGAAAAGAAGAAAACAACATTATAAGACAAATTTTGTATGGAATATAGAAAAATTGCACAGAATGTGTAAATAAATACTTCCTGTAGTCCCAGGTCATTGACCAATGTTACATATTCAAAACTTGTATAACTGTTTCTTTTATAGGTTATTTTTGGTTTTAATAAACATTGAGTAGATACAGAAGAATATTTATAAATATATGTAAGATATAAAAATTACAATACAAAAAATACCCATACATCCACCAATCATTTTAAGAAATATGTACCAATACTTTCTTTTTTTTACTAGAAAATAACAGTCAACTCTCAGCAATCCCACTCCTAGGTGTATTTCCAAAAGAAATGAAAACATGTCCACACAAATGCTTGTACATGAATGTTCATAGCAGCATTATTTATAGTAACCAAAATGTGCTACTGCTGAATAGACAAATGAAGTGTATATCCATACAATGGTATATTATTCAGCCATTTAAAAAAATGAAATATACAAGTAGCAGTATGGATGAGCCTTGAAAACATTATGCGGAGTGAAAGAAGTCAGACACAAAAAAACACATATTGTATGATTCCATTTATATGAAATTCCAGAATAGGCAAATCCACAGAGGCAGAAAGTAGGTTAGCAGTTGTCTAGGGCTGGGGAAGTTGGGTGGAAATGTGGAGTAACTGCTAATGGGTGTAGGATTTCTTTTGGGGGTGATGAAAATGTTCTAAAACCACTGTGTTAATGACTGCACAATTTGAACTAAACTATTGAATTGTACACCTTAAATGGATGAATTGCCTGGGATGTGAATTATATCCCAATAGAGCAATTATACTAAACAAAATAAGACAAAATCCAGCCGCAGTGTTCCCTTCCCCTCATAGAGTTTAGTCATTCTATGTTAGCAAAACAGGTCTTAGAGCTTTTAGGAAGCGCAGCTCTCGAGACAGACTTCCGCCCACCTCTTTTCCTCCTGAGGTCTCTCCCACCCTAAGGAAACTTTGGTTAAATTACTGATATTCAGTAACAGACTCCCTGCACCCAGAGAACTGTGTTTGAGGCAATTGTGCCCAATGATATAACTCCAAATGTTGCCCTTTGTGTTGGAGACTATAGAACTGTGCAGTATGAATGAGAAGAGGCAAAATGGGCATAGAGGGAACCTACCTCAACATAATAAAGGCCATATATGACAAACCCACAGCAAACATCATACTCAATGGTGAAAAACTGAAAGCATTTCCACTAAGATCAGGAACAAAACAAGGATATCCACTCTCACCACTATTATTCAACATAGTTTTGGAAGTCTTAGCCATGGCAGTCAGGGAAAAAAAAGAAAAGGAATACAAATTGGAAAAGAAGAAGTAAAACTGTCACTGTTTGCAGATGACATGATACTATACATAGAGAACCCTAAAGATGCCACCAGAAAACTACTAGGACTAATCAATGAATTTGGTAAGGTTGCAGGATACAGAATTAATGCACAGAAATCTCTGGCATTCCTATACACTAACAACAAAAAATCAGGAAGAGAAATTAAGGAAACAATCCCATTTGCCATCACAACAAAAAGAATAAAATACCTAGGAATAAACCTACCTAAGGAGGCGAAAGACTTGTACTCAGAAAACTATAAAACACTGATGAAAGAAATCAAAGATGACATAAACAGATGGAGAAATATACCATGTTCTTGGATTGGAAGAATCAATATTGTGAAAATGACTATACTACCCAAAGCAATCTAAAGACTCAGTGCAATCCCTATCAAACTACCAATGGCATTCTTCACAGAATTAGAACAAAAAATTTTACAATTTGTATGGAAACACAAAAGACCCCAAATAGCCAAAGCAATCTTGAAAAAGAAAAATGGCGCTGGAGGAATCAGGCTCCCTGACTTCAAATTATACTGCAAAGCTACAGTAATCAAGACAGTATGGTACTGGCACAAAAACAGAAATGTAGATCAATGGTACAGGATAGAAAGCCCAGAGATAAACCCACACACCTATGGTCACCTAATTTATGACAAAGGAGGCAAAAACATACAGTGGGGAAAAGACAGTCTCTTCAATAAGTGGTGCTGGGAAAACTGAACAGCTACGTGTAAAAGAATGAAATTAGAACACTCCCTAACACCATACACAAAAATAAACTCCAAATGGATTAAAGACCTAAATGTAAGACCAGACACTATAAAACTCTTAGGAGAAAACATAGGAAAAACACTCTTTGACATAAACCACAGCAAGGTCTTTTTTGACCCACCTCCTAGAGTAATGAAAATAAAAATAAACAAATGGGACCTAGTGAAACTTAAAAGCTTTTGCACAGCAAAGGAAACCATAAACAAGACAAATAGACAACCCTCAGAATGGGAGAAAATATTTGCAAATGAAACAACAGACAAAGGATTAATCTCCAAAATATACAACCAGCTCATGGAGCTCAATGTCAAAAAAAACAAACAATTCAATTTAAAAATGGGCAGAACACCTAAATAGACATTTCACCAAAGAAGACATACAGATGGCCAAGAGGCACATGAAAAGATGCTCAACATCGCTAATTATTAGAGAAATTCAAATCAAACCTACAATGAGGTATCACTTCACACCAGTCAGAATGGCCATTATCAAAAAATCTAGAAGGAATAAATGCTAGAAAGGGTGTGGTGAAAGGAGAACCCTCCTGTACTGTTGGTGGGAATGTAAATTGATACAACCACTATGGAGAACAGTATAGAGGTTCCTTAAGAAACTAAAACTAGAACTACCATATGACCCAGCAATCCCACTACTGGGCATATACCCTGAGAAAACCGTAATTCAAAAAGAGACATGTACAACAGTGTTCATTGCAGCACTATTTACAATAGCCAGGACATGGAACCAACCTAAATGTCCATGGACAGATGCGTGGTTAAAGAAGATGTGGCACATATATACAATGGAATATTACTCAGCCATAAAAAGAAATGAAATGGAGTTATTTGTAGTGAGATGGATGGACCCAGAGTCTGTCATACAGAGTGAAGTAAGTCAGAAAGAGAAAAACAAAACACTGTATGCTGGCATGTATATGTGGAATCAAAAAAAATAAAAGATAAAAAATGGTACTGATGAACCTAGTGGCAGGGCAGGAATAAAAACATAGTCATAGAGAATGGACTTGAGGACACAGTGGGGGAGGGGGAAGCTGGGGCGAAGTGAGAGTAGCATGGACATATATACACTACCAAATGTAAAATAGTTAGCTAGGGGGAAGCAGAAGCATAGCACAGGGAGATCAGCTCGGTGCTTTGCCATGACCTAGAGAGTTGGGTTAGGGAGGGTGGGAGGGAGACGCAAGAGGGAGGGGATATGGGGATATATGTATGCACATGGCTGATTCACTTTGTTGTACAACAGAAACTAACACAGAATTGTGAAGCAATTATACTCCAATAAAGATCTATTTAAAAATTAAAAAAAGAAAAATGAAATGCAAGACAATCTGCTCTGCTCACATAAAAATAGCAGTTAAGGAAAGAACAAGCTTAAGTTGCAAAAATATGTCAGCATGAACAGCCCATGACGACTTCGTCATCATAAAAGACCTCTTTACCTAGTCTTTTCTCGGAATATACCGAGGTGCCTATTAAGACACCTAAGTCTCTGCCGTTTTGCGTATCACCCTTGGAGGCCATTTTTGTTTTTATCTCAGTTCATCAGCTCCTGTTGTCCTCCCAGTCCCTACTTGAGTGTATCTTGGGCCCATGGGTGTGAGTGATTCTCCCCAGGTGGTAGTATAGCCAAGAGGGTTAGGGGTTCCCCTTTTTTGTACATATACAAAGAGAGTATAGTATTTGCTCCTCAATGTCGGCTATTAAGTAGAAAATGTACTTTTGACAGCATCAAGGACAGTTCACTTAAACTTAATGGACCACCTGAAGAGTGTGTAATATGCTGGGGAAATGCAGCCACGGGTGTGGATTTATTCACCTCACTTGCACAAGTAGCCAGACCAGTCCCAAGTCAGCGGTGAGCTTCCAGGATCGATAACCCAAAGCAAGCCCAATACTCCACAACCAGTCACTCAACACCCATTTATGGGTGCACCCAAGCCGGCTGTGTCTTCCTTCTGTGTGAGCTCAGTGAGGGCTGTGGGGTGTTGCAGACTCATTGATGAGGCATTGCCAGTGAGGCAGTCGCATTGCTGCCTACCTGACAGACAGGGCCGTGGGTGGAGGAGGTGAAAGGCAGGCTTCCTTGTGGTTTACACAGAAGGGCTGTGGCCAGCGGACTCTGCATCTGTGCAACCTTTTCGACTGGCTTGGCTGGTTGCTTGGCTCTTTTTCAATAAACGAATAGAGCAGGTTAATTATTTTGACTTTCTAGAGGTCAGACCTCTCTGAGTCATAATCATTAAGAGTCACACATCCTTCCCATAGCTTCTTACAGGGGAAGTGGAACTGAGGCTGGGTTTGCGGCTGTGGAGGTATAGTTGAGTCCTTCTCAATTTGTTGTCTCTTAGAAACTGACTTCAGGTTAAAAGGCACCATATTGTTATGCCTTATTACAAGTTTTGCTAGAACTTTCTTCAAGTTAAAATCATACTGTAATAGTTAAAAGAAAGATGAATTTGCCTATGCAGGTTTGGACTTTATCCTTTGTTAAACTTTTTAATAGAAGTGTACTGAACGTGCAGCCTGCTTTTTCTAGAATGCCTACAGATGTGTGTTGTATGTACATACACCTGTACATATGCACATGTGTGTATTAAATGACCATATATATAAATATATGGGTTTGGGTTTTGATTGTAAAAGTGAGAAAGTGACAATGAAATATGTCATAGATTTGATCATTATAGTCAGTAAATCTAAAGATGTAGAACAAAATCACACTCATGTTTTTCCTCTTTGAGGGGCAGATAATTACGACTTCAGTTCCCCATTTCCCTTTTCTTAAATGGCATGACTTAATACAATGGGATTCTAAACATGCTCGTGGTACTCAGAGCTTTTCAAGGAAAACAAAATATGTCCAGAGACAAGTCATTACTGACAAGAGCTTGAATAATAGAGATTTCCTTCCGTGATTGTCTTCAGATTAATGGCCCAGGTTTGTGATTAAATTTTTGTTAACTGAGATTTCATCATTTTCTCATTTACCACTACTTTATTCAAAGTAGGAAAAAATGTGTGAGTGGAAATAATCCAAAGGAAATGCAACTATTTTTGCCTACCTATAAATTTAATATTTCTAACAGTTCTCCCAATCCTGTATATTAATCCAGCTTTAAAAGTTGGATTAACATTTTACCACTTCTTGGTTCAGTAAAATTGGAATAAAAATACCAGTCATGCCCTGCCTCACTTGCATTTGTCATTATGAGTATCAAATTGAAGTAATTTAAGTGACTGTCCCTTTAGAAGTATTGAGTGTTACCCATTTGTAGGAAGTCATTTTTCTTACTATAGCAACTTTGCATATCAGCCCAGAATTCTCCAATTTGGTTATACTTTCAACCGAATAATTCCACAAATTATTAGAAAACAAACCAAAGGACGTTTTTTCTTTTCTGTACCATTCTCCTGCCTGAAAGTGCATTGTTTTTCATTTTGCATCAGAAGCAGTACGGAGAGAAATGGTCTCCCCTCCATGTTCATCTCCCCGTGAGAGATGACACGAGGATGAACTGACTAAGTTTGGTGGATGCTCTCTCCGTGGGCCTCTCCACTCCGCACTGGAGCTCAGGTCACTCAGCTCCTCTCAGGGGAGACCAGGACCACCATCCTTTCAAGGTTCTTTTCAGAATCAGTCCACACTGACTGGTCTAGAAAGACAGTTGTTCCAGGGTCATCTGGAGCCTTAGTTACTGGATTGCCATGTGCTCCCCAATGTCTTTAAATAGATCCTAAATCCACTCTCTTCCACTCTCTTTTATGACAAAGTGATTTACGCCATGTGGATTGGGTAAAGTCGTATTTGAACATATGGAGTGAGCTTCAAGCATACATCAAGGAACACCACACTGCAGGCCTTACTTGGAGCAAAACAGTAAGTACCCAGCCCTCTTCCACCTGAGTAACAAAAGGTCATAAAACTATTCATTCTTGGTAGCCTGGCAATTTTAGAATTTACCTCAAGGAAAGCATAAGATAAAATATACATGCAGAGCTGCTTATGAAAATGCCATTGTCATAGGAAAGTCTGGAAACTACCTATATGACACAGAAAAAGAAAATGGTTGAGTTGTCAGAAGAACCCAGTGAAATACTCTGGGGTCATTACGATACCACATATGGTGGTTACATGGGAAATGATTTACCAGTCAATGTTAAGTGATAAAGTAGAATGCAAAAGTTATGAGCACTAAGACGGCATATGTATTAAGAAACTGTGTGAGTAAAATCGAAGGAAACAAGAAGATTTGAAAACAGTTATAATTTTAAGAAGATAGAATTATGAATAGAATGTTTTTTAAATGTTTTAAATTTCCCTTTTGGCATTTTAAAATTTACTAAGTAATATGTTTCAATACTTCGGTAATCCTAGTGCTTTGAATGGTATCCTAGTCCTAGGATAAAATCCCAGCTGTGTCTGTTCCGACTTGAATTCCCACATGAGATTCTAATCTGACTTTTGCCTTCCTCTTCACCTTGTCTCTCCTGTCTTCCCCGTCTCACTGGCCCAGCACTACCAAACTACTTGTGGAATTCTGAACACATGCAGTGCTTAGAATGAACCAAATCAAAATGTCATTGTTTCAAAATTTGCAAGTCTCATGTTGTTTAACCTTTATTGTGATGTCCTGAACATATATCATGCTGTATGACCTGAGTTCCCTGGGGAACCCTCTTCCCCAAGACTCAGTTTCAACATCATCTCTTTAAGAAACTTCCATTGAGTGCAGTTCCCTGATGGTCCACTGGTTAGGACTTGGTGCTTTCACTGCCGTGGGCTTGGGTTCAATCCCCGGTCAGGGAACTAAGATCCTGCAAGCTACACAGCTTGGCCCCCCCAAAAAAAAGAAACTTCCATTGATCTCCCTTGGTGCCCCATCTGGTTTGATGGCTCTCCTCTATGCCTCCTTCATATCTTCAGTATACCTCAGTCATATCCCTTTACATATAGAATTGTAATTTTTTGTGTGTTTATGGAGCTCTCCCACTGGATTGGAAACTCATCTCTGTCTCCAGCCCCTCGCATAGTGCCTGGCATGGAGTAAGTACTCAGCAAATAGTTTGAACTAAATCGTGAATTAGGGTACTCTTAGGATCGTCCCTGCTCCTTAAAATCTCTGCACTTGCTATAAAAAGGCTTCCTGTGGAAACTTCAGTCCATTAGAAATGAATGTTACCTTTCAGTTGTCACAGTGGATGGTCTAACCAGAGTAAATGTTGAGAAGATGAAGTGGCATATTTGTGAACTCAGTTTAAAGGTAGAACCCTCACTCTCCCCACAGTCATAACCAGCAGCTAACCTTCACGCAGAACGTTGCTTTCAGTAGCATGGGCTTTATACCAAGGCAGAGTTTGTGGTTTTTCAAAGCAGTATAGGACTTCTACACTTGTTCCCCAACACTTGTGGTACAAATGTTAACACTGACCACTAAAGACTGATGCTTCTTTTTATTTTCTACTTTGCCTGTTTTCTCCATAAGAAATGCAAGATACAGTAAGTTGATTATTTTTCTTCTGCCCACAACATTATGATTCTGTAAAGAGAGTTCATAAACATTTGAAGGGTTTTAATATGGAAGGGTATGTGTGGAGGTAGGTGGGTCTTTGTGTAGACTAATTGGAATTATTTTTCATACATTTCAAATGAGATGCTGTTTTGTTATAGATCAATTTGTCATAAAGGGGAATTGTCACATGTTTGCCATGGAGATAGGACATCATGACAAAACAGAAAACTAAACATCAAGAGTCCTTGGATGTCTTATTATTTCATGATAGATAAATGGAAAAGGAATGAGAATCCATTTGTGGAAAATAATCATGTCAACAGACATTGGCCTATTAAGTCTCCAATAGTGCCCATGGAAAATGAATAGAAAATTACTTTTTAAATGGTTTGAATACCTTTAATGCTGTGTACAAAGCTGAGTAATTATGTTTTGAATATAAAAAAGAAGGATCGATTATCACAGATAAATAAATGTAGTTGTTTTCCTTTGTTCTAGAGTGAACACCTATCTTTTCATCATGTTCGTTAGAAATATATGCTTTGTAACAATGAGTTTGAAACTTTTAAAGGCAACCCATAGTAAGAAATATATTTTACACACACACACACACACACACACACACCCTTCTCACAATACTAAAACAAGTTTCACAAAACAGTACTTTCTTCCACCACGTGGAATGCATTCAGATATTTTCTTTTGTGTTTTACTTCATTTTTAAATAAAATCCTGGCTGAGACCCACTAAATTGATTCCGTGATGCACTAATGGGTCACATCCCACATTTTGAAAAACATGTTGTAAAACATAAATGTTATATAAATATAAATATTTATTTATTTATATAAAATATAATCCTTACAGCATACATTAGGAGGTATGGATTGCCATGATAATAATGACAGCTATTATTTATTGAGCACATGTTATGATGTGGGCAAATTCTATTTAAAATGGTAATCATTATAAAGCAGAGCATCTACTTCACTTCTTTCATGGAAAAGTAGTATGATAAAGTTTTGGCCAGATATTAAAAGTGAGGAATGATTATGTAAGAAAATGTTGGTTCAGTGATAACATCATATATACAAAATCTTTTGACAAACTTTAAGATATATGCATAGAAATATATTTCCTAATATTTTTATCTTCTTCTTCTAAAGTTTGGGGTTAAGAAAAACTATTACAAAGTATATTATAAAAATTATAGTTTTTCATTTTAAATCTAAATTAGTAAAAACTATATGAAAGATTCCAAAACATAATCCCTAGAATGAATCAAACTGATTTCTTCTCATTTACTATGGCCTGTTGACATACCAGCAAAATAACTCATAAACAATTACAGCCAGTATCACAGTGTTATTGCAAAGAAGAGGGAAAAGGCTATTAGAATTATCTGATCAAATAGCTTTTGGGAGGAAAAAATAAATAAAAATCATTTCATTTATTTGCCCACTTATCACAAGTCTGCAAAAAGTATGCAGAAGGGTGGGGTGTTGGCACTCGTTGCCACTACAGTACTCAGAAGTTTTAAGAAATGCATTCCATCTCAATGGACAAAGTCAAGAAGCTTATGGCGACTCAACAGCTCAAGTATTTTGAGTAACCATTGTTTTCTTCTATTTTCAAATTGGATTTTGAGATTTGAGCTCTATGGGGTGTTAGTGACCAACAGCATGCTGCTCTAGACTGAGTTTCCAAGCTTGCATTGCTCTGAGAAATGCTCTTTCCCTTGAGTTAACAGTTGGAACTGAACTTGCTGTTCCCACCTCCTAGCCTTTGTGTTCAGACTGCAGCTGTGCCAGGCAACTGTTGTGCCCTTCAGTTGTTCCACAAAATGTAAATCTTTGAGGCCAGCAATTTTTCAGGACAGTGATTGGAGAGAGGGTCCATGTGTGTGCACAAGTGTGCTCGTGTCGGGGTGGGTGCCTTTTGGGGGAGGAAGCAGCTGTGGAGTAATCTATCTGGAATTTCTTGTTACATTTACTGTGGTAAATGGAATCTTCTCATTCGGTCACCTTTTTTTCACATGACCATGGACTGGAAAGACTCTGTACCAGAAATGACTTGCAGTTTTCAGTTAGTTTAATTATTGGGAACCCTTTTCCATATTAATTTACAGTTTCCTCAGCCCTGGGTTTCAAATGCACTTTGTTGAATAAATTGATCTCTTGGCAGGAACCCAATAGAGACACTATTATTTATCATCCCTTGCAGTTGGTCAGATTTGTAATATTCGTTGGCAGTTCCTGCAAATCAGATAACTTAAGCTGAAAGACAGAGGCCTGATCTTTACGCTTATAATGACCGCAATAACTGACTCTTTTTATGAATTGTCCAGATCAGCATTCCAACTTTTATTCTGTTCTCTGTAGATCTGGCCAGGAAAAGGTCATGAAGATAGTTCTATGAATAGGATACAGTGTGGTTGTTTTCTTAACTTTCTGGTGTGAAATTCGTTGACATATTTTTGTCCTTTTATGTGTCTTTCCAAATTAGTTTTGAGAATAGCCAGGGTATAATTATTTGTAGAATAGAATAAAACTACACATAGATGGACGTGTATAAAGTCTTATGTTGTAGTGATGTAATTCTTTCTACTGATAATGTGGATTTTTTAAATCTGTACACCAGTTGTCATCCATCCTAACCTCCCCTGAACCTCCAGTAAATGAAATCACTGGGAGTGGTCACAATTATAGACAAGGCGGGGTTTGATTTTTCTCAAAGCAGGACACTCTATGATCACTCCTTTTCCCCCAGGTAGATATTTCTTTTCAGCCTTTTTTTTCAATGTAAAGGCCAAATGTCCATTAACAAAGCAAAAGTTTAACAGTTTGCTGGTGATCAAATTAAAACACAGCCAGAGGGCACCCTGACTCATAAATAATGTAGACTCTGTAGCACATGATTAAATATGTATGTCTCGTAAGTTTTCAAGTCTTCTGGCCTCTCTGGTTTCCTCTTGATTTTTACAAGCAAAAACTGTCCTCAATCTTTTATATCAAAGTTTTCATTTAGAACTTGTACCAAACCTGTGCCTTAGGTTTATTAATCAAGGTGAAACCTCAGCCGGTGTGTTGTTTGTCTAGACCACTAGCTTACTGAATACCTCTATAGGTCTACGGAGAGTGGGTCTCTCCAGTCTACCTGACCATATCAGTGGTCAGTCTAGTCATCACTCCTGGGTTTTTAGCCCCCTTTGGGGGCTTTGGATAGTTCCTTTCGTTCTCCTCTGGAAGAGATCCAGACTGCTCAGAGGGAGTTAGGGGTGTCGTTGACTAACAGAGGAGCTCTAAACACACAGATAATGAAGTTAGGTTGGAAACAGCTCTGAGTTCAGCCTGAAAGAGACTACAGAAATTAAACAAACTTAAACGTTGCTTAGGCGCCCACCTTCTGTGCACCAGCTTCTCAGCAAGGTGCTGAGAATACAGAGATGGGTACGTGACATAGTAGACACAGTTCCTGTCCACAGAAACTTACATTCTAGCCGAAGAACATAAAAACGATACAACGTGATAGAATAGGGTGAATAGCATGCTAGAGGTAAGCAGAAGCACGATGCTTACGTAGACCAGGAAGACGTGGAAGGAATACCCAATCCCGTAGTACAGTGTGGTTCTTGGGCCAGCAGCATTCTGGAGACTTGTTAGAAATGCAGAATCTCAAACATCACCCCAGACCTCCTGAATCAGAACCTGCACTTTAACAAGATTTCCCCAGGTGATTTATATGCATATTAAAATTTGAAAAGCACTACTCTAGTATAGTCATGCTGGACCAAAGGAGTCCAATTTGTGGGAGACTCAAGGAAGACCATTAGTTTTTACTCATTCATTTGTTTAGTAATTCATTTACTTAATAACCATTTATTGGATACCCACCTTGTACAAAGCACACACCAGACATTGTATTAATGCTACAGTTTCTGCCATCGAGCATCAGGTTTTAATTACAATGCAAAAAAATAAATAACAATACAAGGCCATGTTGGAAAATAAACCTTGCTAATTAGACTTCTGGGTGGGCAGGAAGGGCAACAAAGGGCTACATTTGGTATGAGTCTTGTTTTGTTTTGTTATGGTTTTTGGTTTTGTTTTGTTTTTATTGAAGTGTGGTCGATTTATAATATTATATTAGTTTCAGGTGTACTGATTTGGGTCTTGAAGGACAGTAGGAGTTCCCTAGGCAGACAGTAAAGGAAAGGGCAGTTCTTAGCAGAGAATTCAGACAGTTGGGCACAAAGGACATGAACTAAGTACTTTGACAGAAAAGCTGTTAGTTTTGCAGAGCTGAACATGGCAAGAGATGAGGCCAGAAAGGCAAATTGGGGCCATATGGTGGAATCCTTACGTGTTATCCTAAGAAGATGGGTCCATATGTGGTGTGCAGGGTTTTTTCCTTCCCCACAGCCTTTTTTTTTAATTGAAATAAAGTTGATGTACAATATTATGGTAGTTTCAGGTGTATTACATAGTGATTTGACCTTTGCATACATTAGGAAATGTTCACCACAATAAGTCTAGTAACTATCATTTCCTAAAGTTATTACAATATTATTAACCATATTCCTTGTGCTGCATATTACATCCCTGTGGCTTATTTATTTTATAACTGTAAGTTTGTACCTCTTAACCCTCTTCACTTATTTTGCCTACCACTATCCCCCTCCCCTCTGGCAACTACCCGTTTTTTTCTCTGTATCTATAAGTCTGTTTCATTTTGTTTTGTATGATTGTTTGGTTGGTTTTTTAGATTTCACATATAAGTGAGATCATATGGTATTTTTCTTACTCTAACTTACTTCGCTTAGCATAATACCCTCTAGATCCATCCATGTTGTCACAAATGGCAAGATTTCATTTTTTAAATATTTATTTATTTATTATTTATTTTGGCTGTGCCGGGTCTTACTTGTGGCATACATGTGGGATCTAGTTCCCTGACCAGGGATTGAACCTGGGCCCCTGCCTTGGGAGTGTGGAGTCTTACCCACTGGGCCACCAGGGAAGTCCCAAGATTTCATTTTTTATGGCTGAGTAATATTCCATTGTATATACTTGATATCTTCTTCTTACCACATCTTCTTTACCCATTCACCTGTTGATGGACACTTAGGTTGCTTCCATATCTTGGCTATTGTAAATAATGGTGCATTGAACATAGGGGTACACCATAGGTTTTTAAGCAGAAAGTTACTCACTGTAAATAATGATCTAGTAATTGTTCAGGATAAATGGAAAAGGGGAGAGACTAGAGGCCCTAATACATGTTAGGAGACTTTAGTGGATGCCAAGGATGGCATAATGAGTATGTGACCTTGAGTGTAACAAAGGCAATGGAATGCAAGAGATGAAATGGACACTGAGTTGGAGGACAAAAAGAGAGAGAAATCAAATCTAAACTCAAAGTTTCCAATCTGGAAGTCTGGGAGAATAATAGTAACATCAATAAAAATAGGGATATCGACAGGAGGAGCTGGTAGAGAAGCAAGAAAGTATTCACCTGAGGGCTTCCCTGGTGGCGCACTGGTTGAGAGTCTGCCTACCAATGCAGGGGACACGGGTTCGTGCCCCGGTCCGGGAAGATCCCACATGCCATGGAGTGGCTGGGCTCGTGAGCCATGGCCGCTGAGCCTGCGCATCCGAGCCTGTGCTCCGCAATGGGAAAGGCCACAACAGTAAGAGGCCCACACACCGGAAAAAAAAAAAAAAAAGTATTCATTTGTGTTCAAATTGTACTTTTAGAAAGTAAAAAAGTTCAAAAAACAAAGAAACAAGTTCAAAAAACAAAGAAACAAAGTTCGAAGTTACAAAGTCCGAAGTTCTTCAAAAAATATATATATATATTCACCTGAGTTTTCACCATGTTGCATGTGAGGCACAGGTGAGATGTCCATCTAGATGGGGAGGTGGAGCAGGCAGGTGAAATGCAGGTCTGAAGTTCACTGAAGGGGGAAACCTAGAGATGATAGTTAAACAGAAGAGAAGATAGAAAAAGAGAATATGATGAAGGATAAAACCTGGGGGGACACTGTTACTTAAGAATGGAATAAATCGGGCTTCCCTGGTGGCGCAGTGGCTGAGAGTCCGCCTGCCGATGCAGGGGACACGGGTTCGTGCCCCGGTCTGGGAAGATCCCACATGCCGCAGAGTGGCTGGGCCTGTGAGCCATGGCCGCTGAGCCTGCGCGTCCGGAGCCTGAGCTCTGCAACAGGAGAGGCCACAGCAGTGAGAGGCCCGCGTACCGCAAAAAAAAAAAAAAAAAAGAATGGAATAAATCAATCAAAGAGACAAAGACAAGAAAGAGGAGGAGAACTAAGAGCTGAGGGTCACAAAGCTCTAAGAACAATGGGTTGGCTGATCAACTGTGACAGTCTGGGGAGGGTAAGGTTAGAAAAAGGCTGCCAGCATCTATCTTATTATTGACTTTTAGAATGCAATTTCTGAAGGGCTGGAGGTAGATGCAGTTTTACAGAATCGTGGTGCAAAAAGATTTTGTGTAATGATCTCTTCATTACTTATGGACCAGGTGTCTGACTTGATGGATTATTGCTTATAGCTTCAATTTCTGCCTTTTGAAGTCTGGGGATTATTTGTGGGTTTTATTTTTACCTTTGCTATATCTTCAGTAGAGTAAGTGTAGGTCAGTTTCATACACAGTAGTTTAGAGTTAGCTGTACTATGAAGCTGTAAGCAAGCTTTTTATATTTAGCACTATTTTTATTATCTCATAAATACCTTTGAGTTTTATTGCTAGTTGATAACAATACATAGATGTTTTTAGAGTATTTATTCTCTCCGTAAATCACACAGTAGTGGCTTTTAAAACTGCCTAATTTAATGATGAAGGTTATTTTATTTACTAGGACTTTTTTATAACCAAGAACTCAAACTCTCTAAACCTGGGGGCCAGCAAGTTAATAAATGTTCCTAATTTATTTAAGCCATCACCCTGGGAGTATTTTAATTAAGGTGTGTTCATTTAGAATTCTTTAAGGCATAGTGTTGAAGGCAGTGGTGTAATTGGGGGTGTCCTGTTGACTACTGTCTCCTCCAACCCCTCTTAGGAAAGTCAGGAGGCTGTGGTTTAAAGGTGCAGGCAGAGGTACTCCCCAGAGCAGAGCTGGGGGCGCCTGGATAGGAGGAGACTTTGAACTCGGTGGTCAGTCCCAGCCCAGAGCGAGCCACAATGCCCCACCGCCACCCCTCCACCCCTAGTTTTCATTCATCCCTGAGGTGCCATGCCTCTGGGTCCAACCTCTTAACTCCCTGGGGAATGCCTCAAAGCCTCCACTGCCTGCGGCTGGGCCTCCCGGTAACTGCCGCCAGGGCTGTGTGGCTTTATCCGCCTCCCTGTCCCTCCCCACCTCCAGTGAGCAGGGCGATGGCAATTGAAATTTGGGGCCCATCCTTTTTAGGATACTAAGTGATAGCAAGTCTTCCCTCCTCACAAGTGAATTTTATCTTTTCAAATGGCCAAAAGCCATTGAGACCCTCTTTGGAGGAGGATTAATTCAAGTAATAACTCTTTTCAGTCAGAAAGAGCAGAATACAAAGGCATGAGTGATTACTTGGTATGTGTGTTTTTGTAAACAGGTCTGAAGGCAGTCCTAAAAGAAAGTTTGGAATACTGGTAGTTTTTTATTAAACAAGTGTGTCGCATCAGAAGCTAATGCTTTGAAAGACAGTACTTATGTGGATCTGTAAGTTCTTGTGTGATTGCTACCAATTCAGTTGCATTTATTTGTTGTAATGACAATGTTCATGTACCCTCCTCCTGGAATCCCCTTCCTCTTGCTTCCCTGTGTCAAATCTGACTCATCCATCCTTCAAGGTCTATTTCGAATGGTCTTGTCTCCCAGAAGCCTCTCTGACCACCCTTGCTTATTACCATGCCCTTCCAAGCTGGAAGTTATCCTTTTCCTCCACAGAACCTCTGTAGTACTTCTTAAAACCTGTACTTCTTTTATGATGCTTAGCACTTTCTACCTTATAAAGCAGTTACTTATTCATTTTGGTAAATATTTATGAAGCACCTACCACGTTTCAGGCACTAGGTGCATTACTGGTGACATTAAGATGAATAATGGGTGGCTCTTCAGAGCTCGGGCTCAAGACATGACCAAACCCAAATTCACAGACAAATAATTACGATATAATGTGAAGTATCATAATAAGGGTGTTCCTAATGAGCCCTTGCAATAGAGAAACAGAAAATTTCCTCTTAGGAGAGTTCCAGAAAACCTACAAAAAGAAGAGAACTTTGAGTGGAGCCTTGAAGGGTATGTAAGAGTTTTCCAGATAGTAAATTGGGGAAGAGCCTTCCAAACAAAGGCACAACCTGAGCAGAAACATGAAGGCTAAGAGCCAGTTGCCTGCTGTCAGGGAGAATGGAAGTGTCTTTTCTCTCCTCTGAGGCTGTGAGCTCATTGAAAGCAGGGTTCTTTCTCATTCTGCATGGGATCTGCAGCAGTGACTGGTACAGGGCCTTAAATACAGACAATGTCCAAACACTTTTGCTAAATTGAACACAGTAATTGGTAATTGCATTTCTTCACAGTGAAATTTCCAGAGGCTTATTCCACTAACTACAAATTGTGTTCATTGTTTAAGAGCCACGTAAATACTGTTCCTTTATTTCTTATATCAAATGATGGTAATGGAAATGTACAATGCATTTTCTTATAGGCAACGGCAATGCCTTCCCTGCACTTGTCCCTTGCCGTCTGCATGCCCCTAATTCCCAGTTGGTATAAACTCAGGAAATACAAGCTAATATTAGATTAAGTAAAAAGGTTTTCTTAAGAAGGGATGGAGGGAAGGTGCAGATTGTCTTCTAAAGGTAAAAGAAACCCTTCATAGAATATAACATAGAGCTAAGTCCAGATTTATTGGTCCAGGTTGCACCCTTGATAGAAGCTGAGCTAATCACAGACACTTTCCCAGACCTTTCCTGCAAAATTTGGAACTGAAATTGAGGCAAAAGTTACTTTGTCTTTAGTGCACCTCAGCTATAAACCTCAGGAGATGCTGATGCTTCTATTTTTTTATTTTTTCCTAAGTAAATAATGTAAATAATACAGAGCCAAACGTAAATCATCTTTACAACAGCTCTCACTTTGCCTCACTCCCCACCGCTGCCGTTTACCAAGGATGGATAATTTAAGAAATACAGTTATTTCTCTATGATCCTAAAATCCAGAAGCAAAACAGAAACTTTAATTCAATGATTGTTCAGATCTAGGCTTTTCTGGCCGAATGAAGTCAGAGTCCAGATAATTCAAGCCACACATCACTCTTGGTCTTACAACTGTTGGCTATCTATAGTTTGTCTCTTTGTTGGGTATATTCTGCTATCTTTAACTCTGGAAATTTTTCCCATGGAAAATTTAATTTTATCTTTCCTTTTTTTATGAGAAATTATATTTTCAAGCTGCCAATGCTGGCAGACAAGAAGAAAAAACAATCTGGGAATCCTAGATTTGGTCCACGGAGCAGTAGCAAAAAATAGGCCAAACCAATCATTAAAGCTACTTATGAAGACAATTTATGCAAAATAGCAAAATAGCTCAAGGGTCACTTGAGCAAATTAGGTTGTGTTCAACATATTCTCTGGAATCTGCTCTGAGGACTTGGTCTGCTTTTATCAAACATCTCTGCTTTGGGCATGTACAACAGGAATCACCACCTGTGGTTTTTGAAGGGCCACATCCAGATCTATAAATTAGGAAACAGTTAGCATAAAAACACTAAGTTACTGGTTTCCACAAACCGATATAGACTGTGTAAGGTATTCTCAGGCTGTTTTCCAATTTAAAGTTGTTTTTCCTTCTCTGAAGAGACTTTGTTTCTTGTTCTTTTTTCATCTACCGCCATATTTCACATCTCTCCAGATTATCAAAGGAATAACATACAGAGACCCCAGGAGGGTGGGGAGAATGGGGATGAGGAAACCATCAGAAGTTATTGGCGAAACCATGAGATTTGGGTTTTTCATTACCTTTCCTGTTGTACCTCTATCTTGGGCTAAGGGAGTTTGGTGTCTTGCCTCTGAAGAAAAGTGATCAAAATGGGCCTTACATTTCCTTCTTAATTGTGGGACCATCTTTTTATTTTGACAGTATATAAGTACCCTTGGTATTTTTATGGAAACTTGAAATTCGAGTAGTATTCTGTTACCATAGATGAAATAGGAAATATTCCCTAAATTGACTTTTTAAAAATTGTTAATAAACATATGCTTAAAATATTATATAGCTCTTCATTGTAATATTTTTTAACAATTCTGTTTTCTTGGAAAGGCCCCCAGAAACTTTGCTTTCATTGGCAGAAGTCTAAAAATTATAGGTAGTGATAGAAATAAGAGAACAGAGATTAAAGTCACAAATTCACTTTGGTTTATACTCGTGTATAAAGGATGATTGTTTATGTGCAATCTTTTTTCTTGAAAATGGTTGTCTGCCAATAAAAGTGTGGTATAAATATGCATGTGAAATTTGGACATACTTATAGAAATTGACAAATTTGGAAATGTATCAATCTCGCCAAGTTCTTGATCTAAGTACACCTTTCAGAAAATAGAAACTAGTTTTGATGGCTAAAATATAAACAAACCCTAAACCATGAATTTGTGAAGTATTTTTACTGCTATGAAAACTAGTTTATGTATATAGAAAGTTAGTCTTTAGTTCTGAAACTGTAGTTCTTTTAATCCCTCCCTCCTTTTGTGGTATGTGAGAGGTTTATCATTATCCTGTTTATATGCCATGTTACATTAAGATCATTTCAGATTCTTCATCTTTGGAAAAACTAATAAACAGCATTGGCAAAAGGCTCAGTTGTAAAACACTGTGAAGTCCTATAGTTTTAGCAGGTTAAAGTAATAAGTCCAAGTGTATTTGTGACTGAAATGGCTTTGTGATTTTTAAACGCTTTATTTGTTTGTTTGTTTATTTATTTATTTATCTTCGGCTGCGTTGGGTCTTTTTTGCTGCACGTAGGCTTTCCGTAGTTGTGGCAAGCAGAGACTACTCTTCGTTGCGGTGCAGTGGCTTCTCTTGTTGCGGAGCATGGACTCTAGGCGTGTGGGCTTCAGTAGTTGTGGCACGCAGGCTCAGTAGTTGTGGTTCACGGGCTCTAGAGCGCAGGCTCAGTTGTTGCGGTGCACGGGCTTAGTTGCTCCGCGGCATGTGGGATCTTCCTTGACCAGGGATCAAACCCGTGTCCCCTGCATTGGCAGGCAGATTCTTAACCACTGTTCCACCAGGGAAGTCCCTGAACGCTTTTAAAGTGTATAATTGGGCACATGTAATGTACCTGGAAAGCATTAAGTGTAAGCCAGGCGATTAATGGACCAGGCTGTCTCTGAGATGGACAGCAAAAGAGAGAACCTGACCGAGAAACTGAAGACAGCCATCTGTGTGTGTGCGTGAAGGGGAATTGAGGTGGTGGCCATAAGGAAAGGATGGGGGGTGGGCAGGAAACCCATAAACAGTGCCACTGCATGTCAGCTGTTTCATTTTGTAGCTTTATCTGTGATCTCCACAAATACTTACAAAGATGGTGGCTCAAAATATTACTATCACTAAGCTAGTTTTATATAAGAAACATCATAACAAAAGCTCTGCTGTGAGGGACAGAATCCGTCTGTTCCAAGATACTGTCACAGGGGTGATTTTGATTTTCTTGGTCTCTGCCTTTTAAGAAATTGGGAAAAACACACACCAAGATGTAGGTTGCCAGGCCTGCTCTTAAAGTTGGAGATTAATATTACGTGTATATACATTTCTCCCTCAGTCTCTCCTTATAAGACCTGTGTCCTCTACAGAGCATTCGATGGTGTGGCCCCGGGCTAAGTCGTTCTCTGGCTCCCCTGACCCCACTGTCCTGAGGAGAGCTGGCCACACCCTCCTTTGTGCTCCCAGTGTTCCTGTTCACGTGACACACGACACATATCAAACTGAATCTGCAGCTACTATTTTGTGTACTCGACACTCCCACTAGATTATGAGTTTCTTAACAAACAAGACATATGCCTACTTCTTCATCATATACCCAGTTCCTTGCAAGGTAGCTCTAGGCAAATGTGGAATGGACAAACGAGCCTACTTATTCTAATTGACTTTCAATCTATTAAAGAGGTTCTATTTAGGCCAAACATCTGCTACCCCTATTGCTGAATTTGAAAAATCTTAGACTTTAAAAAGTGAAAGTTGAAAATTCCCCAAAAATGTAACGCTTAAACAGAAAATCTTAGATGGAAAACTTTTCTTTGTAGCTGATTTTTTTTTTTTTTGCCTAAAGAGCTGTGTTTCACTTTTTTGCTTAATTTTATCACAAAGACATAAAACCTCCATCTAAAAGTAGTCTGTTAGTCTTATTTTCAACAGACCCAACAAAATGGAGAATTGGAGTCCCTTTTGCAGATTATTTAGATCCAAAGCTAGATTGTAGCTGAATTAACTGGATAACTAAGACAGTGGTATGGGCTGTGGGAGATAGAAGTGGTTGTTAATTACATGTGTCAAAACAATGTGGAGATTTCATTTAAGAACTAGAAATAGTTTCCCTTTCAGAATAAAACCTAACTTCCAAAGTAATAAAATGATAGGTAATTATTTCAAGTGACATTTAATGGAAAAAATTCTGATGCACATTAACACATAAATATATTCCATGTAATACAATTATAGAATTTTATATATATAGTATATATAACCAAAACATTACGAGCTTTCCACATGCCACATACAATGGTTTCATTATTTCATAATTATAGTTCATATATTTAAAGGCAGAGGAAGCGGCTGTTCCCAGGACAGTTGAAATTAATTTAGAGAAAGGGATTTGCAGACGTTTTAAAAAGTCTTTGTGCCGCCTCTACCCCGACTCCAAAAAAAAAAGTAAATAATCAAACATCTGCTCTCAAAATTAATCTTAATAGAGCTTTCAGAAGCAGCATTGTTAGGTTTTGTGCTGTGTTCTTACAACATAAGTGAACGCTTGTACCCTAAATGCGGCCACTTAAAATCATAAATGGCTTTTTTTTTTTTTAAGTTGGAAACCATTGTTACAATGGCTTTAATAAAATGTGTTTTTCAGTTGTTTCCAGTTTGGGGTCTAAGATACTTCAGCCTCATTTCGTCAGGATCAGGTAGCATCTTTAAAAAGCAGCTGTGTGGGGGTCGCTGCTCCTTCACTCAGGTTAAGCCTTTCCCCCTTCGACTTCCTTCATTTCGGCCCTCACCTCACCTTTACTTTCCAGTCTGTGTGACCTTGTGCAAGTCACAGGATATCATAATTCTGTAGGTCCTGAGTTTCTAGAAGTGTAATTCTACACTGTAGAAGTAAAATTGTTAGGGTAAAACACACCATAGAAGATTGTTTTATTAAGGGTTTTTTTTAGAAGGACCGGAAATACTCAGATAATTTGCAAGGGAATGGCATCTTTTATTAAATGTCTTTTATTCTGTATGTGTAAATCTGACCCCATAGCCTCTATTCCAGGAAATGAATGCAGTCTGCAACCTAATTAAAGGTTATCCCCTGTGAGTCTCCCAGGACCCTCTCAGGTTCCTGGTGCAGGCTCAGAGACGGAGCTGCCCACTGGAAGTTTCCGTCTGTATCCCTGCACGGCCTTGACTCACAGTGTGAGCTGGGCCAGATCTGCCCCCCTGCCAGTGCTCCTTTCCCCTCTTAGCTAGTCTTCCCACAGGGCCCATATCCCATTGAGAACAAGAAGCAGCAGATCCCTCAACAGGCAACCGAGGTTGTAGGCTTGATCTGACCCACTACTTCTCATTCAGTCTAGACAACCTGGTGCATTACCTCTGCCATGAGATTTTATCTTAGATCACACCCAGAGGAAATGCCCTTAAATCTCCAGTCCCCGGGCGGGGGGGGCAGGTCCCCATCCCAGAACAACTTGGACACTAGGCAGGAAACTGAGATTTGGGTGCAAGTACCCCATTACTGGCACCCGTGGGTACTCAGGAAAAGTGAATAAGGCAAGAGTCCAGTTGCTAGAACGCAGGCACAGAGTCAGTACAAACTAGTGTCCAGGGTGACTTGATGCTGAGATGCCAGTGTCAGTACTCAAGACATATCCCCATGGGATCAAGCCTGGCTCCAGAGTTGGCCATAGGAGCCCAGTCAGCTGCTAAGGCATTAGAGGGAGGGAGCAAGGAGTAGTGGAGATAAAAATTAAATTATTACACCGCCTCCCAACACCTCACGTATATTTAAGACAGAGGCCCAAGAGCAACATGACATATGTGTAGGGTCGCCCACACCTCTGGTTAATTTGACTAGTGGCTTTTTTTTTTTTTACGTCTGAATACAGCATAAAGGATTTCCCTGAAGAAGACTTTAGAATCAAGCAGGTACGTGCTTGAATTATGTCCCTGCCATTTACTGGCCATTTAATATCGGGTCATACTTTCTGACTTCCTGCTTTATTTTCTGTGAGAGGGGGATTTCAGTCCTAGTAATGTGGTTGTGATGACTAAGATGAATCTCAGCACAAAGCATGCCGTGGTTGTTCCCAAACTTGTGCACACATTGGAGTCACCTATAGGGAGCTTCAGAAAATGCCCATGTGCTGCCTCCCCAGAATGTTCCTGCCACGTGGCCTAGGCTTGGCAACTTCTAACAGATCCCCAGATGATTCTGATGTTCAGACAACTTTGGGAACCCCTTGGCATAGAGCCTGTCCTACACTGAGCATTAAATATGTGTTAGATGAGTGGAAACAACCAGAGCCTGGCATGGAAAAGCTTTTCCAGAATTCCTGGCTCCCTTCCTTTCCCTGCCCGTCTCCCCTGTTTCACCGGGGTGCGTGAAGACAGCGTCTGGCTGTGATTCCAATCAGTGCGGCTGCTGCTCATGCCAGGCACGTGAGAACGCAGAAAGCCCTGGTCCCACCTGCCTGCAGGAGGAGAAGAGGAGGCGAAGATAAGTTCATCACGAGGGGCAGCCCATGAGCACCTGGTAAGGGACTCTCTGAGTTTGCTCTCGAGGACACTTGTACGATAAATCCCCTGGGCACTGCTTGTCAAGTCACCCTGGAAACTGGAGCCCAGGTGTGTGTTCTCACTGGGGCCGATGCAGGAATGAGCCAACGCACAACGGATAAGCCAGTGGCAGAGTTTCAGCTGGTCCTGAGTTCTCCTCTTTTTTTTTGGCTTTTAGAGTCAACACTTGTTGCAGTAAAATCCTTTGTTAGGTGTTCCTGGGTCAGCCATCTGAATGTATCAGAGTTCCAAGAAGCTGAATATGTGGCTTATTGGTTTCAGTGTCCTTTAATGGCCCTTGGAGAGAGCCATGAAAGGAATGAATGATGAGAGCTAGGGAACCATCTAAGTCATTCTAAGATTTAGAAGCCGGTGTTGTCTCCCCTTTCCACAAAACAGGAGAACTTTAAAGCTGCAGTGTTTCACATGTGGGAGAGGAGCCTGGCCCTTCGCTGACTATTTGAGTTATTATGTGCTTGTGAGTAAAAGTAGTATGTCGTGGCTCTGAGTGTCTGGAACTGGAATATTTTTTGATGTGCAAAGCTTATATTTTACACTTTATGATTCAGAGCAAATGTTCAAATTTCACCCCAGTAACATAATAGGAAATATTTAAAATGCTAAAAAAAAAAAAATTGGTCAGTCTCAAGAACTGTGCAGTCATTTTCTACTTGACCCAAGAATCCTGATGGAGTCAGGCTGTTTTTCCTTATAAACAAAAAAAAATATCACAAATTATCATTTCAGGAGATGAGACCTCCAGCCTACTCAGTTTTTAAGATGTGCATTCTCAGTAAGAGAAGAACCTTTTATTTTCAGGATAATTATACACTAAATAGGGATTGTATAAGTACTTTGAAAATAGTGTGGATTTTTTATTTTCAGCGGAAAACTACCACAGATTAAAACTTCCTGATATTGACACTTTGTAATACTGTGTTGTTTACGAAAATAAGGATCTGCTGTCTTTGTTAATATTTAGCACTTATGTGATGTTTTACATATCGTATTTCGTACTGAAAACATATAAGCTTCAGGCACATTTTCATCACTCTCAATTTTTATACTTTCCGTTTTTTTACTTGAATTAACTTCTCATTCTTTGTCATAGTCATACAGTTCTACTTCAGGGTTTAAAAGTAAAATGGTACATAACACAAGGTTATTGTATACGTGTGCTTCTATCTTACTAGTTTTAAGCTCTGTGACAGCTTCGTCTGTGGGGTCCTCTCAAAACATTGAAACAAATCCCTCTATTGTCTATCACCTTTTACTGACATTTGAATTTGTTAGAACTTCATATTGAAAACAAAGATTGCACTTCACATAGCAGAGAAGAGAATAAGCATAGGTCTTTCTCAGGCAAAATACAATTTTCTCTGGTTTACTAACAGTCAGCATTAGATGAACCAAACCATCAGAAGCATCCTGGACCCTGATCACCTTCATGTTTGACAGGCATCCAGGTCACATGTGGTCCTCACTTGGGGTTCGGTTTGAGGCATGCATACTTGAAAAATGAGTTGCAGAGAAAGAGTTTCAGTATCTCTTTCTTTAGCTGCTCATAAAGCTAACCACTGAATATTTTTCCTCTCTCTCTCTCTCATTGGTGGTTGTAATTCCCAGTGTCCCCAAAAGAATCCTCTTACTAGTTGGACCACTTTTTTCTTATGATTATCAATTGGCCAAAGCCCAGTTTCATTCATATCCTGAGCTTTGGACATGAGCCTGTGAATATGGCTTTGTTTGCCTCTGAGTTGGCAGTGTGAATCTGGCACGTGCAGTTTCTACTGACAGGGCTATACAGCTACATGATGCTCCGTGTTCCCAAGGCAAACCCCCACTTGGTCCCAGGTCTTCCCAAACAGACCCATGGTGCACAGGTATACCCCTGGGTGCCCTTTGTGAATCTCGAACCCCACTCCCTCATTGACAACAGGTTCTAAGTGATGTTGGCAGAATCCCAGCTCTCAGCAAGGATATCATCTCAATAGAGTGCTTTCCGTCTTCTCTCTCCCACAGGGTCCAGTAGCATCAACTGCATCAGCGTTGTCTGTCCTCTCTGTTGGGCCTGGCCTTCCTCCACCTCCACCTCCTCCAGGGCCACCTCCACCCTTTGATAGTGAGGGCAGAAGAGAGGAGTCCTCTCCTTCACGCTCAGCTTTATTTGCACAACTTAACCAAGGGGAAGCAATTACAAAAGGTGAGAAAACCAGACCTTGAGGCTGTCTCCCTCTGGCTTCAGGCACACAGATTCCTCAGAGCCCACGGTGATGGATACATCATTCCATCCCAGTCCCTACTACATGGAGAGCCGTGTGTTCTTCATCTCAAGGTAGATGGGCTCAGTGGGCTGTTGGGTGGATCAGAAAGAAGAACTCAGAGATTCTAGGTTCTAAATGGACCACTGCACTGTATCACCACTTCAGCCTTTGATGTTTCAGCACCAGCTACAATCAAGGCATCAAGATCAAGTGAAATAAAAATGACAAATAATAGAACCTCTGTCCTCAGAGGTGTATGGGCTTGTCAAAGAATTATATCATTGAACTACCTTTGTGAATGGTTAATATTTTTAATCATATACTTAATAAATTCATGTTGCCAAAAACCTTATGCAGATGTATTTTTGCTTTGCATGGGTAATAGGAATTATGGTATAAGTGTTCTTGTGTGCTGTGCTGGGAGCTAAGAACCAAAACTATTTCTGTGGCTGCAACTGGCTGCATTGTCCCCTCATCCGCAAAGGAAGGGAATGGACTCATAACCCTTAAGTCGATTCCGTACTCTGACCTATGCTTACTGAAATGCCCTAACTTTTTAGACTGTATCTAGGAAATGATTTAGCTATGACAGAAGTAAATCATGGAATCCTTTCTGGCGAGGGGGTTTGCATTTTGCATAATTTTTATCTATTAGCTTATCTCCTTCAAGAAGAGGTTCCTCAAGGGGAATTTCCTGACAGTCCAGTGGTTAGGACTCCAGGCTTCCACTGCAGGGGGCAATGGTTCAATCCCTGGTCAGGGAACTAAAGTCCTGCAGCCCATGTGGTAGAGCCAAAAAAAAAAAAAAAAAAGAAGTTCCTCAAATTAAAAAATACTTACAGGGCTTCTATTAGCTCTAAACTTAACATAGGTCTCAGCCTTTGCATACTGACCTTGAGAAAACACTCAACTGTTATGAAAATAGCATTACCTGTGCTGTTTACATCATGTTGATACAAGAAGTTAGGGACATTTCCCTTTGCATAAAATGTAGGAAATGTGTCTATGTGTTACCTTCCCAGGGCTCCGGCATGTTACAGATGACCAGAAGACATACAAGAATCCCAGCCTCCGGGCTCACGGAGGACAAACTCCGTCTCCTACCAAAAGCCACACTCCAGGCCCCAAGTGTCCCCAGTCTCATCCTCCTAAGAAACATGCTCCTGTGTTAGAGTTGGAAGGGAAGAAATGGAGAGTGGTGAGTGAAGCCCTTTAACTTTATTTCTGACATACTCTGATGAAAGAAACAATGGCTAAACTGTTTGCCAGGGTCTTAAGGATTTCCCATTTTTTCTTCAACTTTTTAAAAATTATTTTTAAAATTGTGGTACAGTACACATAACACAAAATTTACCATCTTAACATTTAAGTGCACAGTTCAGTGGCATTAAGTACATTCAGACTGTCGTGCACCCATCCCCACCATCCATCCACAGAACTCTTTCCATCTGGTAAAACTGAAACTGCACCGCTTAAACAATAATTCCCCATTCCCCCTCACGTCACCACCTGGCAACCACCTTTCTACTTTCTGTCTCTATGAATTTGAATCCTCTTTCTGGAAACTTTTAATCTGTGCCCCATTCTGGTCTACTGTAGGATGTTTCATCCTATTCCACTGGCCGAGGTGCTGATATAACCTACTACGTCACCCACCACTTTCACAGTTGTCTGAGCAGGACAAAGACACCTTGAATGTGGATGGAAGCTGGTGCCCCCTGCCAGTTCAGGGGCCTTCCCTAAAGATGGAGGAACAAAGTCCCCAGAAAGGCTGTCATGGTCCGAAAGTACACTGGGACTTAGACCACTGTTGTGACCTTTGCTAGTTTATTTGTCCAGCTCCTACTTGCAGATAGTACTGCAGCATCAAGTCCAGACTCAGCGGCCAGACTCAACCCAAAGCCCTCACGTCCCTGCTGCAGCCCCCGCCCACTAGCCAGCGTGCCTGATGCCTGACGTTTCACAACTTGACACCGACCCCCCTTCCAAGCAGCCGTTCCTCTCATTCCCAACATTACAGTGACAAAGTCAGACCTGCGGTTTGGTCTGTTAAGAAATTGGTTCCTAAAGGAAGAACATATTGAGAAGCTGTAACTGGTGAATGCTCCACAGTAATTTCAGCATGCGGTGGACTTAATTTATGCATCCTTATATTTAATATTTGCATATGTTTTAATTTTAGGAATACCAAGAGGACAGGAATGACCTTGTGATTTCAGAGACTGAACTGAGACAGGTGGCTTACATTTTCAAATGCAGCAAGTCTACTCTACAGATAAAAGGGAAAATAAATTCCATTACAATTGGTAGGGCAGAATTATGGGTCTGTACCTGCTATGATAAGCTGCTTTGTATAAATATGCTGAATGAATTTAGTAGATTGTTTTTTTTTTCCCTAGACAGCTGTAAGAAGTTTGGCCTTGTGTTTGACAATGTGGTGGGCATTGTGGAAGTGATCAACTCCAAGGACATTCAGATGCAGGTAACTGACCCTTTCAGCCATTCCTGGCCCCCACTACCTGTGGCTTTGCCTAGATGTCCCCTCTGCTTACAAGGGGCCCTCCATGTCCACCTGTAAAACTCTTATTCTCTTTCCCTCTAGACACAGGTCTGTCTTGGCACCTCCTCTCTGAAGCCCTCTCTTACTTTTTGGACAGTGTTAATTCCCCCTTTTCAACCTCTTATAACACATCCTATCTTGCACAGCAATTACTAGTTTACCATTTCTATTTCAAGAACAGCCAATTAATCTTTACAGCTCCAGAAATTTGCACAGTACCTGAACATAGTAGGTGTCCAATAAATGTTTGATGAATGGGTGATTGGAATAAATCAACTAATGAGTGAACCGAAATATTAAGAGGTTCTCCTAGCATAATAGTACCATGCGGAAGAGAATTTATTTCCCTCAGGAAAAATTGGTTCTGGGTAAAGTTTTTCTGAAGAGTCAATGAGATTATCAGAAAAACAACTTGGAAAGCAGGATTGCAATTGAATCTGCAAAACAGAAGAAAATCTGCACTGTTTTAGCAATATTTATTTAGCCAAATGGGATTTTATAATATGCCAAAAGCTAAATGACTTCTTACTTTGGCCACAGCTATAACTACTATCTTTGATTACACTGTTTTCGTATTGTTAATCACCCCTTATTATCTGATGTTTCCTGATAATGTTTTTTAAAATTGGCTGCTAGTTTTATAGATTGTTCTCTTTGGTTTTACTAGGCTTTTCACCACTGCCCCTTTTAACTAGCGTAGTACATTCAATAGTTGGCACATACATGGAGATGTATTTTAGGACCCTCCATGTGGGAAAAAAATATCTAATCTCTACCTCATACCATATTTAAAAGTAAAGTCCTAATTATAAAAAGAAATACTTTTAAACTTTGAGAATAAAATACAAAAGAAAATCAGTAGAAAAGCAATTAGGGTCAAAAAGCACAAACTATAAAGAAAAGGACAGGTGCTAACCACGTTAAAATTTATGTGTTCAACAGAAGACATCACATACAAAGCTGAAAGATGGGGCATGGATTGAAGAAAGATACTTGCAATGCAGATAATCAAAAAGGATTTATAACCAGAATTTATAAAGAACTTAACACAGGGCTTCCCTGGTGGCGCAGTGGTTGAGAGTCCGCCTGCCAATGCAGGGGACACGGGTTGTGCCCCGGTCCGGGAGGATCCCACATGCCGCAGAGCGGCTGGGCCCGTGAGCCATGGCCACTGAGCCTGTGCGTCCGGAGCCTGTGCTCCGCAACGGGAGAGGCCACAACAGTGAGAGGCCCGCGTACCGCAAAAAAAAAAAAAAAAAAAAAAGAACTTAACACAAATCAAGAGGAAGACTAACAACTCAGTAGAAAAATGGGCAAAGAATATCAGGGCAATTCAGAGAAGAAAAAGTGAAGTATTTGATAAATATATGAACATATGCACAACCTGCCTAATAGAAGAAGAAATGCAGATTAATTAGCTATATCTTCTTACACTCAACAGTTTTGAATTCAGGCTGTCCTTACTTTGCAAGGGGCATGTTAGCTGAAACGCATGCGTATCCGAACTGTGCAACTTGAGGACTGCCTGTATGTTAAAAAGTCTCATGGTACAAGCGTTGTCATGAGAACCCTGATACATCAGTGTTGGGAGAGTAAACTGTTACACTCACTGTGCAGAGCAAATTGGCACCATCTAATAAAGTCAAAGGCAGTCATAGCCTGTAACCAAGCAATTTCACTCTTAGGTGTGTGCACTAAAGAAGGTCTAGTACAAATGTTGATGAGACATGGATAAATGTTTATTGCAGTATTATCCATAATGGCAATAAAAACAAAAACAATTTAAATGTCCACCAGCTGGTAAATGAATAAATAAATCCACCTAATAGAATACTGTACAGTGGTTAAATAAATGAATGAACTACACTTACATGTATAAAAATAGGAAAATCTCAGAAGCAGCCTTGAGTGACAAAGGCAGATTATAGAACAATAGGCACTGTATAATGTGTCCCTTTATATAAAGATCAAAAACATGCAAAACAATACGCACATTTTAAATATACTCATGAGGGCTCAAGTTCACCTTATGCAAGAGACAAACCTGCTGTGAATTGTAAATACAAAATTCAGAAGAGTAGTTCCATCTGTGGAGGGAAGGAAGGAGGACAGTGAGATGGGGGATGGTAGAGAGGGGGCTTCAACTATATTGTAAGATGATAGTCCTAAAAAAGAGGCAAATGAGCCAAAATGTTAAACTCTGATAAAGCTGTTTAACAGGCATATATATATTTACATTGTTGTTATATTATTCTTTGTATGCTTCTGTGTTTGAAATATACATTTTTAAGGCTATGGGCCTTAAAGCAATCTGGAAGGATAAATCATGGTTATCTGTCCAAGAGGGATAGAAACTTGGCAGCGTGGTTCAGAAACAAGGGAGAGACATTTTACTGAACACTTCAACCTTCTGGATGTTCAAACCAAGCGATTGTCATTACCTATTTAAAACACTTAATAAACTATTTTAAAAGGGCCTGGACACAATAAAGACAGAACACAGATTAGTGCAGGCTGCCTGGGGATGAGGACGGAGATTGGCTGTAAATGGGCATGAGGGGTATTTGGGGGATGATGGAACTATTCTAAAACTGAATTGAAGTGATGGTTGCACAAATTCACTAAATATCATTAAATTGTACACTTAAGGGAGGTGAATTTTATGTTTTCACATTTTACTTCAATAATGCTGTTAAAAAGATTGAAAGGAGGAAAAGCGCACAGAGGAAAGTCCATATGATTTAGTTCAGTAATTCTGTTTTTTTGCAGACTATCCTAGAAAAATAGTACAAATTATGGGAGAGAGGAGACTAAGATATTATGTGGAAATTTTTTTAAACGTATAGAGAAATAAATTTAAGAAAAACAGAGAATACAGGTACATGTATTAAATGCTAGAGCATTGGCCTGGGCAAGGTCACATATCACCTGTCACTCAACAGAGGAGCTACTTTTTAGTCCGGTTCTCCTGATAAGAAACAATCTCTGTTCTCAAAATGTTTACAGAGTACCAGGGAAAAAAGGCATGTACTGTATATAATTTACTCTAAGGAAATATTGACTAAAAATGATGTGGAAATGACAATTCTTACCCCCTCAGGGCTATTTAAAAAGTCTACTGCTTTTCAGATTTTCAGATACATAGATATTTTAGCATTTTATGTGCTAAATGTGCTATCCTCATGTGACCCCATTCTGTCTCATAAATGAATCTCCTAAGACACACTGACAATTTACTTCTTTCCCTTTGCTTGCCTGGTATTCGTACAGTTCTGGTCGCTATGGAAATGCTCTTCATCATTATAAAATAAACCTAGAAATTGCCAAAACGTTACTGCTGACACATTCTTGATATATACATATAGATATTATTTTATTTTATTTATGGCAAACCCCTGTGCTTACCTGACCTTAAACTACCTCTGCCTTTTTTTTTTTTTTTCTTTTGGCACTGGGTCTCAATTCCAACTTGGTGTCCAGTTTCTGTGGGGAGAGGAGAAAACAGAGAAGTGTAGTGACCTGGCTAGATTCCCCTAAGGAATTCTTTACATCACCTTCACCATCACAGTAGTTGCTCCTTTAATTTGCAACCCAGCCTTTTCTTCAGGGTGAAAGAGGAGATGTTGTTATCGCTTCAATTACCATTACGAGAAGGAAAATTATGTAGTTGTAATATGGTCGTTGGGGGAATAGTCTGTGCCTGTAGAGATTTTGGGGGCGGGAATATCTGAAAACTGACTGTTAAAAAAGAAATTTAAAACTGATCATAATGTTTATAGCACTTGATATTTGTAACAATACAAAGAACCACCTCCTCTTGTGTATGGTACTATTTACCTATACAGTGAGTAGCCTGAACCAAGTCTCCAGTTTTGGCTCCTGAAATGAATACATTTCAGAATACCTAGACACTCATTATCTCATTTAAGCTTCACATTCAGCCAATGAGATTTTTATCTAGCAAAGGACTTATGTGAAAAGAATTGTAGTGTTTCTTATTTATTCTTATTTAGATTCAGGAAAAATCTTCTCAATTACAGAATAATTTATTTACTCTTAAATGACAGTATTAGTGCGTGTTTTAATCCAAGTTTCCTAGAGATTCGTCAAAACTAAAATTTTAAGCACATGAAAGCAAATGCATCTTGTTTCTTTTATCATGAAATCAAATATATGTTTCAAATCCACTAACGGGGTTGTGAAACTTTTTCTGAACATTTAGCTGCTGTTTTCCAATTAGTCCCTTTATTTTGTGTCAGGAAAGAGACCCTGAGGTTTGAGAATCCCCTTGTGTGGTCCTTTCATTCTGTCCTCAAATGACACGTACTAATTCACCCTGGAGACTTGGTCATTCAGCCAGCCTCTCCAGCCCTAACCCAGCCATTCCTAATGCTTGGCTAGGCCTGTGGACTGTACTTATTTGGGGACATTGGAATTTCTGTTTATTTGCTTTGGCCCTAGATTTTTTTCCCTTCTATTTCAGGTGATGGGGAAAGTGCCAACAATTTCCATTAATAAGACAGAAGGCTGCCACATATACCTCAGTGAAGATGCGTTAGACTGTGAGATTGTGAGTGCCAAGTCATCTGAGATGAATATACTTATCCCTCGGGACGGTGATTATGTAAGTACCTTTGAAAAGACTGTGAAGAATTTTTCATTATTAACATTCTTAGAGACTGATTAATCACCTCCCAACCTGTGACCTTCCTTTAGAGAATAATTCACAGGCAGGAGAGGAATTCAGAGAGTGGCTTTTCACCTATCTGCTCCCCTGTTAGTTTCTTGACTATGCCCGGTCCTGGATCTGTGATTCTCAAAGCATTTTCCTAATAACTACCTTAATGGGATAGCTCTTATCAAATAGTACACCAGGCATCTGAGTTCATATTACTTAGGACTAAATATTTTCCTTTGCTATGGTGGAGGCAAACAGAAAAGAGGGAGAAGTGCTTTGGGGGAAAAAAAGGAGGGAAAGGAGGTAATAATAAGTGGACCTATTTGTATAGGTATTCTCACGTCAGTGGTTCTCAAACCCAGCATAAGAATCAGCTGGGAAGCTTGATGAAAACACCAGCTCCCAAACTTCACACCCAGAGGTTAGATTCAGGAGGCTTGGAGGGGGCCCAGGAATCTGTAGTTTTAATATACCCAGGTGATTCTGATATTATCAGTCCATCCAGTGACCCTTCTAAGAAACGGTAGCCTAAGCCACCATGTATTTTCTTTGTCTCCTCTCCCCAGCAAAGCAGTTTCTAAAAGAAGCAAGCAGATATTCTCACACATTGAAAAGGAAGTATAAATAAATACATTTTCTGCACCATGCAGTGTGATGGACTTGCTGGTTGTTGCCATTTGAAAGCAAGTTATTACTTCCTATTAGTTGTTGCTTTTTTTTTTTTTTTGATGTGGACCCTTTTTAAGGTCTTTATTGAATTTGTTACAATAGTGCTTCTGTTTTACCTTCTGAATTTTTGGCCAAGAGGCATGTGGGATCTTAGCTCCCCAACCAGGAATCAAACCCACGCCCCCTGCATTGGAAGGCGAAGTCTTAACGCCTAGACCTCCAGGGAAGTCCCTAGTTATTGCTTCCTGAAAGTGGAGAAGTAAATCCAGAGATCATTCCCTCTGGTTCTAACTGTGCAAGGAAGCAGTGAACTGGGAAGGATGGGAGAAAACGTAACTTAGGCACACCTTTGAAAGAGGACCACCCCATTAGCCTATGGGTCAATCACCAGCCGTCTACACTGCAGTCAGCACTCAGGTTAATCTCCTTAGGCAGACAACTGGATTGCTGCCATGTTCTCCTTTCCCCACCTGCCAGTGAGCACTACCCAGGCACACACCACATATTTCAGTTCAGAATTCATTGTTTAAGTCTAAAGAACAAAACTCCACAAGCATTGGGCCATGCTTCACTAGGTATCTGGACAGCCTAACCCTGAGCTAGAGAAGTATCTCCTCTTGGGCTCTCCACCTAAAAAAAAAATACTGAAGAGCTAAAGCCAATACAGAACAGCTTCAGAAGAGGAAAGCTAAAAATTAGGATGATTCCTGGCCTTTGCAGCTGTTTAAGCAGAAGGCTCAGCTTCATGGAAACTGGCTGGAACTGCTAAGAAAAGCAATGGGGGTTTGGACGAGCACTGCAGACTAAACTAGAATCCCTGGATGTGGTATCCAGACATCTGTATTGGTTAAAACTTCCCGGGTGATTCCAGTGTGGAGCCAAGATTGGGATCCACTGACCTAAAGGATGAGTATAGCTCAGAACCTGAGCTTTTATGCTGAAAACGTAGTCTCCCCTCTATAGGTGAATTATCTTGTGTCTTCAGCCCATGGCCCACTTCACGCATTTTCCAGCTGGGGGTAGTAGGGAGCAATACAGAGGTCCTGCCACAGGCATTGTAATCTCGAAGTAGATGGTGGGGATGATTCATTTGAAGGGAATCAGTCTCCCAGAGAAGGTCTGTCATCACATTACTATCATGTCACTCCCAAGAAAGACTGGGAACAGCTGTAGTGCAGTTACCATCAAAGAGGTGCCTCCACTCTGGAGCATTCTCCACCTGGCTTGGTACACCAAGCCTGGTTTATTCATCAAGAAGAGCCCCAGAAAGGATGTTAGCCACACACACACACACACACACGCGCGCGCGTGCGCACACACACACACACACACACACACACACACACACTAGGTGTCTCAGACTGTGGCTTCTTTGCTTTCTCTTAAGACTATCGCAGATTTCACTCAAGGAGAATTCACCACTCATGATAGAAAGGGCCTTCCCTTTAAAGTAGTTAAATAAATAGCTTCTTCCGAAAGAAACAGCTGGACCCAACATCTAGGAAGATACGTGTTAGTGTGTGTATTCCAGTAGATGTGAAACATCACATCTCACCGACAGATGAGCACAGGCACCAGCTTATCACACTGCGGTACAGGAAGTCCAGGGATGTCACAAAGCCAGGGCTCAGGGGACCGCTCCTCAGCTTCCTTTCCTGCCCTCTCCTGCAATGACTGGGGAATCACTCTCCAGGAAAAGGAGACAGCCCAAACTAATTTTATTTTGACTCTTCTGCATTTTTCTTTGTGTTTGTGTGTGTGTGTGTGTGTGTGTAGGGGTGTGTGTGGAAGGGGGGCATGTATTCCCCAATGGGAAGAGTAGGAAAGCAGGATGAAGGGTAACAAGTTTATATATAACTTGCAGCACATTTTCATATTTCATCAGAGGGTAGACATAACGCCGCGATAAAGCCCTTATTCAGGCTGGGGGCCAGCAGCCTTGGCATCCCCTTGGAACTTGTGGGAAATGGAGATTGTCATCCTCTTTCCCAGATCTACTGAATCAGACAGAGTCTGCCTTTCAGCATGATCCCCAGTGCGTGTTTGAGTCTGGTGCAGGGTCAAGGGTAAAAAGTCTCAGGTTTGAACTTTGGCTGCTCAGAGGCTTGACCTCTCAGGTCTCTGTTTCCTGTAGATGGCATCTCAATAATATCTAGCTCTTAAAGTTCTTGCAGAGATTAACTGAGTTCACGTATATCTGGTGCTCAGCAGAATGCCTGGTTCTTAGTAAGTGCTAGCATCAATGAGGATGCTGGCAGGCAGTCACAGAGCTGACACGTGACCATGCATCGCTCCCTGATGCAGGTTTGGGTTCCATAAAATGTCTTTGTCCATCATGTGACACTAATCAGCCTTCCATCTGTTTGCAAAGCCTTGGTTTAAATAACTTTGTTCTTCTGGCCTTTTTCCAGAGAGAATTTCCCGTTCCTGAACAGTTCAAGACAGCATGGGATGGATCCAAGTTGGTCACTGAACCTGCAGAAATTATGGTTTCTGAGAGACCACCGAACCCCCTGACCTGAATCCCCCCCATCAAAAAAACAAAAACAAATAAAAGCAGCATTAAAGACCTAGGAGTTGCAGTAGCACCTACTGCTTTAGCTTTGGCCTCCAACAATTCTGTGCTATAGAAACAGCATAATTTCTGGCACGCCTTCGTGGGCATTTTGGAATATTTAACGTTTCTTCATGATTTGCCTTTGTGTGTGATTTGAGTTCCACATGATGACTTGTGAGCGTTATACATTTAAAGGAAAAAAAAGAGAACTCTGTTCCCCTCATATCATTATCACAGTAGTTAAGAGGTAAAAATATTGCATGACTCACTTATGTTTAATTGCTAGTTGAAAAATAAAACCTTTGAGAATCTAAGATGTACATTTTTATCTTTTAGACAATTTCCATATATTTGGTAGTAGTATGCTCTAAAAAATGTACGATTTTTGTTTTCTTCTTTTTACCACCTTTATCAGCATGAATACACTGTCAGCCTGAATACATATTTCAACCCATGTTTTTAAAAAAACATAAGTTCCGTACTAAGAACCACATCCAGTTTCTTGGTCCTTGAAAAGACCTTTATTCTTTGCAGTTACCAAAAACCAAAAGTAAACTCTAATGATTTATCTTAAATACTTTTCTGCCATGTCACTTGGAAAACTTACTTTTCTGAGTTTTTTTTTTTTTTTTTTTTTTTGCGGTACGCGGGCCTCGCACTGTTGTGGCCTCTCCCGTTGCAGAGCACAGGCTCCGGACACGCAGGCTCAGCGGCCATGGCTCACGGGCCCAGCGGCTCCGCAGCATGTGGGATCTTCCCAGACCGGGGCACGAACCCGTGCATCATCAGGCGGACTCTCAACCACTGCGCCACTAGGGAAGCCCTACTTTTCTGAGATTTTTATGCCAAAAGATTGATAGGAAAAAGCAGGGTGTTTTTTGCTCTATAATACCTCACAGTGTTGCTCTAGGAACAAGCTCAGTTGTTATTTTCCAATTTTGAACCTGTGAAATATCAGATGCCTTGTAAGTGATGTCTTTAGTGTTTTATTATAGACTTTCTTCTTTTCCACTTGCCAGACTTGCTAGCCAGTCTCAAAAATGAAAATGAAAAAGCCATAGTTATATTACAACTTCTAAAACCTAAGGGATTGTTTGTTGGCTTGGCTTGCTGCTCCTGTTTTGCAGTGTTGATAGTACATGCTTTTTCAACGCGAGAGTAACTCTGATATTCCTTTCTGTCTTGTTAGTACATAGTGCTGGAAACCTGCAACTTCTTGGATTACATGTAATGAATTTTAGTATAATGCTTGCAGACCCAATACAAGCATATATATCGTGCCTAGTATAGCCTTTGGAATACATCATTTCCATTTTTTAAATATCTTCTATAACCGTATAGTATTCAAATTACTAATGCTTGTGTACCACAGTTTTGCTAGAAAAGTTTTTGTCCGTATGAAGAATGTTGTGGCTTTAGTAAATACCTTTTTTTCAGCTGTAAACTTATTCTGAAATAAAGTAAAATTCTAATTGTTTAAATACTGTGATGAATTCAGGGTGTTAAAATATTTTCCTCTTTGATTTGCTCCTTGCTCGTATGTCAGCTTTAGAAAATGCAGCTGAGCTTTTCTAGTTGAATTAGAGAATTTACCCAGCATGCCATCAGTTTCCCTGAAGAATAGCTTCTTCTAGATAAATATCAGATAAAGCCATTTTCAGTTGGAAGAACTGTCAGAAAAGTCTAGAATCCAGTTTTTTTAAATATTGCATTAGTTTAGTTTGAGGTGTACAGCATAGTGATTCAGTTATATTTTTTGCAGATTGTATTCCATTATAGGTTATTACAAGATATTGAATATAATTCCCTGTGCTATGCAACAAATCCTTGTTGCTTATCTGTTTTATGTGTAGTAGTTTGTATCTGTTAATCCCATACTTCTAATTTATCACTCCCCTGCACTCTCGCCTTTGGTAACCATAAATTTTCTATGTCTGTGAATCTGTTTGTGGTTTGCATGTATCACTAGATTCATTTGTATTATTTTTTATTTTAAGTTTTATTCATTTTTATTATTTGTATACATATAAGTGATGTATAGTATTTGTCTTTCTCTGACTTATTTCACTAAGCATAATATTCTGTAGGTCTATCCATGTTGCTGCAAATGGCAATATTGCATTTCTTTATGGCTGAGTAATGTTCCATTGTATATATATACCACATCTTCTTAAGCCAGTCATCTATTGATGGGCACTTGGTTTGCTTCCATGTCTTGGCTATTGTAAATAGTGCTGCTATGAACATTGGGGTGCATGTATCTTTACAAATTAGAGTTTTTGTTTTTTCCGGTTATATACTCAGGAGTGGGATTGCTGGGTCATATGATAGTTCTATTTTTAGTTTTGTAAGGAACCTCCATACTGTTCTTCATAGTGGCTGCATCAATTTACATTCCCACCGACAGTGTAGGAGGATTCCCTTTTCTCCACACCCTCTCCAGCATTTAATGTTTGTAGACTTTTTGATGATAGCCATTCTGACTGGTGTGAGGTGATACCACATTGTGGTTTTGATTTGCATTTCTCTAATAGAAATGTTGAGCGTTTTTTCACATCTCTGTTGGCCATATGTATGTCTTCTTTGGAGAAATGTCTATTTAGGTCTTCTGCCCATTTTTGGATTGGGTTGTTTGGGGTTTTTTTGATATTGAGTTGTATGAGCTGTTTGTATATTTTGGATATTAACTCCTTGTAGTTTGCATCATTTGCAAATATTTTCTCCCATTCCATAGGTCTTTTTGTTTGTTGACGGTTTCTTTGCTGTGCAAAAGCTTTTAAGTTTGATTAGGTTCCACATGTTTATTTTTGCTTTTATTTCTTTTGCCTTGGGAGATTGATCTAAGAAAATATTGTTACAATTTATGTCAAAGAATGTTTTCTTCTAGGAGTTTAATGGTGTCATGTCTTATATTTAGGTCTTTAAACCATTTTGAGTTTATTTTTGTGTATGGTGTGCGGGAATGTTCTAATTTTATTGATTTACATGTAGCTGTCCAGCTTTCCCAACACCACTTGTTGTAGAGACTGTCTTTTTTCCATTGTATATTCTTGTCTCCTTTGTCATAGATTAATTGACGGTAGGTGTATGGGTTTTTATTTCTGGGCTCTCTATTCTGTCCCATTGATCTATATGTCTGTTTTTATGCCAATACCATGCTGTTTTTTCATAAGATAAATTTATTTTTTTGACCAAAGTGCAATGATTTTTAAATCTTCTTAGACAGCTATGAAAAAAAGTATTCAAGAAAATAAAATACAAATGGAAAATTTAACCATTAGATTTCTTCTACCATGCTGTTTTTATTACTGTAGCTTTGTAGTATAATCTGAAGTCTGGAAGATACCTCCAGCTCTGTTCTTTTTTCCTGGGATTGCTTTGGCAATTCTGGGTCTTTGAGGCTTCCATATAAATTTTAAGATTATTTGTTCTAGTTTTGTGAAAAATGTTGTGGGTATTTTGATAGGGATTGCACTAAATCTGTAGATTGCTTTGCATAGTATTGTCATTTTAACAATATTCTTTTAATCCAAAAACACAAATTATCTTTCCATTTCTTTGAATCTTCTTCAGTTTCTTTTGTCAGTGTTTTATAGTTTTCAGCATATAGGTCTTTCACCTCCTTGGTTAAGTTTATTCCTAGGTACTTTTTTTTAACATGATTTTAAACAGGATTTTTTTTTTACCTTCTCTTTCTGATATTTCATTATTAGTGTAAAGAAATGCAACAGATTTCTTATTAATCTTCTATACTACTACTTTGCTGAATTCACTTATTAGTTCTAGTAGTTTTTTTGTGGAGGCTTTAGGGTTCTCTACATAGAATATCATGTCATCTGCAAACAGTGACAGTTAGAATCCAGTTTTATAATTCAAGGCCTCTTCACTGAGAGAATCCCCTTCACTGATCTTTGTTAATGTAAACATCCCAGAAAATAAATGTAGTTTATAAATGTAATAGAGTATTATATATACTATATAATTAAATATATAATATAAATAACTTTTAGAATAAATTTATAAATTTCTGGAGGAAAACAATTTAAGTGGCAAGAAAAGACTATTTTAAAAAACTGCTATATACCTATTACATAGTAATAATTTTATAATGAGAAATAAGTTCACTCAAAATTCTTGGAATCTCTCAACCAGCTTTGGACTTGGCATCAGCCTTTCAAAATACTTCATTGAAGATATTGAAAATCTGCATTTGAGGTTCACAGAATTATTTTACCGGCCTTGATGCCTTAAATCACCTACTGGCTTTTTGAGTAGGTTGGATTTATTGAAAAAGAAAAAGAGAAAAACAAAAACAAAACCCTTGGCAATGTATAGGAAAACAATTACCAAAGACAACACTGCATTTCCAATATGTTTTTTTCTTGTACTGTGTTGAATTCCAGTGTTACCAATGCTATGACCTAATAAATATTGTCAAAGGAGTAAGAAATCCATACTTTGCAGAATTGCATGTTGTACACATTCACAAAAAGTCAAAACAAAAATATGTCAGAAAAATTAAATGCCAAGGGTCTCCTATCTCTCTTTGTAATAATACAAAGTATCATTTTATATGATCAAAATGATGAAATAATCCAAAAGAGTCCTCACTGCCTTGAAAATATTTTCCTTGATAATACTGTCTCCATTAGCTAATCTATTACTGATAGACTTGCTTTCACAGCAAGATGTCTTGAAGTGAGTAGTCAGTACTAACCACTTCTCCTTATCTATGAAAATTATTTCTAGAACTGGTAGGAAATACACTTAGTTTTTTTTACTCTTTCATTCATTGAAAATATCTACCTCAACTTCCTAGAATCTAGACGTGTTTATCAAGGGAATCCCCTCGTTTTAAAGATAAACTGAGGTCCAGTGACATTAACTTGTGTAAAGACAAGCAGCCAGTTAGAGATAGAGCAAGGAGTGGAGTGCGTGAGCATGCACACACACACACACACACCTTTTTATCACTCTTGTAATGCGGCTTCTAGTCTCACCAAGTTTCAGAAACTCTCAAAGGTCATTAAATCCAGTGGCTTTATCTCATTCCTCATCCATTGAGATTCTTGATGCTTCTTGTTTCTCATTAAACTTCCTTAGATTTTGTGATACACAATAGACTTCTGACTCTTGTCTCTTCTACCTTCCCCCCTGCCTCAAGTGCTCGTTCCTCTCCCTTAACTTCATCTATCACCTCTATGTAGATGACTCTCCAACTCAAATCCATCTCCCAAGAATCTTTTTTTTTTTTTAAATTTTGGGCTGCATTGGGTCTTTGTTGCTGCACACGGGCTTTCTCTAGTTTCGGTGAGCAGGGTCTACTCTTTGTTGCAGCGGCTTCTTTTCTTGCGGAGCATGGGCTGTAGGTGTGCGGGCTTCAGTAGTTGTGGCACGCGGCTCAGTAGTTGTGGTGCATGGGCTTAGTCGCTCCGCGGCATGTGAAATCTTTCGGGACCAGGGCTCAAACCTGTGTCCCCTGCATTGGCAGGTGGATTCTTAACCACTGCGCCACCAGGGAAGTCCCTTCCCAGATTCTTAACTCCAAGTGTCCACAGAGTATTTCAGCCTGCCTGTCCCAACTTCATTCAACATGGCTAAAATTAACGCACATTGCCCACACATACCATATTTTCCTCATCCGCATTTCTAGTGTCAGTCGTAGCCTCCTCATACCTTTCATCATAGATGTAAAATCAGCTCTTTCCTGTGATAGGAAACAGTGAAATAGAACCAGGATCTGGAGGGATCCATGGTTCAGTCTTGAACATGTTTAGCTCAGAGCATCTTTGTGACACTTAATTGGAAATGGAGAATAGGTGGTTGGATATGGGTCTGGAGTCTTTTCATTATGTCTGATACCAAATCCTTAAGAATCATTTCAAAAGTATAATATTTTTTTAAATGACTTTCATTAAACATGTTCATTTCGAAAGAATTATTTTAAACCATTGGCACTTTCTGCACCACTTGAGATACAGATATAATTTTGAAGACTTTAATTGCCTCAGCTGAGAAAAGCTGATTTTATAGTCTTTCACAGATATCTTTTGCAAGTTTAACCGTTTTAATGTTTCTGTGTATGATGAAGCTTATATCTGTGCTACAAGCGAAACCAACTCAGATTAGCCCTTGATAATTCATCCATATTTCTCCAAATGTTTTTTGTTCCTGTACTGTCTAGTAATGTGGCAAAGAATATGTAACTAATGAAGGATAATGTTTGCCTGTTGGTAGAGAATTTTTTTCAGGTTTCTCTCCAATACAAGGTACTTATATTTAAAGATAATTCTTGCTTAAAACTACAAATTTGAATATTTGAGTTCTAAGTCAACTTTTATTTTAATATCTTGCTTTTTAGGATCATCATAGTTAAAAAATGATACTTCATGCTGAAATGAAGATCCAGATGAAAGAAATACATCACTGACCACACTTACTAAACCATGATACTAATTATTAAATTTCATTCACCGATATCACAAGGGTTTTTTCATTAAAATTCAATTAGTAATTTTCCATGGTGTCAGTAATTCATCTTAGAAACTAATCAGAAGGTACACGTTTAAAAATTTTTTGTTATTTTTAATAATAACTCTATGGCCTCATTTCAACTCATAAGCCAAGAAACTTATAGTAGGAAGCCTTCCCATGAACATAACAGTTCTGTAGATTTGTTTGGTAAGATGAGATCTGTTCGGGAAGACTGTACTTTCCTGCTCATGGTCCCTATAGGGCATAATCATGCCCACATAAAATGAATGGTACACATTCCTAGCAGGGATGAGCTAATGACACATGTTCCCCAGCAGCCTTCCCTGCGTGCCGCTGATACTATGACACCCCGTGCTTCAGGTATTCATCTTCAGCTTAAAAGCTATAGAGAAAATATCAGAGTTAGGCAGATGCAGACAGTTAGTTCCAGGGGGGAGCAATTGCCTTCTGCAATCAAACATGATAAAATCTTTGATCCTTTATGGATATTTAAAGACATCATCCTGTAGCATTACTAAAAGATGTATAGAGGTCCAGAGAAATATTGTACAAGAACCATGTATCGTATGTGTCTTCAGGAAAATGATATAAGTTTATGGCAATAGGATATTTAAAGGAGTTGTAAGTTGTATATATTCTCCATATCCTGGGATAGAGAAAAATTGGATTAAAAAAACCAGGAGTTTCCTCCACCATTGTGAATCTCACTTCTTTACCTCTGACTGTAATGGCAAATCAAAACAGATTTTTATATTTATCTAACTAACTTAGGCAAAAAGAAATTAATTGTATATGCCTATTGAAAAAGAAATAGTATTTGAAAACCTAAGGTATCCAAATTACCCGTCCAAATTACCTGATTAAGTGGTCAATATTTTACTATATGCTCATTCACAGGTCATGTGTAATTGTCTGAATAAAAAGAATATTTTAATATAAGCCCATTCAGTGGATGTGGAATTCAGGGAGTGATGTCCCATCATTAACAACTAAAACCTGGTTCTCTAGAGAGTTATCAAAATGTTCTCTCCTTTGTTAGCATCTAAAATAATTCCACCAACAATATCGTCTACATTCTGCAGGCTGTTTCTACCAACTGGCTAGACAACTATTTTCTCAAATTAAATTAATTCCATACTCTTTAGTTTACAGAAATAAGTCTCTCTTCCTCTACCAGACAGACATATTTCCAATAGAATTTATCTTCAGGGGAAAAAAGCTCACACTTCATTAACTCTTCAAAAAAGTAAAATAAGGCTTGCATTAATCAGAAAGAACTTTGGCGGGGAATCAGAAGACATGGTTTTCATTCTGGATCGGCCACAAACCAGAGATGTGCCCATTTGACAAATGCCTGTGACACCTTTAAAGACATGTAATTCTTTTAAAATGAGATCAGTGTGTTAAAATGTTTTTCAAATATACAACAAAACTGCCTGTGGCAGAGTCACTAGTTGACCACCAAGATCTATTCTTCTTTCCTTACTAGGCTGCATTTCCCAGTCTCCACTGCAGTCTGTTGGCCATGTGACTGGATGCTCCTTGAGGGAATGTAAGTATTAAGTAATGTAAATCCCACTTCAGGACTTAGTCTTTTAAGAGAGCATATTTTCTCATGTTCCCTTTCCCTTCCACCAGCCAGATCCTGGATGTGGCAACCAGCCTCAATCATGCAGATGACAATATGCTCTTGTTATGCAAGAATAATAAGTTAGAAGGAGCCCGGGTCCCTGAGTTACAATATGGAAGACAGCCACTCACTGACCTGACCTGCTTTAGGTAGTTACATGGGAAATAAAATTACCTTGTGATTAAACTGTTACATATTTGGATTTAGTTATCAGAGAAGGCTAGTCTACCAAAACTAATATGCTATCCAGAAACCCCTGATTTACTGATTCAGTCATTAGAAATACCTCTAAAGAGTTTGAAAGATGTGCAGAGTACATTAAAATGAGCACGTATCAGAAAAACAGATTGTAAGAAAATTTTTATTAAAGTGTATGTAATTAAAAGAACTATATTTGTATATAAAGATGTAAATATATATTTGATGAGAGACAGTTTAGTATAGTTTAGTGGTTGAGAGCTTGGATCCTAGTTTTATCACTTACTGGCTGTATGATTTGGGAGGAAAAAAATCACTTCTTTACACTTTGGTTTGTTCATCTTTAACATAGCTATAATAATAATAGTACTTAGCTGTTGGGTTGTTTTAGGGAGTAAATAAATATACTCATAGCACACAGTACAGGTCATAGAAGCTTTAGTTACTATTATTATCATCATCATTATAACATAGAGAAAAATATAGAAAGATACACACTAAAATGGCAACAAAGGCTATATTCAGAGTATGGGGTTGGAGGAAAGAATCTTTCCACTTTTGATTCTTCTTATTGTTTGAATTTGTCAGAGTAAACATGAGCATTTGGTTATTAAATTTCTCATAATTCTTAGTGATTACTAAACATTCAATAATTTAAAAAATATATTCAAAAGAAGAGAATTACCTTTTCTTCAGTTTATTTTATCTGATTCAGATTATAGGTTTTCGTTTCAAAAGAGTATACATGAAGAAAATGTTTTATAATCAACTTGAAAAACATAGTCTGAATGGCAAAATCAAATGATATTTTTAAATGTTTATTTTACAGAAAGAGTGGTAAAATCTAACAGCACAAGTGTTTAGAACCTAGTGATTTCAATTCAGCAAGTTAAACATTTTTTAAGTACTTCTATGTAATTGGTACTAAGAATACAAGGGGCAAGAGTCATGGTCCCTGCTTTGAGCAAAATTATAGTTTGAAGAATTCTTTAAAGAAACTTACGTTTTATTTTCAATTTCTTAAAAATTATTTTAAAGATAAATGCATACTTTCTAAAACACTAGAAAAGAGAAAACACAAAAAATAATTATATAGGGAGCCAATAAATGCCACCTCAGAGCAGCAAAAAATAATAATAATAATTATATACAAAGTGCAGAAAATAAAAGGACGAATGAAATAGTAAAAATAGAGCAAGAGAAAAAATAGACCAAAGATAGTATAAAAATAGGTATAAATGTGACAAATTATATCATGAGAATAGAAAAACTTGATTCAACAGTTATATACACTGTTTTTAAAAGCCAGATCTGAAACAAAGCATCTCAAAATATTACAGCTAAAAGGATGGGCAAAGGGATATTAAATAAATGCAAACAACAAGAAAGCAGGAGTCACAATACTAGTAATATATATAATACAATAAAATTCAAAGTAAATATATTAAACAGAACAATAAAGTTTATTTTATAATGAAGGGTGTAATTCACACTGAAAATATAACTCTCAGAAAAACTCTTTCTGTGTATGTGTTAGTTTTTATTGCTGCATAACACATTACTACAAACTTAATGGCCATTACTATCTCTAGTTTATGCAGCCTGAAGTCTGAGCATGATGTATTTGAGTGCTCTGGTCAGGGTCTCACAGACCGAAATCAAATCAAGATGCCAGTCAGTCTGTGTTCTCATCTAGTGTTCAATCTAAGGCTTGCGGTCCTCTTCCAAGCTCATTCAGGTTATTAGTAGAATTTAATTCCTTGAGGTTGTAAGACTGAGGTTCTCTTACTGGATATTGTCTTCTTTAGTTAATTTTGGCAATCTATCTTTTCTAGGAAATAACCCGTTTCTTCTGGGTTTTCAAATTTGTTGGAATGAAATTGAACATCGTATTCTGTTTATTTTTTAATTGTTTCAGTATTATAAATTATATGTTCTTTCTCATTCTTAATGTCCTACAGCTATAATTTCTTCTTTTTTCTTAATTAACATTGCCAGAATTTTATGTATTGTTTTTTCTTCAAAGAACTAGTTATTGGATTTGTTGACAAGTTATACTATCATTCTACTTTCTGATCTTTTAATTTTTGATGACTAGCTCATTTCTTTTTATTGTTTTACTCTTATAAATAATCCTACAGAAAATATGCTTGACTTGCATCTTTTTACCCTAGTGCTCTTATGTCTATAAGGTAGATTCCTAAAAGGGGGATTAAAGAGTCAGAAGTCTGATATTTTTTAATGTTGATGGATGCTGCCAAATTGTCCTTTTAAAAAGTTGTGCAGACTTACATTTCCACAAACTGTGAGTGAACCTGTTTCTCCATACCTCATCAACACTGGGTACCATCAGTAATGTTTCCAGTCCAATAGGCAAAAACATGATACGGCCTATCAATGCACGGAACTGATGGGGTGGGAGTGGGGCAAGCTAGTGTATAAAAAGCAGGTACGTTATCATGGTTAGCTAGTGAGAATAAACTGAGCCAGGGTATTAAATTTAGAAAAGAGTATACAGGTCAACAAAACACTATGATAAGAGAAAATGGAGAAGAAACCAGCAGAATTGTGGAATTTTTCATTCTTTTGACCGCAAGAGTGAGGGGGGCCAAGAACAGAGTGGGCACTGGATGGAGCTGATTTGAAGTTTCAGTTAATGTCCTACATGTTACAACTCCAGACTGGCCTGGCAGGGGACCCCGCTTTATCATAATGATAAGAAAAAATCATGTAAATAAAGTAAATAATAATGGGGTCTTGGAGGGAGCTCAGGAAGAAGCGTGGTAGGATGTGCCAAGGTCAAGGAGGAAGTTCCAAGGGGAGAATCTGAGTTAGGAAGATGAGGACTAAATTGACCTGCGTGCTCAAAAGGTTCCGTGGCTTTTCCCCCTGGATTGGTTGCTTCCGGTGTTGTTAAATAAAGGAGAAGCCGACAGAGGCAAATCAATTCTTTTCACGTTCATCATGATGTACCGACACTCGATAGCTTAAAATATTTGTTCTTTGTCTTTCTTAACAGTTTTCCATTGTTGCCTGGACCAAAGCCAAACTCAGGCTCCTTCCTTGACCTTTATGCAAATCCTAACACTTTCCAACATCTCACCAGGGCTCTCTCTTTCTGGCCTCTTTCCTCCCTTATGTCATAGTCATTTTCTTCATACACCCTGCTTATTTTCAGCTTTTTATCTCATGCTATACATACCTAAAATGCTTTCACCTTACCCCAAATGCTCATATTTCACCAGTAAAGTCTAATCCTAACCTAAAATAGTCTTTCCTTTTACTGGAATTTCCTGGGCTCTATGTGTATATGTAACTCAAAGCTAGTCAACATACATAACGTGAAGCTAGTCAACAGTCCTTGGTTTCTGTTAGGATAAAATGGAGAAGACTGGATGGATGACTTTTAAGATTCTCAGATTCTGAAGGCGGGTTTGGGGAGTGCCGTGGTTCTTAGCTTTGGAAATTCCTCCACCTACTGGTTGTCTGAAGTCAGTTTACACTGAGATTGATGTTGCTTTATGAGTCCGCCCATTTTCAAGAATAGCATGTGCCTCTAGTGAATGCTGACACATTTGTAAATCACTTTGAATTCCTAAAATAAAAAAGTCTGTTTTGAAGAAAATGTATTCTTATAATATACAATATTTTTAAACCTGATAAATTTCTTAATGCTCTTTGACAACCACTGGCGGGCAGAAAAACATAGAGCAACTCACTCCAAGTTTGGCTAGAGTCGGAAAAGATGCCTTATTTTATGTGTATTTCTAAAAGTTAGAAATCAAATTATCTTAAAATTTAATCTTTTATTTGGTGCATTGGACTTCTTTTCAGATGAAACCTATGGCAGTGGTTATACTTTTTTTTTTTCAAATTGTTTTCTATCAATGTATCAGATCAGACAAACCTTTATTCTAAAGTACACTTTAAAAAGCAATTTGCCATCAGGTGTGGGTTTGTCAATATTACTAATAAGAACAGTTGAAATATGTTGATAAGTTAAATATCACTAAAAATTAGAGAAATCAACACTAAAACCACAGATTCATAGCTGCCTGATTTTTAGGAACTCTCTTTTCAGTTATCTTAGCAAAACGCAGCTTCAAACATGGCTTAAAATTATTAGCTATTTCCCTAACACCTTCTCTTCCAAAATAAACTCCCAGAAGTTTAGTATACAATTACTATGTCTACTTCCTCACCTTCCATTCCCTCTTCAATCAACCTTTCACCCTTCACCTCAAGAAACTACTCAGGTAAAGCCATCAGTGACCTCTTAATGGCTGAATCCAATTAAGGTTCTTTAGTTAGAAGGATCATAAACCAGCACTTGCTAACTTCCACGTCAGAGGAACTTACTGGAAGGATATCACAGTCTCTGAAATTAAAGAAAAATGTGTAGATAGCAAGAGCTAATCAACCATCTTATCAAGGATCTCTCCTGGATCACTTGGTTCAAGTTTCCAAGTCCCAGGTCAGCATGTCCAATTAGATGAGCTTAGGTCACACACCAATCCCATGGCTTAGAATGACAGAGCAGAATGCCCTGAAAGTTCTACCACAGCTGCACATGTTAAGAGAAGGTTATTCAGTAAGAGGAAATTGGGGTGCTCTTATCAAAAGAGGGAAAATGAGGTAGGATGGTCAAAAAAGAAAAATGCCCACCACAGTTTTCACCCTCCTTAATTTATTTATGGTTTTGACACCAGGTAGTGTCCTTTTTTATGGAAAATCTTTCCTGGCACTCAATCCTAGTTTCCTTTCCACCTCACTAGCTATTCTTGTCAGTCTTTTTGTCGTCTTCTTCAATATTTCCCTGGTATTTGTCCTTGGTTTTCTTTTCATTTCATAAAGTTTTCCATCTAGTCGTCACTCCAAGGACCACCTGTAAATGGTTATGACTCTTCTATCTGTATCTTTACAGACACAATATATTCAACAGCCATACCCCTTGGCTATCTCACAGGCACCTTACTGCTCCTCCCTTCTGCCATCTTGCACTTCCTTCTGCCATCTCTCATTTCCATGAAGGGCATCACAGCGCATTCACTCAGGCATCCAAGTCAGAAACTATGTGATGCTTCTCTCTCTATCTCCCCAGATCCATTCAGTCACCAAATTTAGCAAATTGGGCTTTCTTAATTTCACTCCAATGCCCCCCTTCCTTTACAGCCCCATCACTAGTGACTTGGTTCAAGGTTCTCTTCATCTTATCTAGACTATGGCCTCCCAACTGGAGTCCCAGTCTCCAATTTGGCACCCCTCCACCCCATCTTCCACACGACTACCAGAGAGAGATTTATAAAAGACAAATATGACCAGGTTTATCTCCCTGATTAAAAGTCTTCAACAGCTCACACAGAACCAAGATGGCGGAGTAGAAGGACATGCTCTCACTCCCTCTTGTGAGAATGCCAGAGTCACGGCTAGCTGCTGGACAATCATCGACAGGAGAACACTGGAGCTCACCAGAAAGGGTACCCCACATCCAAAGACAAAGGAGAAGCCACAATGAGACGGTAGGAGGGGTGCAATCACAGTAAAATCAAATCCTATAACCAATGGATAAAGAAGTTGTGGTACATATATACAATGGAGTATTACTCAGCCATAAAAAGGAACGAAATTGGGTCATTTGTTGAGACGTGGATGGATCTAGAGACTGTCATACAGAGTGAAGTAAGTCAGAAAGAGGAAAACAAATATCGTATATTAATGCATGTATGTGGAACCTAGAAAAATGATACAGATGAACCAATTTGCAGGGCAGAAGTTGAGACACAGATGTAGAGAACAAACGTATGGACATCAAGGGGGGGAAGACGTGGTGGGGTGGGGATGGTGGTGTGATGAATTGGGCGATTGGGATTGACTTGTATACACTGATGTGTATAAAATTGATGACTAATAAGAACCTACTGTATAAAAAAGTAAATAAAATAAAATAAAATTTTTTTACAAAAGGATAATAAGGGAATATTATGAAAAGTAAAGCATTAGGCTAATAAATTCCACAACTTAGAAAAAAATGGACAAATTCCTTGAAAAACACAACTTACCAAAACTAATAAAATGAATTAGAAAACTTGAATATCTACTAAAGATATTAATTCATTATCAAAAACCTTCCCCAAAGACAACTCCAAGCCCAGATCATTTTGCTGATGAATTCTATCAAATACTCCGCAAAATTCTATCAGACACAATACCAAAGAAGATAAAGGAATAGCTAACAAGCCCACAAAAATATGTGTGATATAATTAGCCTTCAGGGAAATGCAGATCAAAATCCTATGAAGTGATATTACTTCATACACATTGGAATGGTTAAATGTAAAAAGGCATTGTGACATCAAATGCTGGCAAGTATCTGGAGCCACCAGAACTCTCATACATTGCTTGTGCACTACGACCCCTTTGGAAAACTTTCTGGCACTTTCTTACAAAGTTAAAAATTAACCTATTCTATGACCCATAAATTCCACTTCTGGGTATTTGCCCAAGATAAATGAAAACATATGATCATGAAAATACTTGCACAAGAATGTCTACAGGAGCTTTCCAGACACACAGGCTCAGCGGCCATGGCTCACGGGCCCAGCCGCTCCGCGGCATGTGGGATTTTCCCGGACCGGGGCACGAACCCGTGTCCCCTGCATCGGCAGGCGGACTCTCAACCACTGCGCCACCAGGGAAGCCCTACAGTAGCTTTTTAAAAATTGGGTACAAACTTTCAGTTATAAGATAAATACATTCTGAGGATCTAGTGTGCAGCATGGTAACTATAGTTAATGATATGGAATTGTACACTTGGAATTTGCTGAGAGTAGACTGTATGTGTTCTCAGCGCACACACGAAAAAGAGTTAACTATGTGAGCTGATGGCTGCTAACTGACTTGAATTTGGTAATCATTTCACAATGCATATGTACCTCAAAGCATCAAGTTATACACTTTAAGTATAAAAATTTTATTTGTCAATTACTCCTCCATAAAGGTGAAAAAAATAAATAAAAACTAATAGTTCCAAATTGGAAACAAATGAATGTCCTTCAACAAGAAATTAGAAAAAATACAGTTTATTTGTACATTGGAATGGTGCTTAGCAACAGAAAGGGAACAAATTACTAATAAATCACAACACTGATGAATCTCACAGACATCATTTTGATGGAAGAAAACAAGATACAAAATGTTATTCCATTTGCGTGAAGTTCAAGAACAAGCAGAAGTAAACCTATGTTGATTTGCCTCTCTGGGCATGGAGGATTGACTGAGAAGGGGCATGAGCTACAGTTTGCTGGAAAACTGGCTCTCGGGGGCAGGGGGGCATGGGGCAATCTCTGGTTTGTAGTATTTGCTGATTTCCCATCATGGCCCTCTTTAAGATAACAACAGGATATGGGGATGAGATGTCTGGAATTGCCTGTGTGGGAGCTATCTCCTGCACACCACTGGACCCAGGAGACTTTTCTGGGTTGAAATGCTTTGTACTTTGACTGGGGTGGTAGTTACTTTGGTGTACACAGTTGCCCAAACTCACTGCACTGTATAATAAAGATCTGTATATTTCACTGTAAAAAAAAAAAAAAAAAAAGTCTTCAACAGCTTCTGTTGTCTACAGGATAAAGTCCAAACTCCCTCCTAAGGGATTAAAAGCCCTTCATAATCCAGCCCGTCCCTACTTTTCCAGATTTACCTTTACTCCAGACCATAGTATCAGCTTAGCTCTCTGCACGATTTTAGCCTTGTTCCTCCCTCTCCCTGGAGTAACCTTCCCTACTATGTCCTTACAATAAATAACTGTATGACTCAACTCAGCTCAAAATCACCTCCTATATAAAGCCCTCTGGATCCACGCTTCTTGCAGGTAGAACAGACAGTTGTGCAAGACTAGAGTTCTAGAGATTTGCTGTACAACATCGGGCTTATAGTTCACAATATCGTATCGTACACTTACGATGTTCAGAGGGTAGATCTCACGTTAAGTGTTCTTAACACACGCACACGCACACGCACACACAGAAGCTGTCACTACACAACCAAACACTAGCTGTTCTCCTCTCCCTCTGCTCCCAAACCTCAGATGTCAGAGTAAGAAGGGTTAGGTAAAGATATAAAGCCTATTTTCTGCGATCTTGTTACATATTAACTAAAAATATCAAATGTGTTTAAAGTAAAATTTTCTAGTTTGGGTCTGAAATTCAAAATATTTGATAACAATTACAGAAGAAGAAATAAAATGGCCCCCTTGATACTTTATGTGTATAGCTCTGTGCTGCCTTCTAATGCAGTTATATTGTTGAGGTTCCACATGTGTGATCTGTACAGAGACCTGCTCACCTTGGATGGGGATTCATCTTTTCCAGCATGGATCACCTCGGGAAGAGGATTTGCTGGACTCGGGTAAGGTATCAAAGACTCTGTCTTTCTCTTGACTGATTATCTGGTTTTAGAGGCAGATATAACATTTCCTATAACTGTGTAGGAAATGAATTGGAGCAGGTCAAGACTAGACAGCCCTGGAGGCCGGGAGGCCATTGTAGGCAGTGTTGTAGCGTCTGCACTAAAATTGATGATGGGAATTCCCTGGTGGTCCAGTGGTTAGGACTCGGCGCTTTCACTGCCTGGGCCAGGTTCGATCCCTGGTGGGGGAACTAAGACCCCACCACACTCTATGAGGCTCGGCCAAAAAAATAAAATTGATGATAACCTGCTGTAGAGTAATACAGAGATGAATTCATTGGAGAATTTCAAAATAAATGTTTTTTGATTAAGTGATAAAGTCCCACAGTTCAAGCACTCTCTCACCCTTTTGCTTATAACCTAGTTTCCATCCCCCTCAGTAGATAACCATATTATTTCCTATTTGTCCTTCCAGAGGTTTTGTCAACATACATAAAGTCATTGCATTATATAGATAGATAGATAATTTTGTTCCTTTCTTATTTTACACAAATGACAGCACACCACACATTCTATTTTGCACCTTGTTTTTGCAACTTAATCTGGAGATATGGGTATAATTTATCTGGGGGACATCAGTGCATGAAGAGTTTCCTCATTTTTATTATAGCTACATAGCATTGTATAGAATAGCTGCAGCACTGTAGATTTTACCAGTCCCCATTGATGGACATTTAGTTTCCAATCAATAATGCTACAACCTTGTATATGTCATTTTGTCTGCAGGCAGATAACTGTAGGGCACATTGCTATAAGTGAAAACCCTGAGTTAGAGGGTATATGCATTTCTAATTATGACCAATATTGTTAAATTGTCCTATATCGAGATTTTACCAATTCACACCGCCAACAAACTTCAGTGTGCAACTGGAGGTCTTATTAAAACACAGCTTGGTGGGGCCCGGGCCCAGAGTCTCTGATTCAGAAGGTCTGACATGGGACCCAAGAATTTGCATTTCTAACAAGTTCCCAGGTGGTGTGGCTATTGTTTGCTGGTCCAGGAACCAGACTTTGAAAACCACTGTAACAAAATGACTGGGCTGCCACTGCACCATGGAACTATCCTCTCAAAGTCAGCAATGTCTTCGTCAATGTCGTGGTCTTTTCTCCATCTTCCTTTTCCTCGACTTTTCTGCTATATTTTAAACGTTCTCCTTTTTTTGAATCTTCTCTTCCTATTTGACTCTGTTAATGTTCTTTCCTGCTGCTGTTGTCTTGTTTTCAGTGACTTCCCTGCCACTTAACTGGTCCTGGCTCCATGTATCGACCCACAACTTTTCACCCCTAGAAAGCTCACTCCTTCTCAAGACTAGGAACACAGAGAGAAAGTAAAGGTTGAAGCAATCTTTTGATCCTAACAGGAGCGCTTGCGTTGCTGAGAGAATCCAGATCCTGATGACATTACTTGAATCCTCTCTATTTAGCCATACCTGAAGCCAGCCCCTCCCTTCACTTTTTCTTTCTTCCCCATCAGAGTAATAGATATACATAGTTTAAAAAAATCAAACTGTAGACGAAAACTGGAAATACTCTGCCCCACCTTTCCCCACTGCAGACCCCATTCTGCTCCCTGGAAGCAGGCTTGTTTCTGTGGAGAGAGTTCACTGCGTAACCCTTGCAGGTGTATTAACAGCACAGACATTATTTTCTTGCAAATGGCAGTGATTTTTTGTCTGTTTGTTTTGTTTGTTTTTCCTTTTTGGCCGCACTGCGTGGCATGCAGAACTTCCCCAACCAGGGATCGAACCCCAGCCCCCGTGGAGTCTTAACCACTGGACCACAAGGGAAGTCCGATAGCGTTTTTGGTTTTGCTTTTACAAAATCAAGATATTAAAATAACTTTCTTACAGGTTTATGTGTCTTGGAGAAGGGGGGCCTTCATTTAGTTTCCACGAAGGTGACCCTATGTACCTTCCATTCTTTTGGCTATTTCATCTGACGTTTGCTTCTGTATTTAAAAAATTTTTTTGCAGTATAGTTGATTTGCAGTGTTGTGTTAATTACTACTGTACAGCAAAGTGATTCAGTTGTACATACATATACATTCCTTTTTTTATATTCTTTTCCATTATGGTTTATCGTAGGATATTGAATATAGTTCTCTGTGCTATACAGTTGGACCTTGTCATTTATCCATTCTACATATAAAAGCTTACATCTCACCCCAACCTCCCACTCCATCCCTCCTCCAATCCCCTCCCACTTGGCAACCACCAGTCTGTTCTCTATGTCCATGATTCTGTTTTGTAGACAGGTTCATTTGTGGCATATTTTAGATTCCACTTATAAGTGATAACATATGGTATTTGTCCTCTTTCTGACTTACTTCATTTAGTATGATAATCTCTAGGTCCAACCATGTTGCTGCAAATGGCATTATTTTGTTCTTTTTTATGGCTGAGTAATATTCCATTGTATATATACACCACATCTTCTTTATCCATTCATCTGTTGATGGGCATTAAGGTTGTTTCCATGTCTTAGCTATTGTGAGTAGTGTTGCCATGAACATAAGGGTGCATGTATCTTTTTGAATTATAGTTTTGTCTGGGTATATGCCCAGGAGTGGGATTGCTGGATCATATGGTAATTCTATTTTTAGTTTTCTGAGGAACCTCCATACTGTTTTCCATAGTGGCTGTACCAACTTACATTCCCATCAACAATGTAGGAGGGTCCCCTTTTCTACACCCTCTACAGCATTTGTTATTTATAGATTTTTAATGATGGCCATTCTGATTGGTGTGATGTGGTACCTCATTGCTTCCGTATTTCTAAAGAATATGTTTACTTTGATTTTTTTTCTTTGATTTTTTTATATATCAGTTTTAGATGTCAACTATTGACTTGTATTAATAAGGAGATCAGCATTTAGCCGACTTATCTCTTCCCCCACTTCCTCTATTCTCTTCCTCTGTTCTCTCATAGTAAATACATCACAAATTTTGGTTAAAATAATAGTATTGATATTATTATGACTCTGTAAATATTATTCAATGATAAGCCAAGTAGTAATTATGATTAATGTTTCCTTTCCTGGGCCTTTTTTTTTTTTTTTTTGCTATTCTGTTATTTAACTGTTTATTTTCCATCACCCTTATTTCCATTTTCTATTTAAGAAATAGTCTTAAGCTGGTCTGTAGAACAGCTTAAGACCCCTCAGTGGTTGCTCCTTCCCATTCAGTGGTCTGAGTGGTGGGAGCCGCAGACCAGTCTTTGGTGGCCAGCTGAGCGCTCCAGTCCTCAGCAGGAAACTGCTGGACAGACTCGGGGGCACCTGTGCTCCTTCAGACCAGTCTGTGACCTCAGGTTGAGTAGCAGTCAACTCAGAATCTGGAGCGGTCCATTCCCCCTGAAATTCTCCCTGGGTCCCGGCCTTTTCAGCAGCAGCCTCCTCTTCCTTTTCACTCTCCTCAGGATCTCTGTAGAAGTAATGATCAGGCCTGACTTCCCAGGGGTGGTCACAGGAGATGGTGCCGTACGTGTGCAGAACTTCTTGAAGCAGCATCCACTACATCAGACCGGCTGAGTGAGTTCTCCCGCTGGTGCGCGGTGCGGCCGTGTCCACACAGCACAGAGGAGTGTCTGTTATACAGAGCCGTGGTAGGCAGGTTAACATAAGACGCCTCTGTGAGAGGCTGGTGGTCAACCCTGGGATCAGTAACCACTAGAAGTCAGAAAGCCACTCGCATCTGGCCAGTGAAGGTCCCAGGAGTGAAGCAGCCAGGAAGAGGAGTGGCTCCAGTGGCAGCAGCAAACTTCAGCACAGCTCACTGGCCGCTACTCCTGGAGTATTTCACGTGACACTGACATCAGCCAGGTTTTCAATGGCAACAACAGCAAAAGCTGCCAGGAGAAGCTTCTCCCAGGTTCTCTTCAGATTTATGACGTAGATGTGAAACCATAGGTAATCATGAGTTAAATACATTTCATCTGCCTTCACTAATCAAGGTTATTTTAATTGCATGTCCTCCAAGCAGCAGGTAGCCTAACTTGGGACTTGTAGTCAGCTGTGTCTAGTTCCATCTGAGCTGATTAAACTTGGTTAGGACCACCCACCCTCCAACAGGGCATGCACGAGTGCCCCCTCGGTGACCTTTGACATCAGAGGGCTGAAGACTCCACCCTCAGATTGTGCTGAGTGCCTCCTCATTGGAACGTGGGGAGGCCTGTAGCTTATTACGCCTGCGCAGAACGACGATTACCGCACCTTTTTCTAATCACCTTTCCCCACTCTCCCCACGCCTCAGACCGCCCTGCTCCCCTTCAGGGAGGCGGTTTTGAGATTTGTCCGCCCATATCCTCGTATCCTCACTTGGTTGCCCTGTGAAGAAACCCTCTCTTGGCTGCAAACTGCAGTGTCTCAGCGTTTCGGCTTGCTGCACATCTCGCAAAATGAACCCGATTCGGTAACAGATGCTGTATTCCATTCGGAAGTCAAGGTTGATGCCACCAAGGTAGGTTCCTGCTGCAAGGAATTTGAGGACACCCTCCTCCTTCATTTTCAGGCTATTGGGGGCTCTGGACATTGTGATAGTTTCCTTTTGAGTTAAGATGGGAACTCAGAACAATGCCATATGGACCCCTTTTAGGGTAACACAGAAAGGCTTGCTTTTCCCGGTATTAATGATTGCCTTTCTTTTAAAAATTTGTTTGGTTTTCTGTATACCTATCCAACTATTTTTTTAATTGTCAAATACTCATCAGTATTATTCTCTGCAATTCATATTTATAGATTTCACTTTTGTTTGGGGGACTAATAGGTTTGTTTGGGGTGACTTCTTTCTACACTTATTTTTATATACTAATAGGTTTCAGGTGAGAGTGATAAGCTGGTAAACCAAACTTTTTGCTCTTGGCCTCCAAATGGCAACATATAGAAGGCTTTCTCTGGGACCATTCAGTTTCTCGAAAGAATAATACTCCAATATCTAGTTTAGGAGGCATGGCTTTGGCTGATGGAATTTCAAAAAGAGGAATGGGAAGAAAGTGGGGGATAAGGAGTCACTATTCAGCATACAGATTTTTACTCATCAGCTTCCTGTAGGCACTTTCCACTTCCCAAAGTACCTTATACCTTCAGGTTCTGAGCCTCTCCTCAAATCAATGACCTACTGTCTTGCAAAACTGCAGCCACCTTGTCAGTTTATAACTATTCCTTTGTTTCACTTCAGTGGGTGTTTTGGAAAGAAAATGAGTGAATGTGGTCAATTCACTATGCTTTTCCAGACTCTCTTTCTCAAATTCATTTAACTCAGGAATTATATTCTTTCAGGATCTAATTTACTCAAAGTCATTTCTTTTTGCATCTCATTCCTTGCTTTTGAGTTCCATTTCCTTTTTAGCCTTTTGAGGAACTCTTTTTAGCCTTTTGAGGAACCTCCATACTGTTTTCCATAGTGGCTGCACCCATTTACATTCCCACCAACAGTATAGGAGGGTTTCCTTTTCCCTGCACCCTGTCCAGAATTTCATATATGTAGACTTTTTAATAATGGCCATTCTGACCCTGTGAGATGGTACCTCCTTGTAGTTTTGATTTGCATTTCTCTAATAATTAGTGACGTTAAGCATCTTTTCATGTGCCTGTTGGCCATCTGTATGTCTTCTTTGGGAAAATGTCTATTTAGGTTTTCTGCCCATTTTTTGATTGGGTTGTTTGTTTTTTGATAGTGAGTCATATGAGCGCTTTTAATATTTTGGAAATTAAGCCCTTGTCAGTCGCATCATTTGCAAATATTTTCTCCCAGCCTGTAGGTTGTCTTTTTATTTAATTTATGGTTTCCTTTGCTGTGCAAAAGCTTGTAAGTTTGATTAGGTCCCATTTTTAAAATTTTGTTTCTATTTCTATTGCCTTGGGAGACTGACCTAAGAAAATATTGGTACGATCTATGTCAGAGAATGTTTTGCCTATGTTCTCTTCTAGGAGTTTTATGGTGTCGTGTCTTATATTTAAGTCTTTAAGCCATTTAGAGTTTATTTTTGTGTATGGTGGGAGGAGGGTGTGTTCTAATGTCATTGATTTACATATGGCTGTCCAACTTTTCCAACACCACTTGCTGAAGAGACTATCTCTTCTCCTTTGTGTATTCTTGCCTCCTTTGTCAAAGTAATTGACTATATGTGTGTGTGTGTGTTTGTTTTTGGGCTCTCTATTCTGTTCCATTTATCCATGTATCTGTTTTTGTACAAATACCATGCTGTTTTGGTTACTGTTAGCTTTGTAATATTGTCTAAAGTCTGGGAGGGTTATGCCTCCTGCTTTTTTCTTTTTCCTCAGGATTGCTTTGGCGAATCTGGGTCTTTTATGGTTCCATATAAGTTTTAGGATTATTATTTTTTTAATTTATTTATTTTTTTGTGATACTCGGGCCTCTCACTGTTGTGGCCTCTCCCATTGCGGAGCACAGGCTCCGGACGTGCAGGCTCAGTGGCCATGGCTCATGGGCCTAGCCACTCCGCGGCATGTGGGATCTTCCCAGACCGGGACACGAACCCGTGTCCCCTGCATCAGCAGGCGGACTCTCAACCACTGTGCCACCAGGGAAGCCCAGGATTATTTTTTCTAGATCTGTGAAAAATGTCATGGGTAATTTGGTAAGAATCACACTAAATCTGTAGATTGCTTTGGGTAGTATGGCCATTTCAACAATATTAATTCTTCCAATATAAGAGCATAGGATATCTTTCCATTTCTTTGAGTCATCTTCAATTTCCTTTATTAATATTTTATAGTTCTCAGCATAATATAAGTCTTTCACCTCCTTGGTCAGGTTTACTCCTAAGTATTTTATTTTTTGACGCGATTTTAAAAGGGATTGGTTTTTTACATTCCCTTTCTGATATTTCATTGTTAATGTAAAGAACTGCAACTGATTTCTATATGTTAACCTTGTATCCTCCTACCTTGATGAATTCGTTTATCAGTTCTAGTAGTGTCTGTGTGGCGTCTTAAGGTTTTCTATATATCGTATCCTGTCATCTGCATATAATGACAAATTTACCTCTTCCCTTCCAATGTGGATGCCTTTTATTTCTTTTCCTGATTGCTGTGGCTAGGACTTCCAATACTATGTTGAATAGAAGTGGTGAGAGTGGGCATCCTTGTCTTGTTACAGATTTTAGTGTCCTGAAAATATCAATTAGTCTAACTGTTCTAATGTATCGTTTAGGATAATTTGATGTCTTTTAAGTCTCCTTTAATCTATTGGTTCTCTCCCTTCTTTTTCTTACAATTTATCTGTTGAACTCAGCTGTCTGATTGCAGGGTTCCCCACAGTCTGGATTTTGCAGATTGCACACTCATGGTGTTTTCAATGTGTCTTTGTCCTCTATTTCCTGTAAATTGGCAGTTGATCAGATTCAACTTGATCAGATTCAGGTTTAATCCCTCTGGTAAGACTACATTATTATTATGAATTTATGTATTTAAACTTATTTAATGGGTTTCAGTCCATTCTAATTATTACCCTTATTGAAACTCAAATTGTCCCATCTTTGGCCAATGGGGAGCCTCTTCAAGTTGGCTCCTGGGTCCTTTGGACATGACCCTAGAAGTCTTTAATAGTTCCTCTGCTCTTCAGTATGTCAAGATATTTTATGCTCATTCTATACATTTCCTACCCCAGATCAAGAATCACCCATTTCTCCAAGTAGCCTTTGTTTCTTTAAGTGGGACTTGGTATTTCAAAACCACACTCCAGATGATAAGAATGAGCACTGCTACTGAAAAGATGCAGGAAACTAGATAGATGGTTCATACTAATGGTAATTACTCATTTTACCCCATATTAAACATACATTCTCAAAATACTAATATTGCCACCATCAATATACTGAAAAGTTAAATTTTTGTCGATGCTCCTCCCAAACTCCTTTCCAGTTTTACAGTAATTTTGTACCAATATTTCAGAATACAAATCCATCTCAGATTATACTTTTTGTGGCTCTCAGCTCCAAATCTTTGTTTGCTGTGCAATAATGGAGCTGAACTCTATAAATACTTCTCCCATATCAGCTGGTTTAATGTTAGGCTTTGTTAGCAGAAGGTACTGTTGCAAGGAGGGGGCGGGGCCGGAGTAGGGGCGGGGACGCACTGGAGGAGGAAGAGGCTTCTCTTTCTGATTCTCCTGTACTTTATCTCCCTGGGCTCCTGCAGAGTGCGTGGTTCCTTTCAGCAGCGCCCAGTAGCCAACAACAAGCGGCAGCTTCCCAGGGCAGCTTCCCCCAGTACACCGTTTTTAGATGGCTTCATGAAGTGGTGTGCTGCTGGTATAGCACCTTCCTGTACGTGGCTTCTCTGGGCACTCTGCGGTGAATTCTGATAAAGTCACCTTGCTATGGCTAGTTCTCCAAGAACTCCAGAGAGGATTTCTAACGGGGCGCACTGAGGCCACAGCAGGGAGCCACAGTCATGCCCTCTCCAACAAGGAGGTGGATGGGGCATGGGGGCAAGGGTGCTTCTTGGCCATTCTATTTCAGTTCAGGAGTGGTGGCTGTTCCCTGTATCTACTGTTCCTATATGGTAAGAATTCTCTTTGCCTTTTGCTAGTCAGCCTCCCTTTATTCCAATTCCATTAATATTCATAGTAAATGTCCTCTGTTCAAATTATTGTGTAGTTTCTTTCTCTTGACCCTGACTGAAACAAAGCCTCATTTAGTCTTAGTTCTACAAGTAATATTGAAAGTTTCACTAACTGTCTTTCTGTCACTGTCAGTAATTTTGTTGCCAAGCTTCACCCCTCAGGAAGCACTCAAGTAACAGTCTGAGCCCTTTCATTTTGATAACCAATAGGCTTTTATACTTTTTTTTTTTTTTTGGTGGTACGCGGGCCTCTCACTGCTGTGGCCTCTCCCGTTGCGGAGCACAGGCTCCGGACGCGCAGGCTCAGCGGCCATGGCTCACGGGCCCAGCCGCTCCGCGGCATGTGGGATCTTCCCGGACCGGGGCACGAACCCGTGTCCCCTGCATCGGCAGGCAGACTCTCAACCCCTGCGTCACCAGGGAAGCCCCAAGGCTTTTATACTTTCAAGTCAGTTTTGATGGATACAGGGTACTTGGTTCTCATTTTCTTTCTTTGAATATTTTAAATGTTTCACCATTTTCTCCTCACATAAAGTGTTAATGTTGAAGTCTTGTGGTAATCCAATTTTCTCTCATAAATTTTTTTTGGCCTAAATGACCATTTTTCAAAACGTAAAGTCTAGTAATTTTACTGACTAGAATACATCTTGTTCACGCTCAGTGCTTTCAGGGGCACACAGTATACTCTTTCAGTGTGAGGTTTCGAATATATATGTAAATGTATATATGAATATATATGTGAATATATATAAATAGAATATATGTATTTTACTTCAGGAAAAGTTCTCTTGAATTATGCGTTGTATTCTGTTAGCTAGCTTTGGTTTTCTTTATCAAGAACTCTTAATCCGTACACTGGATCTTCTTTACCTATCTTCAATATTTATCTTTTCTCTAAAATCATTTCTGTTTCTATATTTATTTAAAATCTCATTTTCAAATTCTAGTTCTCTTGGGCACCATCTGTATTTACTCCTGTGTTCCTTCTAGCTCAGTATTTTCCGAAACCACTTTTTCTCTTACTTCTAATTCTTTCCCAAGTTGTTACTTTATTTCTGAGGTATTTTTAATTCTGATTTTTTTTTTTTTTTTTTGCCGCATCATGCGGGACCTTAGTTCCCTGACCAGGGATGGAACCCGTGCACCCTGCATTGGGAGCATGGAGTCTTAACCACTGGACCACCAGGGAAGTCCCTATTCTGATTTTTCTTTCATGTCTTATATAATTTTCTTAATATCTTCACAGTTTTTATCTGATTTTTTTCGGCATTAACACTATGCAATTTTGCATTTGTGGTTTGATCCCACACTTGTATTTTGGGGTTTGTGGAGTTATCTGTTACCTAGTTTAGTTGTAAATGTTGCCTCATGCATTTTTGGTTTCACTATACAGTCTGTTTTGATGTGGTGATTCATGGAGATTCAAGATTCACGTACTGCCCTCTTTCCAGAGTCCATTTATATTTTTGACTCATGAATACTTCCCTTTTTATATCCCTGAGACTTCAGTCCTTGGCTGAGTTTGATGGGAAAGGACTAGGGTTGATCAGGGTGTTGTTTGGATTAGCAGTGGTGCATTACATCACATCCTCATTCTTGAGTGATGATTTACTACGTTGTCCAGGTTATTTTTATATATATATATATACATATATATATATACTCTGTACTATATATGTTCCACTATCTTTGGCATATTTTTACTTTTGACAATATGGCTTCCAGTCTAAATGTCATTTCTTTCTAGTCAGGTTACGTTTTAACTGCTGCTAGTTAAGATCATTATTTTTCTCTTTGCTTATATTCATCATATATGTGTTATATGTATATGTTATTTTCCTAAGACTTGATGTGCTTCTTCAATGTAAAGAGTCATCTTCCTTCAATTCTAGAAAATTATTGGCCATTATTTCTTTTTCTCTCTTTTGGAATGTCTATTAGATGTACTGTTGAACCTTCTTATATTATGTAGAACCTCTGAATTTGTTGATTACAAAAGGCAATAATTTTATTTTTGCTTAAGCCAGTTAGAATTAGGTTTATCACTGAAACAGAAACACTCTTTACTTTCTCAAAAGCGAAGTCAAAGAAAAACAGGTGATTCCTGAAGCTGTTATGATTATCTGTAACTAGATATCCTTGAAACCTAAACTACTCCTGAACTTTCTATGCAAGTCAATAAATTCATTTACTTTTTCTCTCTTAAATCAGTTACAATTGGATTTCTGATAACTGCAGCAAAGAATACTGATAAATATAAATGTCTGCTATGTGAGTGGCACTATGCCAGGTGCTACCTAATCAGTGGTATGCAAAACAAAGACCAGTGTCTCCAATAACCACAATATTTACACTCATTCCATGCCGTCTTCATTTATTTGTTCCTGCTTCTCCTTCCTCCCCTACCCAAACTTGGAATGCATGTTTAAGTGTTACAACTTTTTCACAGTTGATTTTTTTTTTTTTAATTTTTGGGTGTGTTGGGTCTTCGTTGCTGCGTGTAGGCTTTCTCTAGTTGCGGTGAGCAGGGGCTACTCTTCATTGCGGTGCGTGGGCTTCTCATTGCGGCGGCTTCTCTTGTTGTGGAGCATGGCCTTTAGAAGTGCCGGGTTCAGTAATTGCAGTGCGTGGGCTCAGTAGTTGCGGCTCGTGGGCTTCATTGCTCCACGTCATAATGGGATCTTCCCGGACCAGGGATCCAACCCATGTCCCCTGCATTGACAGGCAAATTCTTAACTGCTGCACCACCAGGGAAGTCCCGGAGTTGATTTTTAAAATCACATCTGTAAGGGCAACCTTTCTAGCAATAGGCCACCATTATCTTTCCCTTATTTTGGACTCATATTATATTGGTATTGTCTTAAATAGGTCTTCGAGTGTTTCATGAAAGTCTTTCCCTTTAACCAAATCATTAGCTCCTTCAGGGCAAAAGTTAAGCCTTTTACTTTCATCTCCCAGAGCAAAGTCAAGAGTGATTATGGGAATCATTGTTAACAAGTATAACCCACGATACCTGGCCCCTGTAGATCTCCTGTATGGGACTGGGGATACAAAGATATATTCCTATCACTTAACCAACTTAAGGACATAGGAAGGTGTATTAAACTATACATATGTAAGGTGCCATATATAATTCAGAGGAAGGGGAAATCGTGCCTGGGCTTCTGTACTCAGAGGAGGCTCCAAAGCCCTGGGATATGAACGGGGCCTTGCCTTAACAGAAAATAAAAGGCAGGCACCAAAGGTTGAGATAACGGGTCTGAGGAAAGGCACAATTTTGCTGAAGTAGGCTTGTGTCTGCAGCAGTGGAGAGTAAGATATTATGGACACAGGTCAGCTCCAGGATAAGGAAAGAGTCTAGCTCTTAAATCAACATAACTCCTCTTTTCTCTTACAATCAAGATCTCTGCCGCTGAGCCATACTATCTTGATAGATCCCAGTATGGTTTGGTTATTAATTTCTTATCCTCTAAGGGGACATGCCTCATATCACCTTGAGTACAGATGGGCGAGGACCAGTTAACTGGAATGAACGCAGGCGGAAACAAGTAACAAGCCCTGTGCCTAGAGACCAAAACTGTCGCGGTCCCAAACAGAAAAGGCGGCGCCGAGCCCTGGGACCTCTCTCTGAAATCTTCTTCTTCCATCAGCTCTTTCTCCTGGAGCAGCCTGAGTCCACATCCCGTGAGATTATCTGGAGAAGCCTCGGGCCTCCAACTTCATTAAAACCACAAGAGGTGTGTGTCTGGGGGACGGGTGGTAGTCTGGGCCCCTCAAGCGATAAGCCCACGCCCAGCCGAAGAGGAGTCCTCCTGCCTCCCAAGGCTCTGAGCACCAAGGCCCACTCTCACGCCCCGCCTCCTGGCTCCGCCCCGCGCCGGCGACGCCGACGAGGGGGTGGGTTTCCGCTTCCGGTGGCGAATTGTTGACGCCTGCGGCTGCGGCGGTGGCTAGCGGGCGGTTGGGGAGGGGCCAGTGGGGGAGTGAGACGGCGCAGTGACAGGACCGCTGAGCGTGCTGCTGAGGCGACGATGGCGGAGGGGCCGGAGAAAGCCCGAGGCCGCCCTCCCGGGCAGGACGACGGCGGAGGGGACCACGAGCCCGTTCCTTCACGAAGAGGCCTTCCCGCCGCCGCCCCACGGCCCCGGGACGGGCCGCAGGCCGAACCCCAGGCTCCGGGCCGGCCCCCAGCCCCGGGCCTCGGTCCCCCCGCGGCCGCCACCGAGGAGTCGGAGCCGCCGCGCGAGCCCGAGAATGGCAGGGAGGCGGGCTCCGGCTCTGGCTCCGGCCCCGGCTCTGGCACGCAGGCACCGGCAGGCTGCGAGGCGCCCGAGGCGGCGGCGCCGCGGGAGAAGCCGGCGCGGCTGAGCGCCCGAGAGTACTCCCGGCAGGTGCACGAGTGGCTGTGGCAGTCCTACTGCGGCTACCTCACCTGGCACAGCGGCCTGGCCGCCTTCCCCGCCTACTGCAGCCCCCAGCCGCCCGCGCCCAGCTACCTCGCGGGCGCCGGCGCCGCCGCTGCCCCGGCCTCCGGGCCGCCGCCCCTGCAGCTGGGCTATTACAACCCCTTCTACTTCCTGAGCGCCGCGGCCGCCGGGCCCGAGCCGCCGGCCTCCGCCGGCCTCCCCGCCTCGGCTCCGGTCGCCGGCCCGGGAGCCCGCGCGCCTCACGTGCAGCCGCCGGCCCGGGCAGCCCCCGCGACGAGGGTAGGACCCGCCGCTGCCTCGCGAGCCCCGAGCGAGACCGGGCGGCAGGCAGGTGAGAGGCTCTTCGGGGAGCGACCTGGGGGCGGGGCCGGCGGGCCCCTCTCCGCTGTCACCGCCGCCGCGCTCGCCGCGGCTTCTGCGCGTCTGTCAGCTCGCAGGGTGTACAGCGCGGCCCTGCGCGCGCCTCCCCTTAGACCTAGCGCTCCGAATCGGTTCCCTGGCCCCCCGGTCTGGTGGTTTCCACGTGCAAAGAAGTCTTTGCTCCTCAAAGCGTCCTCTTAGCCTTCGTCTCCACGGTGTGGAGTGAGATCCGAAGCTTAATTCTCTCTCAGACGGCAAACCCGGCTTGGGGGTAGGGGAAGTTTTGACTGATGATGCTGGAAAGCATCCAGACATGGATGTGTTAACTATAGTATCTACAGTTAATATGATAACTGTTTTATGAATTAGGGACAGTGGAACTGACGGATATTAAAGGAGATTTTCAGGAATGCAAATGGAATTATGAACCTTTGGGCCTTGGCTTCATCTTGTGTGTTGTCTGTTTACTTCTGTATGGGAATTAGAATATTCTGAGTCACTTACACTTTTTAGTGTATTATTTAGACTTTTTGTTTACTTTATCCAGCCACAGATAATATGGGACAAGACCTAGTTGCCTGAATTTGATTCAAAATTTAGGATGGCAGCTTGATAATCCCTGGATTTGTTACATAGAAAGACAAACTAAATAAGGGGTAAGATGAGGGGCTCAGGGATTTACTTCGTACCGTCTACACTTGATATTTTGCTTAAAAAGTTTAATTTTGTGTCATAGGCTTGTAATCACCTGGAGTCTCCTCATTTGAATCCCTAGTGAAATGTATTGAGTACTTGAAATAAATGTATCTGTGAAATCATTTCTAAACATTAAGGGGGTGAAAACAAGCTTTAAACTGCTCAGTAAATAGTGAAGTAGCGTTGCTGTTTTAATAACATGCCCTATTGAAGTCAATACCAATAATTGTTGCAGTTATAAAATTTTTTTTATCAGCAAGTTGTACCCTGACTTTACATTCATTACCTAGCTTGGGTTCCAAGGCCTATGTGTAACGATTAGTTTTCCTAACTTTTTTTTTTTTTTTTTTTAATTTACAGGTAGAGAGTATGTTATTCCATCCTTGGCCCACAGATTCATGGCAGAGATGGTGGATTTCTTTATTCTCTTCTTTATAAAAGCAACCATTGTCTTAAGCATTATGCACCTCAGTGGAATAAAGTAAGTTAAGGCCATTTGCAGAAGGGTTTTAATGTCCACTGTCTAGAGATCTTGCTTTAATTTTTTTTTCATGCCTGCAAGTGACTTTATGGATAATCTGTGTGCCAGTGTCAGTGATTTCTTTATAGGAGCTTTGTTGGATTTGCTTTCTTGTTGATTTTTAAAAATAACTACAAAAGAGAGAAAAATACTTAATTCTGCAAGATGTGGGGAATTTCACCTATCAAAGTAGGTGAAAGGAACCTCCAATCCTGGTTTGATTTTATTCACTATTTTCTTAGGCCAGTTGCAAATTTTTCTCTTACAGTCATTTTCAGAGTGGAGTATCTAAACACAAAGGCATAAAGAGGTTTTGGTAGATGAACTATTAATAATCAGCTAGATGGCATTTCCAAATGGGGTTGCGTATACTGTCAGGCAAGTTCCAAGTGAACTGCAAAGTGAGCTATTTATTTGCATAATCTTCCTTTCAGATTAACAATCATAATAGCGGTTATCACTTGCTGAGCACTTCCCATGGGCTAGCCTTTGTATGGATTCTTAACCTTGCCACCACTGTAGAGTAGAGGTTAATATCTCCATTTTATAGAGATTGAAATTTGGGCTTACAAAAAGTTAAGCCCAGAATTTACAAAGGAAGTAAGCAACAGTCAAGTTCAGACCCTGGTAATTAAATTTCAGGGCCCCTGCCAGGAGCCTGAATGTTACTATGATTCTTCCCTGTCTCTCCCTCCCTTATGCCCTAAACATCCAATCAAGTACCAACTAACTCTGTTCAGTCTCTTGAATAACCTTCAACCCATACCATTTCCTTTTCACTGTCAGAATTTCATTTTTCATCATTGCTTCTCCCTAGTCCAGTCACTGCCATCACTTGCTTGGATTATAACACAAGTCTTCTAACTGGTATCTCAGATTACTGTCTCCTGTTTTATCTCAATTCAGTCTCTGATAGAAAACCAAAGAGATCATAAATTGATTCTGCCACTCTCCTGCCTTAAAATCCTTCAGTAGTTTCTCATTGCCATCAGGGTAAGTCTTATTAATGTCCTCATATATTTTAACAAATACCCTTATTTCTTAATCACTCACCTGTCACAGTTATTTGAGCCACACTGAACTGCCTACAGCTTCCATCATACTCTTGCTTAAAGGCTTTCTCTCTTGTTAGTCCCTCTCTCTGAAATTTCTCCCTTCTTAGTCTGGCCAACTTCTCTTCATCCTTCAGATCTCACCTTAAATGTCATTTTTGGGAAGGCTCCACTAAGTTAAGTGTGCCTGGTACGTGTCTCCAAGTACCCAATGGTTCTCTATTATAGCCCTTTTCCCACCTCATTATTAGTTATTCTGCTTTACCTGCTGGGTTAGCAACTCTGTGAAAGCAGAGACCATGTCGAATTCACTTGCCATTTTATCCCCGGGGCTAGTACAGCGCCTGCTCAGGGTAGTGCTGCTTATTTGTTGAATAAACTAATGAATGTTTTGTGAAGCTCTACAGTTTGAAACCTAAAGATTAGTTTATAATTTCAATTAAAGTTTTTGATTTACACTAATGAAAAAGAAATCAATGCAACTGCTCTGGTAACTAATTCTTTGTAACCGAAAACTATTTTTTTGTAGGGATATCTCTAAGTTTGCTATGCATTATATAATAGAAGAAATAGATGAAGACACATCAATGGAAGACTTGCAGAAAATGATGGTTGTGGCGCTTATATACAGATTATTAGTTTGTTTCTATGAGGTAAGCTGCTGAGTTCAGCAAATATTAATATTTAACAATCTAATTTTAGATTATCAGCCCAAGACAAAAAAGTAGTGATTTTTATTTTTAATCATGTATTTATCAAATGTCTTTATTTTTTTCTAAATTTCCTTTAACATAATACTTTACAAGTTAAAACTTTCAGAATGGAGACATTTTTCATTTGTAATACATTTCTTTGTAATACATTTCAGTCTTGTCCAAAAATATATTGTAAGTTGGTTGTGGAACTTGAAATGCATCTTTCCATAGAAGCAACTTGCTAAAAAATATAATGGGTCATAGAGAAATATTACAGTAGATATCTTGTGGTATTGAAGATGTTAGAGACCTGCAGAAATGCATTAAAAGGTTAACCCTTAAGTATTCTATGAAATTTTTCCAACGTGAAAAATTTAAAACATGAATCATACGGCAGGAAAATTTACCTTTAAAATTGGTATAGTTGAGCCAGTAAATTATTATAAAATTATCCTTCTTTCCTTAGATAATTTGCATTTGGGGAGCAGGTGGAGCCACCCCAGGGAAGTTCCTGCTAGGGCTTCGAGTTGTGACATGCGATACGTCGGTGCTTATTGCGCCAAGTCGGGTTTTAGTGATTCCTTCCTCAAATGTTAGCATCACCACGTAAGTTCTTTTTTTTAGCTTAATGTATTATGTACTTATGAATTGTATTGATTACTGTACTTAAAAATTATTTTCACAAGTTATACCATTTGATAAAAGTATTTTTAGGATGTTGGTTCTTCATGGCATATAATAGGCTTACATGTATTAAGTTTAAAACAAAGTTTGAATGTTTTCAATGATTATAGACTTCTCTTCAGTATGTATCTTCAAAGGTAAGCATTTTATGAACTGTAGGTCACAATAATGAGGAGGATTTGGGCGTGGCTACTCTCTCTATCAGTGCTCCAGGCCTAGCTTTATTATTCTCTAGATCTGTGGATATTGGAGTTTAGTTACTGCTGTGCCTTGAAGCTTCCATTTGGTAATACCTGTCATTATCCCATCTTGAATAGGCAATAAGAATTTTGACAGCTATACATGCGTGCATCCTGCTCCTAAGTGATAGAGCTTGTAATACTTCCAGTACTCATGGCTAGCTGTTGGCATCTGGCTCTGGGGGAAGGTACAGATAGTGATAATGGAAGTTGTGGAGGTGAGTAGGTGGTAATCAGTTGAGCAAAACAGGATACTGGCTGGAATTGCTGCCAGAATGATTCAGAGTTGGGTTGTTTAAACAAGAGACTCTAGAAAAAGCCTTGAATTTGCTCACATCTTCAAAATTTCCTTACATTTTTGTGATTCTCATAATCCTGGCTATTACTTTTAATGAGTCAATAATGGCTAATATTTATTGAGCACCTCATAAACCAGGCACTGTTTTAAAAACATTGCATATGTATTAACTAATTTAAGTTAGGTACTATAACCCTCTTATTACAGATGTGTAACACAACTAGTAGTTGGTAGAAAATGAATCTGAAACCAAGCAGTCTGGATTCAGAGCCCACATTCAGCTGCTGTGTTATCCTATAACCGTTCAGTGCACCGAAAGGCAGAAATCTAATGTTAGTAGGACAATTCTCCATTCTGAGCTACTGTTGAAAGCTTTCCTTAATCACAGAAGCCCATAGAGAAAGATCTGATAAACAAATACAGTAATTTGAAATGCTGGTGCTCTTCACAGAAGGTAGAAAATGGGACTGCGTAAGTGTACTCAGTTTAGAAGATGGTGAAAACACACTAAAAGTATAGAGGTACTGAGTGACTAGAGAAAGGGTAGTAAAAGGGAATAGTTATTCTAGTCTTCTGTCAAAATATACTGTAAACTTTTAGTTCACATTCTAAGACATATTATTGCTTTTCATGTGTAAGTTCTAAAGTCGAACTAACTTTTTTTATGTTACAAAGTCTTTAGAACTAGTCCTGGTGGTTTGATCATACTTTGCTGCTTGAAAGTAATTCAGTTATCAAAGGTTAAAACTCTGTTAATTATACTCTGAATATGTTTTAAATACATCTTGAACTTGACAGAATACTATTAATCTATATGTAGTTGGTATATGACTTATCTGTTTTTTGGGTTTTTTTTGCTTTAATTTTTTAGGTCCACTATACGAGCTTTGATCAAGAATTTTTCTATTGCTTCTTTTTTCCCTGCTTTCATCACGCTGCTGTTTTTTCAGCATAATCGAACAGCCTATGACATTGTAGCAGGAACCATTGTGGTAAAAAGAAATGGGGTCAGATGATGCCCCAAAAAGCCCTGAATTCCATACTCTCTGGAATAATGACAAGACTAAACTATATATCAAGGCCATCAGTATCCCTGGGTTACATTAACTGATGATTTAGAAATTAAAGCAGTCGCTCCAGTGTGATGCAGGTGACTATGCTGAAAGTACTGATTTTACTTGAATGTCAAAGAAAGAACTTCTCCAGAAGAAAAACCTCTTAAGTTCAAGTGTTAAAATTTTTAGATTGAACTGAAGGCAAGTAGTGTCATAATCAACAACGGACAGTATATACTTAAGATCTAAGGTATTAGAACTTGCTGAAAGCATTTTCAGCTTTGAAATCTCCAAATGAAACTTTAAAAGCTTATTTTGGTTTATCCCAAAATGATGGAAAGTGTCCAGTTGTGTTTTGTGAACACACTCATCTTTTAGTTAACACTTCTTAAGGAAACTTTTGTCTTTGCTTTTTGCGGGGAGGGAGTGGGGACACACATTTGATAAGCCACTTAGCGCCCATCCCAGGAGCTGGTGAGTTAGCTGCAAGAGAGAGGGGAAAGTGAGGCCGGCCTAGCAGTCCCCTGACTTGAAATTTTAAAATCTGTACTGCAGTTTACTGCAGGAATGATGTAACTTTATAACTATTCTTAATGCCTAAACATGTATTTGGGGGCAGATTTTGCATGATGATGAAAAAGTATTAAGTCATATTGCTATCTTATCCTTGATTTTTTTTTGTTTTTTTAAAGAAAAAGGTAAGTTAGTGATTGCTTTTAATGGGGTTGGGGGGAGGGGTAAGTTTTCACTGTAAATTTAAATTGAAACTCATGTGCAAGTGTTTTCAGTGCCCTAAATCAAACCATAAATATGTGGGGAAAAGCAGTCCTATCAAACTGTTGCATATTTACTGTAAAACAATATTCCCAGTATGTGCGCAGCATGAAGAAAGTATTAGTGCTTTTTCAGTGTTCTGAATATAACTTCTCTTTATATACAGGATATCCACATACGAGTTTCCTTTTATTATATTGTTCAAGGAATTAAATAATCTTAGCATTTCATGATTAAATACTAGTAGCCTGTGAAATACTTACCAATTTTCCCGTTAGGGACTGTTCTCTGTAACAAGGAAGAGTAGCATTTCCAGATGTTATTCCAAGTTCTTTGGTTCTGTGGGCCAACAGCTCATTTGGGGCCTGCCAGGGATGATGTTTTTGAGGGAAATGTTAAGTAACACTTTGTGTACTGCCATTTTAATTTATTCTTCGATTGCATAGTTGTAGAGTTTTAAGTGTGTGTATGTGCTTTTTGTTAGATGGCCCAGTTAGCTGTGCTGAGGTATATCTGAACTAAAAGTTTTGTTTCTTAGGCATTTTCTGCATCTCTGTTGTTTTCCCCCAAAACACTAAACTGTGTTGAACAGTTCATACATAACTAGGGTGCTTACAGGATCAGTCTAGGCTTTATTTTGGTCTTAACAGCAAATACATTTGCTATTACTATATCAGTTTTTAAAGTGGGCTTTTTTTGGACATTTAAAACGTGAATATTTTCAATTTGTTTATAGAAACCTTAACAGTGTCCTTAATGCCTTTTCTTATTGTAAAATTTCATAAACCATGAACCATGGTTTTCATAAACAATGTTTTTCAAAATAACTTTATAGTAAATCCATCACAGAAAGCCTATTAGTTAAATGTGTCAAAATACTAAACAGCTCATTCATTCACCTGTTTCTGGGAAGAGAAAGTGTTATGGTCCTTCACAGTAAACAAACCCAAACCATCCACTGACTTCTTAAATTAGAGGAGAAATTATTAGGAAATGTTACATAAACTTACCGATTAGTACTGTATACATTAGCATCAGAGTATACACCCCCTTTGCCCCTGACTGGGAACTGGAGTTGAAACGTACCCTTCCGACATGTAGCTCTGGAATACACCTTTAATGTATAATTTCCTCGATGGTTCACCACTTAGGCTATTTTTATACAGTAAAACAAAAGGAAATATGTAGTCCAGTTTGTTTTATACTTTAATATCTATGTAGATGCATTTCTCAGGATTCAAGTTACACTATGTAGCCCTATCAAGTAAAAAGTGTTACTTTGTCTGCCTTTACAACAAAATCCAAGTCTGTTTAAGAATTCAGCACTTAGGGAGATTTTTGATTCCCAAGTTGGGGGGAAAAAATGACAAAATGGGGAAGAAGGGGGAGCCACATGTTTTTCTCTTGGGGCTGGGGCCTCCCTCTTTTCAGTATACTTTATTATATTTCATTTACAGAAATGCTGAATTTTCTGTGTCAAGACAGAATTCTCATACTGAAGCTCTACAGCCTAAAAAGGCAAAAAGAAAGTTGTCTTCATAGTATTAATGTTATTCATCACTTTTACAAGATAATAAGGGAACAAAAATTAGGAGTTGTTATGCTGAGAATACTATTTCAGTGAACATACCGTATATAAAACCACAGGTCCTGCGGTTAATTTAGGCATCTAGAAACTCTACCTGTTATGAAATGTGCAGCCTGAGTGGCTCCTGCACCTTGAGAAAAGTCTGACATACTAAATGCACGCTGGGCTGAGCTAGGTGAGGGAGCAGCGGCAAGCAAGCTGTGCTTTTAGGGAGTCTGGCTAGAGAGAAAGCACCTGTGTGGTACTCATGTGGCACTGCTTCAGAAGTTACTTCTTTCTCCCTAAACAGTCACCTAGTTTCTCCCAAATATTTAGGATTGAGAAAACATTATATTTGAGGGCTTTGTCTAAATTTATAAAAGTCTTTAATGTTTCAAATGACGGTAAAAATTGTTCTAACTAAAAGAAGGATTTTTTTTCCCTTAAGTGACTTGTTTGGGCGTTTCACTTAGGCATAAATACTTCCAGCAAAAGGAAGACAGGAGTTGAAAATTAAACTACTTGGGAATAAAGGGCTTTTTGATGGGAATGTATTAACTTTTTTTATTCTACACTTACCCCTGTGAAAACAGGCTGTTGTTCCTTTTAAAGAATATTCCTAAATAATAGCAGTATTCCTAAAATCTGGCAAATACTTCAGTTACTTGCCATTTCCCACCCTCCAGCCCATACCAAAGGCCAAAATCTTTGCAATACGTGCTTGCCTGGGTAAAGTTCCTCATCTCAAGCTGTGTGCGTATTTCTTTGCAGTTCATTATAGTATGGCTTGATCCACAAACAGTATCTGATGGCCTGCCTATAAATGAAAATTCAACATTCTGTTTTTAATAATTTGCCACCAATTTGTATTCTTTGTCTCAATAAATACCTGGTCACCAATGCTTTTGTGTTTTGCCTGTTTCTTTGAGGTTTGCTCCAGAATCTCTTGCTTCCAAATACAGCTGCTCTAGCATTCTCTGCCTTCAGGAGATGAATGCTTTCAGAAATAGAGGTCTATCAAAAAACAAAATCATCCACTTTGAGATATATTCTTTTAGCAAGTCACTCAGAAGTTAGCTGTAGATGACTAAGCTTTTAATGTTAAACTAATCCTGTCCGTTCCTTACCGCAGTAAGTAAGTAACCATTCCAACCACAGTGCAAGATACTAAGGACCCACATTACAAATGAGAGGAACCAGCAGGCAGGGTCTCGTAGCTAGTAGAAGACTGAGCTGGGCAATTTAATCCTAGTCTGGTCTTGAAAGCGTTCCCTATTCAGACCTTTGCAAACAAAACTAGGACAGGACACACAACAGGTTCCTCGAGAAACACAAAGATAATAAAGGATAAACTTAAATGTAGTTAAACTGTGGCGTGGTCTGAATCCTGTAGACAATGTGCTGTCAGGACCTCAGCCATGAACTACTACACATTCTGGAAACCACAGTGGATGTCTGAGGTAAGCTTATAAAAATTGCCCCGTATTACAAGGAAATGAAAGCTCTGACGTGGTACATATAGCTGGTGTGTGTAGGTAGACCCAACACACCCATTTTTATCAATTTTACTGTACCAAATTCGCCAGTTTCCAAACAGGCCCAGCACATGACATATGTTTTCTTTAATTGTATCACTATCAGTAAGTTTTTCCCCAGGCTAAACCAGGAAGTTTATGGCCTGGTTACAAATTCCTAAAATTAGTCCAACACTTATTTCAAGTAATAAAATCCTAATTCCGTGAATAATTCCAAGAGAAATTTGTAACAAATAGCTAAAGACTTATTTCAGTTGTCTGAATTGTACTTAGTGCCCCAAACTGTAAATTACTAAAAAACCAACCTACCACTTGAGAGTGGCATGCCTGGACCTCATGCATCAGAAGTCTTCCAGGTGCCCATGTAATGACTTGGGGCCCTACCTGGACCCAGTGATGCATCAGTCTCTGGTGAGCAGGTCCCAGGATATACATTTGGCCCACCTCACCAAGCATGTTGATGTACATTCAGTGAGAACAACGGACCCTCTTGTAAATCAAATTATATAAACATACCTGATGATTCCATCTTTCTGCATATGCCTTTCTTACCTTCAGAGATTATTTTCAGTTAAAAACAATTCCTCATTGATCCAGCACGAGAAGTGGGCTTTTATTGTTTTCTTTCCATAACGTTTCCCCTTCTTCCACAAACAGCGCTTGACTTTCATTTGTGTATGGAGCATGGAACCCAAGGCTGCTATTACAGCCACAGGGGTGGGTCTACAGCCTGTACCAGTCCGACGAAGAGATACCTCTGCTGGGCTTAAGCAGGGACTGATTTGAGGCTGGAGCTGCTACCACGAATGTTTTCTACAGCTGCCGTGTGCGGGCTCAGAGTTAAAGCAGTGGACATGAAAAGACAAGTCCTACCTAAGTCCCAAATACTCTAGCCCTAGAGATCTCAGTTCTGGGGGCCAGACTTCATTCATAAAATAAGCCACCCTAAGTTTGGTTTTCAGTTACTTGCTTTTAAAAAAAAATTACTAAATAAAATGAAATATTTCCAGCACATTTTTAATGAAAAATCTTTCCCAGAATAGAAAGTCTAATATTCCCATCCATATCGACCTAAAGAATGGCTAAGAGTGAACGAACATGCAGGTTAGTTAGGCATTAACTTCTCAGCATCAACACCCCACAGGTTTCCAGTTTACTTCTTTCAGCATTCACCATCATCTGCCCCCAGAAGAGGTTCATGTCACACGTACATTATTTAATAAGGTGAGAATTATAAATACAAAATTCCTACTCCGAAACCAGCATTTGATGATGGCCTAAGACATTTTCAGTAAGAGAAGCCATGTCACTGGAAACACAGAAAAGCTCTTAAACATTTTAAAGTACTGAATTTAACCACAAGTTCGGCAAAGTAAAAGTCGCCACAGAATAATCATATGTACAGATTGAAGAATACAATTATCAAACGCTGTCCCAAGAGCACTTTTATGGACCATAGGAAAGAAATCTAGTTTAAAAAAATCGATAAAATAATCCAAAAGAAATTCCACAAAATGACCACTGAAGTTTTTGTGGGCTATTCTGGGCATGCATCTCCAAGAACTCTATCAATAAAACACTGTCTAGCCACCTATCAAGGAAGATACAAACAAATGGCTGCGTGTGTTTATTTTCAACTTTTAAAAAGGTATCAATTTATATGCAAAGTAGGTGCGATTCCTAGCACCAGACATAAAGCAGGGTTATCTTCAGACACTTCCCCTTCAGTTAGGAGTTGTCCAAATCACTTCAATGTATTCTTCAGAATTTTTCTTCTAACTGACCATTGTTAACCTTCATAAAAAGGTTCCCTTCCACTAACACTCATACCTTCACTAGGATTTAACACTAGAACAAAACGTATTTCATAACTTTTTATTGATGGCATTTATCCCATGGTTTAACATGTTAATTATACTGTAATAAACATGGCTTTAATATTAAACTTTTCCTTATTATCCAAAGTCACCACAGTCCATTTCAGTAAATATAAAAATATATGCTTAATACTTTGTACAATACTGGTTTTTGGTCCAAACAAAAACTGGATCAGAAAAGCCAATAAACTCACTTTAAGAATCCCCAATTTTTTTTTTTTTTAAAGATTTCCAAATGGATTTAGGCAACTTTGAATAATGGGATTTACATAATAAAATCTGAGACAAGACTAAACAACAAAAAAAACTTTCTAACACAAAATTAAAATTTCAAGTTCACAGATTTATGTTATGCCAAAAAAGTACAGAAACAAAATTGTATTTACACAAGTTTCATAATAAAATAATGAAAAAGGCAAGACAGGTGATAGTCAGAAGAGTGCCAATATAGAAATAGCATATAATTATTAAATGGAGAACGAACTAGATCTAACAACTCCTTAGCATGGAGCATTCTTTAATCAGGCTTCCTCTATCAGAAAACTTTAGTGCACAATACACCCAACTCACTCACTTCACACATACACCAGCACAAACTCAGCATAGAAATCATTCATTTCAACATCCTCTAATCTATACAGAATTCCTCAGATATAATTACAATTTCAATGCGTTCCATAAAACGCATATCAACGCACATGGTGGTGCAGAAAAAGAGGTTGTATACAAAGCCATTCTCTTGAGCGGGCTTGATTCCTGGGTTCAGCCAGCCTATGCCAAACCAGTGAATAATTTGCTGGATCATAAAACATTTTTGCTGAAGAATAAGTCACCAGTCTAGCTATTATTTTTTTAAAAGGGGGTGGGAGAGGTGAGGTTGGGGCTTCTGTAAAGAAAAAAGGAGGAAAATTCCAAAATTAAAGATCTGACCTCAGATAACCCAGCACGTAGTACAATCCAGAATCTGAAAGTAGGGCACCAGCTGTTGTTAAAACAGTGTGTATAACACCATCAAGATCTTTATTTCCTGCGTCTAACAGCAGTCTTTATCTTGCGACCAGAAACTGCAGTTCCAGGAGAGAATGAGTTTTTCCCATTTGACCTGTGAAAAACAAAAACTCTGTAATGTGACATGATGCTCAGATGAAAGTTCACAATCATAACACTAAATGTGACTGGTGATGGGGTGGGGGACACTACTTTCTGCTACACCTCATACCCTCAAGAGAGAGACACGCACGCACACACACACACACACACACACACACACACACACTCCCTCTCTCTCTCTCTCCCCCTCCTGCTAGTTTTCTTAGGCCATGATCCTCCAAAATTGTAATATGGTAAACTGATGGAGAACATAGATTTTACCTCAACCAGACTGCACCTTGGTGATTCTATACACGTACACACAAACACACACCCTCACTATGTTAAATTCTCCATTTCAACAAAAAGCTCTCTTACCCCACAGAAAACGCCGCTGGAGACTGGCTAAACTGAAAGCCCCCCGAGCCAGAGGGCTGGGCTGCGGCTGCAGGTGTGCTGGCATTTGCGCCGAACGTGAACACTCCTGATGGATTATTGTTTGTGAAGTTGAAATTTGTAGCGCTGCTGCCAAACTGGAAAACAGAACCTGCAATAGATGAAGCAGAAAAACTTTATTAAGGTAAAAATGATGGTTCTTCTAGTAATGACTCTGACCTTTACATACAAAAACCTGTAAAGGGTTAAAGCTCTTATGGTCACTTAAAGAAAATTAAGTATTTTCTCCACTCACACAATATATACCTGACACCCTCAAACAAGTGACCTAGCTCACCCATGACCAAGGAAAAAAGGGCAAAGTGGACTTTTCGCTAAGACCGTGGAATCAACAAACATACTTACCTCTATCTTCTTCAAAATTACGTTAACATAACAGTAAAGGGAATTTTACAATAAATGGAGAGAGGAGACAACACAACAAAATTTTGAAGCTGGAAGGCTAACTGGAGCCAAGTACTAAACTAGCAGCAAGGGAAAGCACAGAAGTCTTTCCATTTACACTAAACATACCCAAAAGGTTTAGGTTCCAGGTACTTCCGGAAGTGAGAATGAAGGTGTGACTGAAAAAAACCCCAGCAGAATGGTAGAGTATCTGTTTAAGAAGCAGACACCTAGATCAATCCCTCCCCAGCACCAAACAGGATAATAAATCTCCTCTACCCAGCAGAAGAATAGAACTTTAGTCTCTGGAGAGGCCTCTGGACCAGGGGACATCACACATAAAGGCAAAGATACCATATTGAAAACAGAAGCATTCAGAATAGGTTGACACAATGAATACTGAGAGCGGCAGCCTTCTGCCCTGACTCAGCTCCCATACCACTGGCAATCAGGAGTATATATACCCTTCAGGAAGGAGACCGGAAGAATCTTCTCTGGGAAATCTGGCAGTCTGAAAGGAAAGACCTAAAGATATTGTACTAGCATCCAGTTCTTCCCAAGAGGACAAGCCAGTTATTAGATAAACCTACAATGATATTCAAGATCTGTAAGCCCTAACCACATACAATGAATTATTGAGTGGTATTTAGGTGTCCTGCACTCATAAAGTTATAAGTAGAATGGAAGAAAATATTCACAAACCATATATCTGATAAAGGGCTGATATCCAAAATACATACGAACTCCTACAACTCAAGAGCAAACCTCCCCCCCACCAACAAACAAAAACCAAAACCAAACCAAAAAACCCCTCAAATAACCCAATTAAAAAACGGGCAAAGAACCTGAATAGACATTTCTCCGGAGACAACACACGGGTAAATATAAAAAGATGCTCAACCTCACTAACCATCGGGGGGGAATGCAAATCAAAACCACTAGGAGATATCAGCTCACACCTCTTAGAATGGCTATTATCAAAAAGATAAGAAATAACAAGTGTTGGCAAGGACGTGGAGAAAAGGGAGCCCTTGTGAACTGTGGGTAGAAATGTAAACCGCTGCAGCCACTATGGAAAACAGTATGGAAGTTCCTCAAAAAGTTAAAGACAGAACCACCAAATGATCCAGCAATCCCATTCTAGGTATTTACCCAAAAGACTTGAAACTAGGCTCTCAAAAAGATAGCTGGACTCTCATTCACTGCAGCATTATTCACAATGACCAAGATGTAGAAACAACCTAAATATCCATAGACAGATACAGAGATAAAGGAAATAACATATATACATAAAATGGAATGTTAATCTTGCAATATGGGAAAACATGCATGCATCTGGAGGACATAAGTGAAATAAGCCAATCACAGAAGAACAAGTACTACATGACTTCACTTCTATGAGGTATCTAAAATAACCAAATTCACAGAAGCTAAAAGAATGGTGGCTGCAGAGGAGGGCTTGGGAGTGGGAAGAAATGAGGAGCTGCTATTCAAAAGGTATAGTGTCAGTCATGCAAGACGCGTACATCCTAGAACTCTGCTGCACAATACTGAGCCGAGTTAACGACACTGCACTGCGCACTTACTTTGCTGAAAGAGTAGACAGAGCTCACGTTAAACACGCTTACTACAATTAAAACAAACCCCAGACACTGCAAGTGGAGAGGCAAGAAGCACCAAACACGTGAGGAAAGTATTTCATAAGAAACACTGAGACCAAAACAATAATAAAGAAAAGCAATTTGGAGAAAACTGACTAAGCAAACGCTTTAAGAAGGGGGAAAAAAACCTCTGCATCATTAATATCTTCAAGAGATCAATAGAAAACGCTTCTAAAACAAAAGCAGAAGGATATAAAAAGGAGACATCCACAGAACAAAGAGGACCACTCGGAAGTTAAAAAGTAATACAAGTAGAAGTAAAATCTCAACAGGTGTGTTTAAAAGTAAATTGAGGGGGACTTCCCTGGTGGTGCAATGGTTAAGAATCCGCCTGCCAATGCAGGGGACACGGGTTCGAGCCCTGGTCCGGGAAGATTCCACATGCCGCGGAGCAGCTAAGCCCGTGCGTCACAACTACTGAAGCCCACGTGCTCTAGGGTCCACGTCCCGCAACTACTGAAGCCCACGCACCTAGAGCCCGTGCTCCGCAACAGAAGAGGCCACCACAATGAGAAGCCCACGCACCACAACGAACAGTGGCCCTTGCTCACCGCAACTAGAGAAAGCCCGCGCACAGCAATGAAAACCCAATGCAGCCAAAAAGAAGTGCTTAACTGTGTGAAAGTTGGGAATGCTGTTTATAGGTAATACACATCTCTGTTCTGCCAAGTACAAGAGACAAAAAAAAAAAAAAAAGACATGCATGGTTTCAAAGTTCAAAGAAAAACACTGTATTTAAGACATACAGAACCCAAATGCGGAAACAAAGGACATGACTACTACATACTTACTGGAATTAGGAGCTGTTCCTGAGCCAAATGCAGACTGACTAGGCTGCTGTCCAAACACAGGAGGCTGGCTGCTGCTCGACACTGTCCCAAAAGTAGGTGCCGCAGGCTGAGAGCCAGCAGAAAATAATGCTGCTGAAGATGACAGAGACCCAAAGCCTGGGGGGTTAGGCTGGCTGGCACCTTGGCTTTGTCCAAATGCTGGGGTCTGGTTAGCACCGAACGCTGGACTGGCAGATGGTGCTGAAGGTCCAGTGCCGAATACAAAGGAGGATCCTAGAGGCCCACAGAAATACTGAAATTACCATGATGGTTAAAATGAGATAAGCCTCAAGAAATCGCTATAAACTGAAAAGCACATTTCAAGCTTCTTTCCAGACTCTTACCTTGCTGAACAGATCTTATCAAGACAAGTTTTGAATACTGATTAAGAATACAATTCTCTCTACCATTATTTAGTAAAACCATGTAAAATCCAAATAAACAAAAACTTCATTAACAAGATTCCTACCTTAACAGCCCAAAATTTTTAGGTCTTTAAAGAGATAAATCTAAGAAGACAACTGATCTGCCATCAGAAGTGTGACACACTGCAGAAATCAGCTAATGTTGTGACTATGTATCTGTTGCATAATGAGGACTAATGTCTATTAAAATAACCTTCAGTGTCTGGCTATTTACAAATTAACATTGCAAAGAAAAACAAAACAAAACCCCCCAAAAAGACGAGAAACACTTGAAAAAACTAAAGATTATACTCCTAATGAGATTAGAAATATTGCTTCCAAGAGTTACTTAAACTATACACAAAATGCACATCATTCCACAGAGTGAATAACTACAACACCCCGGGTAGAGATGACCTAAAAGCGGCCACGCTCTTTTGTGGTATTATTTGCTAAGAGTTCATCTGCTTACAATGAAAGCCATTCAAACTAACATGTCTCTTCTTTTTTAAAAGTACCTGCAGAGCTCGATGTGGTGGGAGCTCCAAAGCTGAAACCAGAGGCGGCAGTATCACTGCTGCTGGCACCCGGACCAAAGACAAATGGGGCGACAGCTGTGCCCGCGCTCGACGTGGTTGCTGGTTTGCTCTCTCGAGAAAATAGCAAAGACTGAGATGTACTGGATTCGGCAGAGTTCCCAAAGGCAGAGCTGCTCACAGGACTGTTGGCCTGTCCAAACACAAAGGCAGCTGCAGGCGCACTGGAGGATGAGGTGGAACTACCAAATATGCCACCGCCAGCTGAAGTGGCTGGTGTACCTGAATTAGAGGAACTGTTGTTCAAGAAACTGAAAACTGGCTTTGCTGTACCTTGATCTATAAGACAGAAATTAAGAAATAAACAAAAACTTTTAAAAACAAGTAATACCGGAAAGCATTTTTTCCTAGCCTAAAATCTAATACGAGTCCATTAGAAAACAGAATCATTAAGTTTTCAATATAGATTCATTCATCAAATGGACATCTGCTATGTTAAATTCTGATATAGTCAAATATATCCATCTTTTCTTTTAGGGCTTATGAATTTTGTCTAACATAGCAAAACCTTTGGCATTCAGATTAATAAAAAGAAAAAATATTCCTTAAATCCAAATCTAACTGGATACTTTGGATAACAAATTCAGACAATAGGAGATAGCTACGCTTTTATAAATTTGATTTCGCAATTTATGTTAGCAGGATTGTAACTTGGCCAATTTATCTGAACAATGGCCAATTTTCTCTGCCACCTTTATTGACTGGTGTACCCTTTTGCTCACTAATTTGTAACTCCACCTTTTACCACGTATTAAACTTCTAAACCTCTACAGTTACTGTTACTATTTTAAATATTGTAACTTTGTAGTATTGTTTGATATTAGTAGGGCAAACCTACCTGACCGTATGTGTACCCTTCTCCCCAAAATTTCTTATATTTTCCCTTCCACGTGAATTTTAGAATTATTTTAGCTTGTCAAGCTCCACAAAAATTCCTCTAAGAACTGAAATTATATTGGGAGTGAGGTGGAGAGTAAAGGATATTCTCACTCAGGAACAAGTATAAAACACGCCTTTTATGTTCTCTTAATTCTTTAGCATGTTGCAGGTTCTGCTGATATTATAAAATACAAATTGGAAATGTTAGTAAATACAAATGGGAAATGCTGTCCAACTATTTATTCTTGATTTGGAGAAAAGAGAATGATTTTTTATATGGTGACCCTGAATCCAGCTACCTTCAGTAGAAGACTTTTTTTTTTAAACTTGTTCCAATAACATCTCAGTTCCAACACTATTTACTAGACAGGGCTGGTCACATTGTGGTATGGGCACTGGTATAACTTACAGAAAATGGAACATGTTAGCTCACTTTCAGGTGGTTTAATAGGACGTTAAAAATGTCTATTTCAATGGAAACAGTATAGCGATACCAGGATTAAATTCGATTACACCCTATCTCATTTTTATTCCTTTCTAAATAATAATGTATAATTTAGTTTTTGTTTCCTTTGAAGGGTGTGTTAAAATTTAAGTAGAATTTTATAGACAAAAACTGCTCACACCTATGTGTGGAATTCCATACTTTTTTTTTCAGGTTAATTTTTCATTTTCTTGTGTTTCTAATTTATTATTCAAAAGTGTTCACGTTCTTTTGCATTGTGTTCTGGGAAATTCCAGTTCACTAATCCAATTATCAGCTGTTTTGCCCCGCCCCCTGCTCCTCAGTCCACACAATGATTTTATTTCACAAACCATGTTTCTTTAACTTTTAAAAATACTATTTCATTTTTTTCTTCCAGATCTTAGTTTTCATAATCACCTCTATTTCTCAGGGATTTATCATATTTGTTGTCTATGTTCCTTAAATGCCAGATGAAGACTGGTTATCTCTATTTGTAAATGAAGGCCTGTACATTAGTTAAAAAATATTTCATGAGCTTAAGAAAAAATGCTTATTTTCCTGAACAGTATATGTCAATTCTGATTATAAAAGCCCAAACAGAAGAGAGTAAGTCACGGACAAATGTGCAAATACTGTGGGCTTTCCATTAGAGCTGTGTTTCTCAAAATTAGATATGCAGATAACTTCATGAGAATCACGGGGGGGATTCTGAAGGAGCTGAATCCTTGGCTGCTTCCCAGAGAGTTCTATTACTGGTACTCTCTCAACTATTTCCAGTATAAACCATTCCTTGACTTACTACCTTTGTTGACACCTTGTAAAAAAAAAAACAACAACAACGTTTAATACCTACCAGCTGTAGTACTGGTTTGAGCTCCAAAAGCAAAAGTGGCCTTCGTTGGCTGTTCAGATTCCTTCTCAGATGGCTTTGCCATACTGAAACTAAAGGTCGAAGACTTGGAAGAACCCTCGTCTTTGGTTTGCTCTGAGTTCCCAAAGGAAAACACTGGTGGACACTTTGGCTCTTCACTGTCAGCTTTTTTCCCAAACACTAGAGATGTAGACGTGACAGGCTCTTGCTGTTTCTCTTCTGTCCTTCCCAAAACAAACAACGAGGCAGATGGCAGGGGGGCAGGGTCCACGCTGCCAAAAGTGAACCCTCCTTTGGAGGCAGGGGTTTCTTCTTTTTTTGCTTCTGGCGTCTGACATGTGAAAGGAGCCCCTGGGACACCCTTGGTGTCCACGGTTCCAAAGCTGAAGCTGCTCCTGCTCTCAGAGGTCACTGTGGTGTCAGTAGCAGCAGGGGGAGGGCTAATGACACGGGAACCAAAGCCAAAGCCTGCCGACGAAGATTTCGGCGGTTCTTCTTTCTTTTCTTGCTGCCCAAGACTAGACACCCCAAACTGAAATGGAGCTAAAGAAGGCGGATTGCTTAAACCAGAAGCAAGTCCAAACTTAAAATTATTATCATTTTTACTATCTTTTTTAACTTCTTCAGGTTTAGAATCAGATGAAACTCCAAATTTTAAATCTCCTATTGGTTTAGAAAATTTAAAGCCTTCACTCAAAGGGGTTACAGACCCAGAATCTAATGACACACCTATTTTGAAACCTCCTTGATCTCCAAATTTAAAATTTCCAGTGTTTGTTAAAGTCTGAGAAGGCCCAGAAGAGGATGATGGGATACCAAATTTGAAGGATGAGGCTGCTGGGTTCGAAGATGAGGAAGATGGGCTGAAGCCTTCAAAAATATAAGAAACACCAAAAAGACAATGAATTAATACTACTCTCTCAAACGGAATGTCAACCTTGAAAAGTAAAGGGACATGGGACAACTCTGAAAAGGCCTACTTTGAAGAGTATTAGTTTAACAATGGCAGTAAACATGAACCAAGTTGCCCATATTCAGCATCTCGATACTCATAACTACACTGATGTGCCACATTTCATCTATCAGACTGACAGACATCAAACAAGTTTGATAACACAGTGCTGGTGATGAGACTAGGAGTAACAGACACTCCAGACATGGCAGGTGGATGTGTAAATCAGCACAAAATTTGTGGAGGGCAACTTGCCAATATTTACCCCAAATTACAGACACATGTACCCTTTGACCCAGCAAGTCTACAGCTGAGTCTTTATTTGAATGATAAACTCAAAGATATGCAGAATGCCATATGCAATCCAGGCAGCTGTAAATGAAGAACAAAGTCCAAGCTAATCTGTGGTAATATCAAGGGTGCAAAAAGGCGGTGTGGTATACAACCTTTTCTAACAAGGTAGAGAGAAGTAAGAATAGAGAGAAAAGAAGTATATTTGCTTGTGATGTGCATAAAGAAACACTGAAAGAGTTACAAGAACCTAACCACAGATAGCTATTACCATTGGTGGAGCAGGAAGGATGGAAAATGAGCCAATAGGGACAAGAGAGAGACTTTTCACTGGGAATCCTGTCATAATTTGCTTTTTAAATCCTGTGAGCACATGTGTTATTTACTTAAGAATTAAGATTTTTAGCACCAAAGAACTAGAATTATATGAGTGGAAGCAATATTTTTTTTTTTTTGCGGTACGCAGGCCTCTCACTGTTGTGGCCTCTCCCGTTGCGGAGCACAGGCTCCGGACTCACAGGCTCAGCGGCCACAGCCCACGGGCCCAGCCGCTCCACGGCATGCGGGATCTTCCCGGACAGGGGCACGAACCCGTGTCCCCTGCATCGGCAGGTGGACTCTCAACCACTGCGCCACCAGGGAAGCCCTGGAAGCAATATTTTAAAAAATAAAAATACTATACTGACAAGAACAAAGTCTTGGTTTCAGAATTCTTCTCTGTAGTGGAATAAACTAGAAATGAAGCACTTGAATGACTGGCTCAACACAAAAATCATTAAACGGTGCCAAGGTATTCATCCATTACTCTGTTTACCCACATGTAAATAAAGACAAGTGGCAGCCAAGGGCTTGTAAAAATCGCTTGTCTTCAGATTTCCCCCTTTAATGATTACCCACCCCACTTTCTTTCCATAAGAAACTTATTTGAAAAATTATATTAGAATCTCAAAAGCAGGTCTCCCCTGGTGGCGCAGTGGTTAAGAATCCACCTGCCAGTGAAGGGGACATGGGTTTGATACCTGGTCTGGGAAGATCCCACGTGCCGAGGAGCCACTAAGCCCAAGCACCACACAACTACTGAGCCTGTGCTCTAGAGCCCGCGTGCTGCAACTACTGAGCCCACGAGCCACAACTATTGAAGCCCGCGCGCCTAGAGCCCGTGCTCCACAACGAGAGAAGCCACCGCAGTGAGAAGCCCGCGCACCACAACGAAGAGTAGCCCCCGCTCGCCGCAACTAGAGAAAGCCCACGTGCAGCAACAAAGACCCAACGCACCCAAAAAAAAAATCTCAAAAGCAAATGGCTATCCACACGGTCTCTGAAATACCTTAAGTGATATTAGACAGAAAGCTAAAAATAAAGGTGCCAAAGACAATAACTAGTTATCACCCCTGACTCAAAGGATCTCAAAGGCACTTCTGCCTCAAAAGAAAGGTTTAAAGGTATGGTGATTACTGTACTACAGGTGGGGAAAACGGGCAAGGGACCATAAGGTGGCAGCCACATAAGGAGCTTTAGTGATCTCCTAAAACCCAAATGCAGTGTTTTTCAAAGCAGTTGTATCCCCTTAGCCATGTTAATTAATTCAGTGGGCTGCAACCAGCATTTTCCTTCTCAAATGAAAACAAATAAAATAGAAAATGTACTTATCTTCACTGCAGACTAGCAAACAATTCAACTGCATAGTAATTCAGAGACAGATATGAGCTAAAAGTGCAGGACAACAGCTCATTTTACATGAATTTTCAACAGAGAATGAATAGTTTTAAAACAAAAGCTGTTTGTAAATATTTCACTTTAAAGTGGTAATCTAAGCAGGCACTTTGCCAACACCTTACCTGTAAACTCAGACTTTGTGCCCGGCTTTGCACTCTCGCATGCTACGCATTTGTTAGAATCTGCTTTATTCTCCACTAGGCACACTTCACAGTCCCAGCTTCCCTCAGGTTTCTTGAACTTGTCCAATCCTAGGCAGCCTCCAGACAACAGAGAGACAGAGACAGTGCTGCTACTTGAAGCAGGTACTGAACTTCCTAAAAAATAATGGGGAAATACAGGAAAATTCGGATTTACATTATGTCAAGATCTCAATGACACCACTAAGTCTAAATGTACAGTTTTTAATGTGTTTCCTATTAAGAGAAAATGCCAGAAATCTAAACATCACATTGTTAAAAACAGTACAGACATCTCAGATTTCTTTTAATCTTACAGAAGATCAACTCACACTCACCTTGCTCAGTGATGAGCCCCCTTTTAATCCCCAGTTTGAACAGCCATGGTTTTTAAGAACCATGCTCACAAATCAAAGCCTAAAAGCCTGAATTTTCCTTAATAATCTGTCCAATTTTGTTACACATCACAGATTATAAAACATACATTCTCAATTGTAGGCAACAGCCTGACTCATAAAACACACAGCCCAGGCAATATTCATTTCAAGATTTCAAAGCACAGATCTCTGGCTTTGAAACGACTATTTTTGCACAGAAGTGCTCTTTTATCCACTTCACAATTCAACTCAACACTACCTACTATGTTCATGGCATTTCTGTTATAAGGTAGCCATTTAATAGACATTTATCAAGCACCATAACGTGCTCAGGTTCTGGGGATATCGAGATGAATAAAATGTTGCTTAACTTCTAAAGGTGTTTCTGGTCTAAAAGGGGGGAAAGCAAAACGAACATAAATGCATAGCAGCACCATCACTAAGACGGAGAGTGACAAATGATCTAGACAAGAGTACAGAGAAGAAATTACTATGGGATAGGAGAAGGATTCACAGGGGTGGTATTTACATTTTTAAGCAGAACTAGCAATTTTGTGGGCAGATGCGGCGGCACAGGAAGGATGGCTCAGCAAGGCACAGCTGCATGAAGAAATACAGTGTTGAGAGTGGAGCCATTCATTCTGGTAACCCCACTTCTCTAAATGTCCTCTAGCTGTTGTCACTTTTCCCAGTTACCTGATCTGTGTTTTACTGGTATGTTCTCTTCCATCTTGCCAATAAAATTGTGCCATCTTTGGTCCACTGCCCTTCTCATGAGCTCTCATCTACTCTGACGATTTTAACCACCAACAAAATCTTTCCCATCCATACCTGAGACCCACACTTCTGGCTTTCATCCCTGTGGTATCTCTTTGTTGGTAGTTCCACTATCCACCTGGCTACCTTGGCTAGATGACAACTCTTCCCTTATACATCTCTCCAATCTATTTCATTCTCTTTCTCTGACCCTTCTACTGCTCTTCTGGTTCAAGCCCCCTCATCTCTTGCTTAATAGCCTTGTTATTGAGACCTCTGGTTTTGTTCCCTTGAAATCCATCCTCCTAAAAAGCAACTAGTACCACGTGGTTTTTGTTTTTCCTCTCTGGTTATTCATTTAAAAGATTAACTGCTCCAAAGTTCTATTCTTGCTACTCTCTTAAGTTGGCAGAGTTCAGTTTTAGGCTGTCTTCTCTATTTGCTCTGCTCACTCACCTTACATCACCTCTACTCCCATGACTTACTTGAAAACTATGGGCTAATGACTCCCAAATCTCCATCTCCAGTCCAGAGGGTCCATTGTCAGTATATCCAAAGGCCTCACACATATCTGTCAACTTCAGCAGCTTGAAATCAACATATCTTCAACCGTACATTATTCTATACCCCATTTGCTTTTATTAGTACATATCACTACTATCTCTACCTATATTATTGATCAACTTCCTAACCTGCCCTCTGGTTTCCAAATTTTGCTGCCTTCAAATCTATCCTCCAAAAAGCCACCAGGTGATTTATCAAAAATATGTTTGACCCATCAACTCAGAATAAATTTTGGTTTCCTACACGTATCAAGAGCTTTCTTTCTTTTTTTTGTTAAGGGGAAGAGGAAGAATGCCAGATGGAAAGAGAAAAATATTTCGGAAAAAAGATTCTGAAATCTTATTCTTGTAGAGATGTCTAGCAGGAATCAGAAATATGTCTCACCCCTGGTGTTAAGAGAGGGATGTGGGCTATTAACTCAAGAGCTTTCCATTGCAGACATAAAATCACACATCCATGATAATGCAATAAAAATAGGAAGTATGATTCCCAGGATACTCATAACATGTTTTATTTAGTATCCATGTTACCATATATCTGTACCAAATAATTATATAATAGCATTACAAACACAGCAGAGTCAAATGAATTAATTCCAAATGAATTAAAGATCAATGTAAATCTTCAGTAACTCTTTCAAAATTGAACAGAAACAGGAAAAACTCAACTCTAACTTCATTTTTCTGGTTACCTAATAGAACTTTTCATTAATGATTCACTAATTTATGATCATTGCAGTATCTCTGGCAGATAGCGCATACAGGTACAGGTATCACCATTAACATTCAGCCACAGCCTTCTCATAATGCAATGAAACCAGCTGTGTAAATGACCACTAGCCATCCTCACTTCTACTTAGAGGAAAAGAGACAAAGGAATATTTTATTCTGTGTAAAGGTTTGAGAAAGATCGCCCCATTCTAAGACCTTTGCATCTGTATTAGCCAACTTTGAAAATGATCATGAAGAGCAAGAAGCTTCTGATAAAATTACATACAAAAAAAGAGGTCAAAGCAAATGCTGGACTGATTTTAACACACAGCCTCTCCTAAGAGAACATGCAGTTTCAGTCCCAAGCAAGTCATTTTAATTTCAAGACAGTTCAGAAAAATTAAGACATATGAGGAAATGCTCATCTTGAAACATCTAAAATATTGAGGCTATTCTTAGCTGTTTTACAGAGAATAAATTAAAATGTTCTAGTAAAGAAACAAACAAAATTATTCCAAACAGCCATAAACGTACCTGGTTTCTGAGACATACAGGACACACATTTATTGTCTTCTGCATTATTAGAAACACAGCACACTGGACACTCCCAAGATCCCACGGGCCTTTTGAATTTATCTGTAAATCCTAAGGCACCAGTGGTCTCAGTGCAGCTGGAGGAGGAAGCAGCCACAGTAACAGCGCTTTCTGAAGCCACTGGCAACGTAAGGACTCGCTTAACACCAGTTCCCGGTTTCGGTGTTTCACAAGCTACACATTTTATCGCTTCAGGTTTATTTTGCACTAAACAGGTATCGCAATCCCAAGTTCCTACTGCTGGTTTAAATTTGTCTCCAAAGCCTGTCTCTGGTGCAGAAACAGTTGGTTTGCCACTTTTACTTGGTGTCCCAGTTCCAGTCTGTTTAGCAGTATCTTTTGGCGGCAATTTTGCTGCTTGACAGGCTACACATTTGTTGTCTGTAACTTTGTTCTGGAGTAGACAGGTATCACACTGCCACGATGACCCAGGTTTTAAACTTTCCCCAAACCCAATTCCACTAGAAGAAAAGCTACTTATTGCTGGTCTTGAATAAACTACCAGGCTTGTGGTGGTAGGTTGAGCAGCAAGAGAATCTGCCTTTGGTGATGTGAAACCTACAATGCGGGGGAAGAGGGGAGTAGGAAGGAAAAGATTAGTCCACGTTTTGATTAGAAATCCTCTCTATTATTTATTAATCATTAATAAGTATTAATAATATTAATAGACAATAATTATAGAGTAATAGCTGTTAATGATAAAAATATTATTCCTGGGAGGAAACATTTTTACCTTAATTACAGAGTTATTACAGTCCAAGATGGACTACTTAAAAGTAGTTTTTCACCTAAGCTATATTTCTAGTACTAATCACATATTTAATAAGCGACAGACCTAGGTAAAAGTCTACAAAAGATGTTTGGTTTATAGTATATCATCTTCCTCTAGGAATCTGTTTACTGTAGTTCAACCAATACCTAATTTGAGACTTAATTAAGGTATACACATAGAACCATGAAATAAGGAAAAAAACCATGAGGAAAAGTCTTTGTGCTATCAAAACTCGTAACAGTTGAGTTTCACTCAAACTACACTGTATTTGTAGAAATGACCTTTCAATCCTTTACTCTGGACCAATTAACTTTTATTTTACATACACCAAAAAAACACCCGTTTCTCTAGCCTTTAGCATCAAGGGAAAAGAAAATCAGAGGGAAAGATGATACAGAAGGTTGTTAAAGAGGTTTTCTAGTGGTACCAAGAAATAATCCAGCCTGGAGCTATTTTTTGCCTAAAGATAAAACAATCCCACATACTTCAGTTACTCCCAAAGGAGGAAAATGTACTATTTTGTTAATGATTAACCTGAGTCACTAAGGTTGGCAAAATTTTAACAGTAACCACTTCAAGGTGTTACAAGTTTTCTTTTCCTCCCACTTTTTTGGATTTTCCTGATTTCCCTCAAGAGAACACGTAACTTCTCCAAATTTTTGCTATTTAAAAAAAGTTTAAAAGAGGGGAGGAGTGGGCATTATGAATGCAAAGTGTAACTTCTATGAAGATAACCTATATGCATTTGATGCTGACTGACTACCACTTAGTTCACCCTAACACAGGCATTCTGGAGTCCTGCCCATAACTGCATAAAACCGTCTATATTGAGACTCTAGTAGGCAGTAATACCCATCTATAAAATGGGAGCTACACCAAAAACACCTAATCCCTCTAAATCTTGCTGTAGCATCCAACCTTATTATTGAAACTCATATGCAGTTATACATGAACACATGTGCTGGATAAATCTAAATTCTTTCTGAGCTACTAGATTATCTTATAAACACTTTTATATTCTTATAGTATACATCCCAGTTGGAATTATACTATCCTCTTTGATTTTCAAACTGAAAACCTATTCCTATTTGAGGACTTCTATTCATTATCTTCAAATTCTTACCCACTAACATTCATATCTTATTTTATTTGAAGTGAGTACTATCCTGTGTGTGTGTGTGCGTGTTACAGTCAGCATATGTTTCCTTTCCACCTGGCTTTGTTATATATATACCACAAATGGGGAATAATCTGAGAACAAGGCAGTTCAATGCTCTCAGAGAGAGACATGTCCAGGTATATCATCAGGTTTATTTACTTTTTTCCAATTATTGGCCCATCTCTAATTAACAGGCAATTCACATTTTCTCCTTCTATACTTGCCCCTTAGAGATTCCATTTTAGTGCAGAGTCCTTAAATTCTAAAGAAATAGTTTCTAAGGTCTTGCACCTAAAAAAGTTACATGTGATTACATCTACATTCAAAAGCCAATCTCCTATCAAACTAGGCATCATTTTTTAAAAGCCTGAAGTACAACAAAGTATTAACAAATGATATTAAGATGAGATCATGATTTTGCAATTAAGATTTTAGATTATCTCAAGGGCAGCCATTATCTTACCAGGGTTCTTCAGAACATCTAGGACACTTCCTTCTTTCAGGGTTTTTGCAGGTTTGAAAGGGCCCTTGAAATCTTCATCTGGTTTCTTCTTACAGCTTGGACTGTTCACTGCAGTGATATCTTGAGCTGTAATTTTTTTTAATTGTAAGAGATATTATGCTAAGAAAAAGCAAGTTACATGTATTAAAAATCTCTCAAAGTCAATTTGAATCAACATCTTAAAAAAAAAACAAAACACCAAAAAAGTCACTGTAATTCAAAGATAATGAACAAATGATTTAAAGTACAGGGTTAACTTGCCATTACAAGGAAGCAAAAAATACTATTTCCCATACTGTACATCTCTCTCCTCCAGAAGGACAAAAAATTATATAAACTATATATAATCTGTAATTGTTACCAATAAGTTCACCAGTTTCATCAGACCGAAACCCTGAAGAGGATACGGCAACAGGGGTGAGTTCAAACACTGTATGAAATAGGTATTTGATTACACAGCAATTTACAACACTGAGTTAAAAAAAACTTTAAAAATTAATGTTTATGGAAGCAACCTAAGTGTCCATAGACAGATGAATGGATAAAGACGTGGCACATATATACAATGGAATGTTACTCAGCCATAAAATGGAATGAAATTGAGTTATTTGTAGTGAGGTGGATGGACCTAGAGTCTGTCATACAGAGTGGAGTAAGTCAGAGAGAGAAAAACAAATACCGTATGCTAACACATATATATGGAATCTAAAAAAATAAAAAAAGGTTCTGAAGAACCTAGGGGCAGGACAGGAATAAAGACGCAGACACAGAGAACAGACTTGAGGACATAGGGAGGGGGAAGGGTAAGCTGGAATGAAGTGAGAGAGTGTCATGTACATATATACACTACCAAATGTAAAACAGAGAGCTACTGGGAAGCAGACACATAGCACAGGGAGATCAGGTCAGTGCTCTGTGACCACCTAGAGAGGTGGGATAGGGAGGGTGGGAGGGAGACACAAGAGGGAGTGGATATGCGGATATATGTATACGTATAGCTGATTCACTTTGTTATACAGCAGAAAATAACACAACATTGTAAAGCAATTATACTCCAATAAAGATGTTAAAAAAAATTAATGTTTAATTAAGCCAGATATTTCATTTCCATAAATTCATCCCATGATTGAAAATATCTTTCAGTTATTATATTGAAAACCTGGATGATACTTAATAAAAGGGGCTAGCTACATAAATTACCGAACATTGACATGATGGAATGCTATGCAGCCACAAAAAATCATTCTTAGAAGCATAGTTATGGGAAAGAGTAGGTTAGAAAGTCCAGAAGATTTTGACTGTTTATATCTAAAGAGTGATATTTTTACTTTTCATAGTTCCCAAACTTGCTAAAACGAACATATCCTTATACTTAAAATAAGAGATCTATATTGTGAGTACAATAATCATTTTGTCATTATATTTCTGTTTACAGATGAAATATGTTTGGGATTGTTTCAAAATTACCTGATAGGTGTGTTTGTGTGTGTGAGGGGAGAAGGAAGGAAGGAGGGAGAGAGAAACAAGATTGGTCACAAAATGGCAAATGCTGAAGCTCAGTAAAGTGTGTATGGGGACTCAGTCTACGCTTCCACTTCTGAGAATGTTTGAAATTTTCCATAATAAAATATAAATAATCAGGTTTTTCTTCTAAAGTGCTTGCCAATTTAAAAGCAGTGGGTAAAGTAGTTCAAAAACCCTACCTACCCTTACCTCACACCATAAACAAAAATTAATTCAAAATGGATCAATGGGGACTTCTCTGGTGGCGCAGTGGTTAAGAATCCACCTGCCAATGCAGGGGACACAGGTTCGAGCCCTGGTCTGGGAAGATCCCACATGCCGCGGAGCAACTAAGCCCGTGCACCACTACTACTGAGCCTGCACTCTACAGCCCACGAGCCACAACTACTGAAGTCTGTGCACCTAGAGCCCGTGCTCTGCAACAAGAGAAGCCACCGCAATGAGAAGCCCGCACACCACAACGAAGAGTAGCCCCCACTTGCCGCGACTAGAGAAAGCCCGTGCACAGCAACGAAGACCTAACGCAGACAAAAATAAATAAATTAATTTAACAAAAAAATGGATCAATGACCTAAACATAAGAACTGAAACCATAAAACTCTTAAAAGAAAACCTAGGAGGTGTATCTTCATGACCATGGATTTGACAATGAATTCTTAGATATGACACCAAAAGCACAAGTAAATAAAAAACTGAACTTCACCAAAATTAGAAATCTTTGTGCATCTAAGGACATTACCAAGAAAGTGACAACTGACTGAATGGCAAAAAATATTTGCAAATCACACATCTGATAAAGATCTAGTGTCCAGACTACATAAAAACGCTACAACTCAACAACAAGAAGACAAACCAATTTAAAAATGGGCAAAGGACCTGACCAGACATTTCTCCCAAGAAGATATGTAAAGGGCCAAAAAGCACATGAGAAGATGCTAAACAGGAGTTCAGGTTTTTTAAGCATAAGCCACCTGTTCTCCTTGCTTGGCCCTGCAATAAACCTTTCTCTGTTCCAAAAAAAAAAAAAAAAAAAAGATACTAAACCCTATTAGTCTTCAGGGAAATAAATGCAAATCAAAACCACAATGAAGGGCTTCCCTGGTGGTGCAGTGGTTGAGAGTCCACCTGCCGATGCAGGGGACGTGGGTTCGTGCTCCAGTCTGGGAAGATCCCACGTGCCGCGGAGCAGCTAGGCCCGTGAGCCATGGCCGCTGAGCCTGCGCGTCTGGAGCCTGTGCTCCGCAACGGGAGAGGCCACAGCAGTGAGAGGCCCGTGTACCGCAAAAACAACAACAACAAAAACCACAATGAAGCATCACTTCATACCCACTACGACGGCTATCATCAAAAAATGGAAAATAGTAAACATGGTGAGAACATGGAGAAATTTCAATCCTGCTGGTGGGAATGTAAAATGGGCCGGCTGCTGAGAGAAAGTTTTGTAGTTCCTCAAGAAGTTAAATACAGGACTATCATTTGATCCATCAACTCCATTCCCAGGAATACACTCCAAAGCACTGAAACTAGTATTCAAACAAATACAAGTACATGCATATTCATAGCAACACTATTCACAATAGCCAAAAAGTGGAAACAACTCAAATGTCTATCAACGAATAAACAGATAAATTATGGTATATCCATATGGTGGAATATCATTCAGCCACAAAAGGACAGATGAACCTTGAAAACGGTATGTGAAAGAAGCCAGATACAAAAAGTCACTGTATGGTTCCAGGATAGATAAACACATAGAACACAGATTAGTAGCTGTCAGCAGTTGGGGGGTGGGGGTGGGGGGAAATGGGGAAAAACTGGTTAATGGGTACAGGTTTCCTTTTGGAAGTGATAAAAATGTTTGGTACTAGTTAGAGGTGGTGACTGTACTAAACACAATCAACATTGTGATTGTATTAAATACCAATGAATTGTTCCCTGTAAATGATTAACTTTATCTTATGTCAATTTCACCTAATAAAAATGTGCAAAAAACAAAACACCATACCTATCTCTTACAACTGTGTCAAAACAAAGAAAAATGCTTTTATTACTTTATCACATTCTATCTTCTTTTATAATCAAAATTGAATTGCTTTTAGCAACTTAAGGTAAATTTTAAGGATTTCCTAAAGTGTACTCAAAGAGATGGAAAATGAAGATAATGGGAAAATTAGCTCCTATCACAGTGTAATCATGACTTCCACATTTTCATCAGCTTTTTAATGACAGAAGTGGTGAGAAACAGAGGTCTCAATGTAAGAACAATTCTATATATGCCACTCATAATAAACTCCTGAAAAATCTGGATAATTTCCCCAGATGTAATGAAACACAAAAGTTGTTTTAACAAACTATTACTCATTCGGTTACCATTAGTAAAGCATTAATAAAAACTGAAGGACTTCAATGCCTTTCCCTCATAACCAGGCATGAAAATGAAATTTGAATTGGCTTATTCTTCTTGAATTCACAGTAACATTAAAGAAAAAAAAACCATGTGTTAAGTACACCTGAAATATGCTTATTACTTTTTCTTACACAGGGCTGTTTTATTCAAAAAAATCAGGATTGAAAACATACCAGTCAAATTCTTATTTTGTGCCACTCTTGTAACCTATGCTCTTGTCTTCCAGATCATCCAAAGACAAAGACTTTCTTAGCTTATAGGTCCTGGCTCTTTGATAGCTTTTCAAATCTACCCTTTGAGGGAGGATCTAGTTTTTTAAAATTCCCAAACTCGGCAGACAGTCAACAAAACACTTCTGAATAAGGCAACATCCCCTTAACTGGTGTCTCAGCATATGACACCCCACTCTCACCCACATGCCCACTCAACACACTGCTGTTACGCCAAGGCACCATCTCACCCCCTATAAAAACCACCCAATGCTTTCCTACTACATTCAGATTAAAATCCAATTATTGAGCATAGCATTCGGAGAATTTTTAGAATTTAAAGCTACCTCTCAATCTCATGACAAATTATTTGCGATTTTCAAAGTATGCCATGCTTTTCCTCTTGTTCTCTTGCATTCGGCTGTTTGTTGGGTGAGAAATGCCCTTACTCAGAATTCTTGACCTGAGTAACTCAGCCCAGATTATTCTTCATTTCCCAAACACCCAATACTTGAAACAAAACCACCACCACCACAGCAAAAGCCTATGGCTTAATTATCTGAATATTCATTTCTTTCCCTCAATTATGCCCATTTTTTTGAGTTTAGGAATTACATGTCACCATCTGCAGAGGCTGGCATAACCCTCACGCATAAAGATGCTTATGAACTCAAGAGTAAACCTACAGATGGAATCCACTGTAATTACAATGCAGACCACCCTTGAACTTCCTGTAACATTTCATTTATAGAGCTTCCACGGCCAGAGACCCGCTGAGGGAGCTCTCCTGTTGCTCAGATGACGACATCTGCTTAGCACAGAGGAGAGTCTGGTATTGAGAGCACTGGTAGACAGGTTAATACCAGACACCTCTGTGAGACCTGGTGGGCAGCCCTGGGATCAGTAACCAGCAGTCACGGCTCCTGGAAGGATGCCTAGATCTGGTGAGTGGTGGCCTAGGAGCAAAGCTGCAGCAATAGGAGTAGTTCCAGTGACAGGAGCAAACGACAGCACAGCTCCCTGTTGCTTGGTTCCCACAACTGAGGACAAATTTATAACCATCAGGATATTCCTGAAATAATACATCAAATATGATACCAAGAGAAGAGTAACAATAACTGCTGTAATCAAAAGTAGACACAGTGGGCGACCTTCAAGATGGCAAAGGAGTAAAACGTGAAAATCACCGTCTTCCCCACAAATACATCAGAAATACATCTACACGTGGAACAACTCCTACAGAACACCTACTGAACGCTGGCAGAAGACCTCAGACCTCCCAAAAGGCAAGAAACGCCCCACATACCTGGCCGTGTGGCCGACAGGGTCCCGGTACTCCAGCCAGGTGCCACGCCTGAGCCTCTGAAGTGGGAGAGCCGAGTTCAGGACACTGGACGACCAGAGACCGCCCAGCTCCATGTAATATCAATCAGCGACAGCTCTCCCAGAGATCTCCGTCACAACGCTAAGACCCAGCTCCACTCAACGACCAGCAAGCTCCAGTGCTAGACACCCTATGCCAAACAACTATCAATACAGGAACACAACACCAACCATGAGCAGCAGAAAGGCTTCCTAAAGTCATACTAAGTTCACAGACACCCCAAAACACATCACCAGACACAGTCTTGCCCACCAAAAAGACAAGATCCAGCCTCATCCACCAGAACACAGGCACCAGTCCCCTCCACCAGGAACCCTACACAACCCACTGAACCAACCTTAGCCACTGGGGGAAGACACCAAAAACAACAGGAACTACGAACCTGCAGTCTGCGAAAAGAAGACCCCAAATGCAGTAAGTTAAGTAAAATGAGAAGACAGAAGAATACGCAACAGATGAAGGAGCAAGGAAAAAACCCACCAGACCAAACAAATGAAGAGGAAATAGGCAGTCTACCTGAAAAGGAATTCAGAGTAATGATAGTAAAGATGATCCAAAAATCTTGGAAATAGAATGTAGAAAATACAAAAGACGTTTAACAAGGACCTAGAAGAACTAAAGAGCAAACAAACAATGATGAACACCACAATAAATGAAATGAAAAAATCTCTAGAAGGAATCAATAGCAGAATAACTGAGGCAGAAGAATGGATAAGTGACCTGGAAGATAAAATAGTGCAAATAACTACCACAGAGCAGAATAAAGAAAAAAGAATGAAAAGAACTGAGGAGAGTCTCAGAGATCTCTGGTACAACATTAAACACACCAACATTCGAATTATAGGGGTCCCAGAAGAAGAAAGAGAAAAAGAACGGGACTGAGAAAATGTCTGAAGAGATTATAGTTGACTATATCCTTTCCCATGTTAGGGAAGTTTTCAATCAAGTCCAGGAAGCACAGAGTCCCATACAGGATAAATCCAAGGAGAAACACGCCAAGACACATATTAATCAAACTATCAAAAATTAAATACAAAGAAAAAATATTAACAGCAGCAAGGGAAAAGCAACAAATAACATACAAGGGAATCCCAATAAGGTTAACAGCTGACCTTTCAACAGAAACTCTGCAAGCCAGAAGGGAGTGGCAGGACATATTTAAAGTGATGAAAGGGAAAAACCTACAAACAAGATTACTCTACCCAGCAAGGATCTCATTCAGATTCCACAGAGAAATTAAAACCTTTACAGACAAGCAAAAGCTAAGAGAATTCAGCACCACCAAACCAGCTTTACAACAAATGCTAAAGCAACTTCTGTAGGCAGGAAATACAAGAGAAGGAAAAGACCTACTATAACAAACCCAAAACAATTAAGAAAATGGTAACAGGAACATACATATTGATAACTACCTTAAATGTAAATGGATTAAATGCTCCAACCAAAAGACACAGACTGGCTGAATGGATACAAAAACAAGACCCATATATATGCTGTCTACAAGAAACCCACTTCAGACCTAGGGACACATACAGACTGAAAGTGAGGGGATAGAAAAAGATATTCTATGCAAATGGAAATGAAAAGAAAGTTGGAGTAACAATTCTCATATGAGTCAAAATAGACTTTAAAATAAAGACTATTACAAGACACAAAGAAGGATACTATATAATGATCAAGGGATCAGTCCAAGAAGATATAACAATTGTAAATATTTATGCAGCCAACAGAGGAGCACCTCAATACATAAGGCAAATGCTAACAGCCATAAAAGGGGAAATTGACAGTAACACAATAACAGTAGGGGATTTTAACACCCCACTTCCACCAATGGATAGATCAACCAAAACAAAAATAAGGAAACACAGGCTTTAAAAGATACATTAACCAAGATGGACTTAATTGGTTTTATAGGACACTCCATCCAAAAACAACAGAATATACTTTCTTCTCAAGTGTTCATGGAACATTCTCCAGGATAGATCATATCTTGGGTCACAAATCAAGCCTTGGTAAATTTAAGAAAATTGAAGTTATATCGAGTATCTTTGCCGACAACAACGCTATATGACTAGATACCAATTACAGGAAAAAAATTATAAAAAATACAAACACATGGAGGCTAAACGATATGCTACTAAATAACCAAGGGATCACTGAAGAAATCAAAGAGGAAATAAAAAATACCTAGAAGCAAATGACAATGAAAATATGATAGCCCAAATCCTATGAGATGCAGCAAAACCAGGTCTAAGAGAGAAGTTTATAGCAATACAATCCTACCTCAAGAAACAAGAAAAATCTCCAACAACCTAACCTTACACCTAAAGCAATTAGAGAAAAAACAAAAAAACCCACCAAAGTTAACAGAAGGAAAGAAATCATAAAGATCAGATCAGAAATAAATGAAAAAGAAATGAAGGAAACGATAGCAAAGATGAATAAAACTAAAAGATGGTTCTTTCAGAAGATAAACAAAATTGATATACCATTAGACAGACCCATCAAGAAAAAAAGGGAGAAGGCTCAAGTCAATAGAATTAGAAATGAAAAAGAAGTAACAACTGACACTGCAGAAATACAAAGGATCATGAGAGATTCCTACAAGCAACTATATGCCAATAAAATGGACAATCTGGAATTCTTAGAAAAGCACAACCTTCTGAAACCGAACCAAGAAGAAACAGAAAATATAAACAGACCAATCACAAGCCCTGAAATTGGACCTGTGATTAAAAATCTTCCAACTTGGGCTTCCCTGGTGGCGCAGTGGTTGAGAGTCTGCCTGCCGATGCAGGGGACACGGGTTCGTGCCCTGGTCTGGGAAGATCCCACATGCCATGGAGCGGCTGGGCCCGTGAGCCATGGCCACTGAGCCTGCGCGTCCAGAGCCTGTGCTCCGCAACGGGAGAGGCCACAACAGTGAGAGGCCCGCGTACCGCAAAAAAAAAAAATCTTCCAACAAAAGCCCAGGACCAGATGGATTCACAGGCAAATTCTATCAAACATTTAGAGAAGAGCTAACACCTATCCTTCTCAAACTCTTCCAAAATATAGCAGAGGGAGGAAGACTCCCAAACTCATTCTACGAGGCCACCATCACCCTGACACCAAAGCCAGACATGGATGTCACAAAGAAAGAAAACTACAGGCCAATATCACTGATGAACATAGATGCAAACATCCTCAACAAAATACTAGCAAACAGAATCCAACAGCATACTAAAAAGATCACACACCGTGATAAAGTGGGGTTTATCCCAGGAATGCAAGGATTCTTCAATATACGCTAATCAATGAATGTGATACATCATATTAACAGACTGAAGGATAAAAACCATATGATCATCTCAATAGATGCAGAAAAAGTTTTTGACAAAATTCAACACCCATTTATGATAAAAATTCTCCAGCAAGTGGGCATAGAGGGAACCTACCTCAACATAATAAAGGCCACATATGACAAACCCACAGCCAACATTGTTCTCAATGGTGAGAAACTGAAACCATTTCCACTAAGATCAGGAACAAGGCAAGGTTTCCACTCTAACCATTACTATTCAACACAGTTTTGGAAGTTTTAGCCACAGCAATCAGAGACGAAAAAGAAATAAAAGGAATCCAAATCAGAAAAGAAGAAGTAAAACTGTCACTGTTTGCAGATGACATGATACTATACATAGAGAATCCTAAAGATGCCACCAGAAAACTACTAGAGCTAATCAACGAATCTGGTAAAGTAGCAGGATACAAAATTAATGCACAGAAATCTCTGGCATTCCTCTACACTAATGATGAAAAATCTGAAAGAGAAATTAAGGAAACACTCCCATTTACCACTGCAACAAAAAGAATAAAATACCTATGAATAAACCTACCTAAGGAGATAAAAGACCTGTATGCAGAAAATTATAAGACACGGATGAAAGAAATAAAACATGACACAAATAGATGGAGAGATATACCGTATTCTTGGATTGGAAGAATCAACATTGTGAAAATGGCTATACCACCCGAAGCAATGTACAGATTCAATGCAATTCCTATCAAACTACCAATGGCATTTTCCACAGAACTAGAACAAAAAAATTTCACAATTTGTATGGAAACACAAAAGACCCGAAATAGCCAAAGCAATCTTGAGAAAGAAAAGTGGAGCTGGAGGAATCAGGCTTCCAGACTTCAGACTATACTACAAAGCTACAGTAATCAAGATAGTCTGGTACTGGCACAAAAACAGAAATATAGATCGATAGAACAGGATAGAAAGCCCAGAGATAAACCTACGCACATATGGTCACCTTATCTTTGATAAAGGAGGCAAGAATATACAATGGAGAAAAGACAGCCTCTTCAGTAAGTGGTGCTGGGAAAACTGGACAGCTACATGTAAAAGAATGAAATTAGAACACTCCCTAACACCATACACAAAAATAAACTCAAAATGGATTAAAGACCTAAATGCAAGGCCAGACACTATCAAACTATAGGCAGAACACTCTAATAAATCACAGCAAGATGCTTTTTGACCCACCTCCTAGAGAAATGAAACAAAACCAAAAATAAACAAATGGACCTAATGAAACTTAAAGGCTTTTGCACAGCAAAGGCAACCATAAAAAAAGACGAAAAGACAACCCTCAGAATGGGAGAAAATATTTGCAAACGAAGCAACTGACAAAGGACTAATCTCCAAAATATACAAGCAGCTCAATATCAAAAAAAAAAATAACCCAATCCAAAAATGGGCGGAGACCTAAATAGACATTTCTCCAAAGATATACAGATTGTCAACAAACACATGAAAGGATGCTCAACATTACTAATCATTAGAGAAATGCACATCAAAACTACAATGAGGTATCACCTCACACCAGTCAGAATGGCCATCATCAAAAAACCTACAAACAATAAATGTTGGAGACTGTGTGGAGAAAAGAGAACCCTCTTGCACTGCTGGTGGGAATGTAAATCTCCAGCCACTATGGAGAACAGTATGGAGGTTCCTTTAAAAACTAAAAATAGAACTACCATATGACCCCGCAATCCCACTACTGGGCATATCCCCTGAGAAAACCGTAATTCAAACAGCGTCATGTACCACAATGTTCACTGCAGCACTATTTACAATAGCCAGGACATGGAAGCAACTAAGTGTCCACTGACATATACAATGGAATATTACTCAACCATAAAAATAAACGAAATTGAGTTATTTGGAGGTGGATGGACCTAGAGTCTGTCACACAGAGTGAAGTCAGAAAGAGAAAAACATATCATATGCTAACACATACATATGGAATCTTTAAAAAAAAAAAAAAGGGTTTTGAAGAACCTAGGGGCAGGACTGGAATCAGGAAAAAAGACACAGACGAGAGAATGGACTTGAGGACACGGGGAGGGGGAAGGGGAAGCTGGGACAAACTGAGAGTGTGGCACAGACATATATACACTACGAAATGTAAAACAGATGGCTAGTGGGAAGCAGCCGCATAGCACAGGGAGATCAGCTTGGTGCTTTGTGACCACCTAGAGGGGTGGGGTAGGGAGGGTGGGAGGGAGATGCAAGAGGGAGTGGATATGGGGATATACGTATACGTATAGCTGATTCACTTTGTTGTACAGCAGAAACTAACACACCATTGTAAAGCAATTATACTCCAATAAAGATGTTAAAAAGAAAGGGAAGATTTCATTTATAATAAACTATCACTTTATTTTGACTAAACAAAGACAGTGGATAAATCTGTTATTGTGACCATCCCTTTCACATCCAAACTGTAACCATTCACATTTAGAGAGCTAATTGTATTCAAATGAAACCATTTACAAGAACTGCCAAAGATAAAAGATAATTTAAAATATCAATCTAATGTATTTTTGTGTGAAATATTATGGAAATGGTTCCTTACCTGAACTCCTTGTAAGTGGCTCTGAGGCACTACTAGTGCCACAACGTTCTGCTGTCTTTGCCACGGGCACACTAAATGTAAATCCAATCTGTAGAAAGAGAAGGTGTCTTTTCAGTGTCCATTTAGCTTCAAATGATTATCAAATATAAAGCTCTATTTTATGCCAAGTCAAAAAAATATACTGAATACCACATGTTCTAAGATTCACAGTTTCTCCTATTTTAAATCTCTAAAATTGGTGTGCTTATAATGAATGGTGTGTCACAGTTTAACAAGAGCATTTTAAACTTCTGAAGCATTTTTCCATTCAAAGCAATACGTAAAATAATGTGTTCCTAATGCCCAGTTCTGGATTTCTAAATGCCATTTCCTAATAAAAAGTATGAGATTTTATGGCCAACAAGTGCATTTCACGCATGTGGCAGGGAAGTTACAAAATGATCTGGAACATCTAGTTGTGACAGAAAACAAGGACACAGTAAAAACAGAAAGTAACATGTTAAAATGATACACATGCCAAATACAGGTAGGGCAATTTGAACATTAAACTTATGTATTTTCTTACTCAAAATATTTATTCTTAATTATGAAGAAACAAATACATATTGTGGGACATAAAAACTTCCAACTTTTCTAGATTAAAGTCAATTCAAGAGACATGTTAACTAAATTCAATATGACTTAGATTAGTCCTAATTGTAAGTGGATCCAGGACCAAGAGAAACAAACAGCAATTAAAGGACAGTCTGGGGCTGATGGGTAGATCTGAACATGAACACTATTACTATTATATCATGTTACATTTCTTGGATAGGATAACTGTATTGTGGGTATACAAAGGAATATCCTTTTTCTTAGGGGATACATGGAAAGGTATTAAGGGTACCAAGATGTCTGCATCCTAACTTGCAAATGGTACATAAGAAAATGCATATGCATGTATGTATATATAGTGAAAAATATATAGATGTTCATTCAAAGTTTTCTGTACATTGGAATTATTTTGGTAAGAAAAGTGGTATTTCTTACTACCAATGGCATCTTAGATTTGATTTTAAAAATACAGTATGCCTTTGAAATCAATAAATATGAAATATTCCTTGCTTGTTACTTACAGATGATGGAGGTAGTACATCTGCCTCAGTAGATTTTACAATTGGAGATGAAAATCTAAACAAGGGGCTGCCAGTGCTGTTTGGAGAGGTCATTTGTACCTAGTTTTCCAAATTATTAAAGAAACGATACAAAAATAGTTTTTTAGAAAAGAAATTGACAATAAAAAAACACACCTTAAGCAAAATTAATTATTACAAAGAAGCCAAAAGCAATTTTTTCCCCTTTTGAATTTAAAAATCACTTTTTAACTTCTGAAAACTACTTAACAGTTAACTGCTATAAGATCTTGCTTCCTCTTGGAAGAGGAATATACATTACCTTAGAGGGAGATATTTATCTAAAGGGGAAAAATAACATCTATAAAAATATGTTCAGAAGATGTAAAAGGGAAAAAAGCATAAAAATTTCAGGAGCATATTAAAAATGTTAATACTACTTGAGAAACAAAAACATAAATCCACTCTCACTGAAAAAAAAGTATTTTAACTGGCAACATTGTTTGGAAACAAACTAATAATCAACTCTTCCTCTAATGCATTCATAAGAATTGAAGAATGCTCCCATCATGATGTACATTTAAAAAAAAAAGCAAAACACTATTTCCATTTTTCTCATCTTACTGAGTTAATTTCCATAGTGAAAATTAATCATTGCTTTAAACAGATGAGCTTTTTTAAAAATAAAGAATGAGAAAAAACAAAAATCACCTCTATTGGTACAATGGTCTTTTACCTGGTTTGTTAATGATTGTGAAGGAGTAGTGGGTGATGGAGAGGAAGTTGTAATCACAGAAGAACTAAAATTGAAGGTAGGCAGTGAAGAACTGGTGATGGGTAGAGAGATTTTCGGTAATACTGGGACTTCCATTTCCTAAAACACAACATGTTTTACAATGGTATATTTCATCTTTCGCGTCATACTTTTGACTCTACTTATTTTCAGGTAGAATTGATATATCAATAGTTACAGGTAAGTCTAGAATAAACAGGGATACGGTAGCACTATGCAGTGTTAATGTGAGCTCTTGAATAAAAAAAAAAATAAACAAGATATGAATCCCAGCTGTGCCACCAGTCAGCCATGAGACTTTGTGAACCTAACTGTCCTCAGTACCAATTTCCTAACTGGTGAAAATGAGAAAAAAAAAAACATACCATAGTTGTGGTATTAATACGAAAGAAAGTCACTTTTGGTCTTGGCATGTAAAACAAGCATTTAATAAATGTCAGCACTGTAAGTCTGGTGAACTGCCTTGGTTTTTAACTCCATATAGCAAAGACCACCACTAGTCTCAAATGACCCAGATTAGAACAAACAAAAAGAGTTCCACTTCTGCTAATGGTGGAGGAGCTTGTGTCTGACCAATGCTCTGACAGATAAGAATTACAGACTCCGGACAATATATTAAAAACATCCATCTGAAAACACTACAAAGCAACCAAAAGCAAGCAGATACTGTAGGGAAAAAGATACTTAGAAGACGGGCTTCTTCTGAGTGAGCTTCCTGCTCTCTTTGAGTTGATGCCAGTTGGACAGTTGAAATTCAGAAAGAAAACTGCAAATCTGTTGGTTGAGGCATTCAAAGGACACACAAGGGTGATCACAGTAGGCAGAAAATAAGGGGAGATGCAGGAATGAAGAGCCACAGAAGGGGAGTCCCAAGTCTGCATATAAACTGTCTAAATCTCTGGCAAACCAAATCTCTGTATACTACAGGTGTGTAATAAAGGCACTTGGAGAAAACAAAACTAAGAATCTGTCACCATAAAACCTGCTCTATAGGTTCTTCAGGGTGAAGGGAAATGATACCAAATGTTAATTCAGATTTCTGGAAGAAGTGGAGAATATGTGAGGTAAACATCCATTTTTCCTCTTAATTTTTCCACTTAACCTAAAAGAAGACAGCTTTCAAAAGGTACAAGAGAGAAACAAAAAACAAGTGGGAAAAACAGAAAATCTAAAAAAAGGTAGACCTTAATCCAACCGTACCAATAATATAAGTAAACATTCCAATTAAAAGGCAGAAAATAGATAAAAGGACAAGACTCAATTATATGCTGTCTATAAGAGACTTACGTTAAACGAAAAGGCACAGATTGAAAGTAAATGGACGGAAAAAGATATAACTTGCAGTTAGTAAACATAAGAAGGCTAATTCCAGTAATAAAGTGGCTGGCTATATTAAACACCGGCTAAAGCAGGTTTCAAAACAAAGAATATTTCCAAAGATTTTTTTAAAGGACATTTAGTAATATTAAAAGGGGCAAATCACTGAGAAGCCACAATAGATATAAGGTGTATGCACCAATGAGGGCCTCAAAATAAGTAAGCAAAAATTGACATTATAAATGGGAAAAAGATAAATTCACCAAATAAAAGTTGACAATTTTAACTCATATCTCAACAATACAGTACAGACATCTCCCCACCCCACTCCCTCCAAAATTCAGCAAGAACAAAGATCTTAGAAATACTATCAGTCATCTTATCTAACTGATATCTAGAGAATACTATACCCAACAACCGCAGAATATACACTCGTCAAGACTCATCAAGCAGACCATGTGCTGGGCTACAAAACAAGTCTCAATACATTTCAAAACATTAAAATCACGACTAAATCCACTTCTTAATAATCCACAGATTATATAAGGAATCAAAAAGGAAACTAGGAAAAACATAAAAGCAGTACTATAAATCTCCTAGAAGAAAACATAGGAGACTTTTTTGGCAGCCTGGGGATAGGTTTCTTAGGACACAAAGAACAGTAAAAATAATGGGAAAAAATGGTTAAGTTCAGACTTCACAAAGTTAGAACATCTGCTTATCAAAGAATACTGTTAAGAAAAGGATTAGGCAAGCCAAACTGGGAGAAAATATTTGTAAGACACGTATCTGACAAAGTACTTGGGTCTACAATTTATAGAGTTCCTACAACTCGATGATAGTAAGACAATCCAATTTTTAAAAGAGCAAAAGATCTAACTGACACTTCACAAAGGAAGATATTATGGCCAATAAACACATAAAGAAGAACACATTATTAAGCAAGAGGGAAAGGCAAATTAAAATTACGAGACACCATCATACACAAAGCAGAATGGCTAAAATTTAAAGGATGACAGTCAACTACTGATAAAGAGTATTTGATTAAGAAAAGCCCCACACTGCTGGTGGGAGTGTAAAATGTTACAATCACTTTGGGGAAAACAGTTTGTCAGTTACTTAAAAAGTTAAATTCATATCATATAACCTCATAACTCCACTTCTAAGTATTTACCTTAAGAGAAATAACTTATGTCTACAAAAAGGTTCAAGAATGTTCACAGCAGCTTTATTCACAATAGTCAGGAACAAAAGAATACATACTAACTATCAATATGAAGTTCTAGAACCAGCAAAACCATATATATATGATGGAACAAATGAGAATAGTGACTGTCCCTGGGGCAGGAGGCAATGGGCACTGACAGGGAAGGTGTATGAGTGAACTTTCTGGAGTGATGTAAATGTTTGACAGCTTGATAGGGGTTTGGGTTACACAGGTGGAAACATTTCTCCAGACTTCCCTGGTGGTCCAGTGGTTAAGAATCCATCTTGCAATGCAGGGGATGCCAGTTTGATCCCTGGTCGGGGAAACCAAGACCCCACATGCCATGGAGCAACTAAGCCCGTGCACCACAACTACTGAGCCTGCACTCTACAGCCCGCAAGCCACAACTACTGAGCCCGCATGCCACAACTACCGAAGCCCGCACGCCTAGAGTCCATGCTCCGCAACAAGAGAAGCCACCACAATGAGAAGTCACCACAATGAGAAGCCAGCGCACTGCAATGAAGAGTAGCCCTTGCTCACCGCAACTAGAGAAAGCCCGCGCAGCAACGAAGACCCAACGCAGCCAAAAATTAAAAAAAAAAAAAAAAAAAGCCTGACAGCTTAACATACACACACATGCTTTTAAGGAACTGTTTCAATGGCAGATTATTCTTGTGCTGTGTCTCCCCAAACCGCACCCCTCCAGGGGACCTCCAGGTCTCCCCCTCACCACCACACCAAAGCTTTTAATAATAAACTTCAAGGTATTACGATGCTTCAGAACACATTAAGAGTACAACCCTAAAGATGTTAAAAAAAAAAAAAAAAAAGAGTACAACCCTACCTCCTCCTCTTGAGGTTCAGATGCCACAAAGCGCGTCCTCTCTCGCCTCATCTTCCCACCTCCACCACCTACTCCAGAAGACAAACCATTGGCTGCAGACACACTGAAATCTGGGTAAGAAAAGCCGCTAGGCAAAGAAAAAGAAAATTAAAACCAATGATGTATTACTCTGGTCCATAACTTGTTAACTAATTGAACACCAAAAAATTAGAACTGCTAACAACTGAGAAAATAAATGTTCAGCTGAATGTCATTTTAAAAGCTGACAGATTTGTGTGTGTGTGTGTGGTTTCTATTTTTTTAACCTTCTTAATCTTCAAAAAGGCAGATACAAATCAAATACAGACCTTACAAATAAGTATAAAGAAGCTTCACTATAAAGATGACATTACCTTTCTCGCTGTTCTCTATTTTGTCCTGGTGTCATATTTTTTTCATATCCAGTCTAGGAAAGAATAAACACAATGTATTTACATGCTTGCTTATTTAATTTTCTTAACACCACCCTTCTATCTGTGAATCTTAATATTTGGAATCAGGAATTTGATGATTTTTTAGTTAGTGAATCCTAAAATCTGCAACCTATACCCTGTCTCCTGAATGATGACCAAGAGCTACAGTGTGATTATACACATAAACTGTCACTAAGCACAAACTGTCCTTTCAACAAAACAGCAGTGTACAAATTTAATACACTTACCAACCACAAAAATACTTTTACTTATCTCTCATTATGGCCTATTAAATGTGCAATCAAATTTACAAGGATATTCCTTTTGAAATGATTCTCTGCAACTTAAGAGTTCCTCTATCTAAAGGAATCAGGGTTCCTTGGAGAAATGGCTGATTACAGGGCTGGGGCTGAAAACTCACAAGATGAGCCTCGGTTGTTTTATAGTATCAAAAAGAAACTAAGTGCTTGAAAAATGATGGGGAAATATTAAAAGGACACACAGGAGCCAGTTCAAAGGCCAAATATGGGATAATATGAGCATCAAAATAAATAATGCTAATAAAAGATTATAATCTTATGAAGAATTCGCGCTGACTTAAATAGAGAAATACACACAAAAAAGAGAAAAGAAAACTTCCTATAGTAGAAAACCAACTTCATAAAGGTAGAAGAAATAGTGTAATTAGAAAACCACCATTTGGCATCTACAAATAATAGATTCAGGCAAATATCATCAATAATGCTAACACTGGTGAGTGAAAAAGATACTTATCCTCTAAAAGTTATCTTATTAATTACGAAAGGTAAAATAGTAACTTCACAGTGAAGAAACCCCACTGACGCCACCTTAACTAGTTATCACAGTGTCAGGAGTGGGACAAGCTGGTAGAGCGTGCCTCCTAATACGACACACTGAGAAGAGTTCAGACTCTATTCTGTGGTATTACTACCAAAAGTACCACACTGGAGTCTAATCATGAGGAGACGTCGAACACGCAGCTTACTTTACTCTTCAGAACTATCAAATGTTATGAAATACCAAAAAACAAACAAATAAAAAAACCCTAAAAACCTGTTCTAGACTAAATGAGATAAAGAGATATGACAACTAAGTGCAAGACATGATCTTGCATTTTCTTTCTTTTGGGACAACTGGCATCTAAATAAAATCTGTAAATAATAGTACTGTACCGATGTCAAGTTTCTTTCTGGTTTGAGTAATTGTTCTGCAGTTATGTGTTTGTAGGAAACACAGAAAAACATGAAGGAAATGTAGTAAAATGTGGAGCTCTTAAGATTTTTCTTGCAAGTCCAAAATTATGCTCAAATCATTTTTTTAAAGTTTGATAAAGCAAATATAACAAAATGTTAAAGATTGGTGAGTCAAGTTAAAGGAAATGGGTAAATATTGTACTATTCTTTCAACTTTAGTTTGAAAATTTTAAAGAAACTGAGTTATGAAGATTGAATGAAATGAAACATAAACAAAGGCACAAATAGGAAGATGTTATGTAAATACAAAAAAATACACTTTAGTTAAATGACACAGGAAAACAGACAAACCCAGGATACGAGACACATCATATAAGAACTGACCTGGCCTTTTCAAATACCAATGTGCCTAACAATTCTACTCCAAGCTATAAGACCCAAGAGAAACGAATACCTATGTCCACAAAAAACTTGCACACAAAAGTTCACAGCAGTATTTATTCATTACAGTTAAAAAGTGAAAACAACCCAAATGTCCCTCAACTGATGAATGGATAAACATGGTATATCCAAACAATGAAGTATTATTCAGCCATAAAAAGGACTGAAGTTCTAATATATGATGTGAACCTCAAAAACATAAGTGAAATAAGCCAAACACCAAGGACCACTTATTTTAAGATTTCATTTATATGAAATGTCCAGATAAGCAAACCTATAGAGACAGATTAGTGGTTGCCTAGGGCTTGAGGGGTAGAGGTGGAAAGTGACTACTAACGGATGTGAGATTTGGGTGAGGGGGAGGGGATGGTGATGAAAATGTTCTAAAATTGACTGTAGTGGTAGATGAACAACTGTGAATGTACTAAAACCACTGAACTGTAAACTTTAAATAAACAGGTGAATGGCAAGGTATGTGAATTATACCTCAATAAGGAAGTTATTTAAAAACAAAAACAATGTGGTGAGCATGAAGATTTGAGGTCTAGAAAGACAAAACCAAAAGTAACATGTGAAACCTGTTTGGATTCTGGCTCAAAAGCAGCCATAGGGAATTAATTCCCTTGCAGTCCAGTGGTTAGGACTCTGTGCTTTCACTGCCTGGGCCCTGGGTTCAATCTCTGGTTGGGGAACTAAGATCCCACAAGATGCATGGTATGGCAAAACAAACAAACAAACAAACAAACCCCAAACAGCTATAAATAACATATGAATATGAACTACATATTAGATAATATTAGGAAGGAACTGACAGTAATTTGCTTAGACATGACAACATAGGAGATCTATACCAAAGTAGTTTGGGGTGAACAGTCATGGTGTCTAAAATTTATTTTCAAATAGTTCAATAACATTAACAAAACACACAAATAAAGCTAGTGTGGCAAAATTATTTAATCTAAACAATGAATATATACTAGTGTTTACTAGTAAACACTAATTCAGGATTTGACCAAGGTGCCAACCATTTAAAGCCATACCAATTCGTAATCATCACTAATTCACAAACTTTATGCATTATCTAGTTGCTAGACTGCAGTAGTAAGTTACTGGTACTTTACATTACTTATTCTTATTCATTTTAATCGATATTCAAAGACTAGTGAAAATAAACACATACTCACACTGTGCTTTTTATCTATTCTTTGATTAGTCTTCCTTAATTCACCAGATGGGGTCAGAGATGGTTTAAAATAAACAGTTCGATTTGCTGCTATGGAAACTGGCTTTGGGGTCATGAGTCTCTGAACAGGGGGGTGTTGAGAGTCCACCTTACAGACAGGCAGAAATCAAAAGACAAACTTTTATTTTCATATATCAGCAATGCATATCTAAAAATTATTTGACAACAGCTAATGTAACCCAGAGACTATGAGTACTTCCTAGAGAAATACCCAGTGGGTGCAAACAAATACTAGGAGGAAAAACTGAAAGTATAGAACCAAGGGTGTGTGGGGGTATTTATATTATTTATGTATGTACTTATTTATTTAGACATATACCTACATATACACATATAATTTCAAAACAGTTTCACAGACTATTTTATTCTAGACTTAATGCCTTTTCACACACATGTGACACACACAAAATGGAAACTATTGCAGAGCATTTTGAATAATCTTTTACAAGATGAATTTCAAACATATGAACTGATTCATACATAAAACTGATAAACATACATATTATTCAAACATAAAACTGATTTTGCCATGTTTTCCCCAAATTACTATCTACATTCTCTTCAGCTGTTTTTTAACTAGCTATGAAAATATCTTAATTGCTAAAAAATGAGCAAATCTCTCTCCAAGTAAATTTTCTTCCATTGTTATTTAAAAACCAAATCAAAACTCGTAAAATTTAAGTCTAATTAGTAAAGCACTGTGAAGAATTCCAAATCTTAAGATGAACTGACTTCATTATCTAAGTACACAAGTGTTTTGTCAACATTCTTTTGGTACACTGAAACACAGTAAAAATCCTGTTGGCGTAAGACGACTATAAAGCCAAGAGCTTGTACTCTGTCCAAAGACTAATACTATGAATACAGTCCTTTCACCCAGCAGCAGCTGTGAACAACACTGGTTTCCAGGGCAAAGCCTCTGTATAGTTACTAGCTCTTCCCTAAATCCTCATCACAAATGTGCTGATCCTATAATTCAATGAACAAGTCTGTCTTGTAGACTGTTCTGATTACAACCGTAAAACCTGAACTACAATACTGTATTCTGGTCTTTATACTTCGTAGCACCCATTACCAAAATTTTACTGATACTATACTCAACCATTAATAAAATTTTTATTGATGAGAACTTCTCTTATGGCACAATTTTTAAATTTTACGTCTTTTTAAGCAATCTGATATAAGTGAGTCTGAGAAAAGCAGTTAATGGCTTAAATTAATCCCATCACAGCAGCCAATAATGAATTCTCTCTTGCCTTATTACAAATGTCTGGGTACTACGGAAAACTGAGAAGCAATGCTATCCCAAGAAAAAACTCAATTAAGCTTTCAGAATTTCAGTAACAATAATTATAATTTACCAATATATTGAATATAGTTACCACAATTAATTCAGAGATTTATGATAATTTTAATCAATTACTGCTGGGGGAACTTGGTATCATAACTGCTTTCACAAGTAATGATCTGGGAATCTGCTTCCCCTGAAGGATATTTAACTAGCCACAAATATAACTGACAAAAAATATACCTCTTTAACTCTAACTATCAAGCTTTTTTTTTCCCCACAGTAACCTCCAAAGCTAATTTTAACCAAATAGAATACACTAAAAAAGGTTATCAATGTATAATCTACATTATATTTTTTATTAGCTCTGCTATCTTGGAACAGTACATTGGCTGACTGATGGAAGATATGCCAACTAGAAATCCCATCACACATAACAAATTTGACATAATGTTTATCAGGAAAATTTACAAAGATAACTATGTTCAATGAGGGCTTTAGTTCACTGAACTTCTAATTAATAAAAACGTCAAACTCCGTTCACTCCTACTTTCATTTATTAAAAGGTAAGAGTCACTCATAAAGGCTGACAGGAATATATGAAATAGATAACTAATAAGAACCTACTGTATAGCACAGGGAACTCTACTCTATACTCTGTAATGGCCTAAATGGGGAAAGAATCTAAAAAATGAGTGGACATATGTATAACTGATTCACTTTGCTATACACCTGAAACTAACGAAACATTGTAAATCACCTATACCCCCCCCAAAATTTTTTAAAATGTTAAAAAAATGCCAAATAACCAAGAAATATTCACTGAGCATCTACTACATATACAGCATGTGGTAAGGCCCTCACAAGAGGCTACACTGTCCAAGTAAAAAATCTATTTTTTCAAATATGTTCCCTAATGACTACCAATTAAAGTCAATTTGTATATTTCCCAACTTAAAAATAAATACAGGGCCTCCCTGGTGGCGCAGTGGTTGAGAGTCTGCCTGCCGATGCAGGGGACACGGGTTCGTGCCCCGGTCCGGGAAGATCCCACGTGCCGTGGAGCAGCTAGGCCAAAGTTATAGTATCACCTGGATCAATTTATCCCTGATATTTAAATCAAAGAGCCATGGCCACTGAGCCTGCGCGTCCGGAGCCTGTGCTCCGCAACGGGAGAGGCCACAACAGTGAAGAGGCCCGCGTAATGCAAAATAAATAAATAAATAAAACAAAACTGCCAATACCTTAGATAAATGCTAAAGAAGTCTTACCTTTTCCCTTCTGGCCTGAAAATTTGTGGTGGTATCTATCCCACTCCAATCAAGAGGCTGAAAAAATAAAACACTATTAGAATAGATGGGAAACTTTGAAAAAATATGACTCTCATCACCAATATATAAAAATATTATCTCCTAAAAAGATTTAAAAGTCAACTTACGGAATTCAGAGGAGAAGAAAAAACAGATGGAATTCTTTTTGCATCCTGTTAATGTTGAAATAACAAAATTAAGATTTTTCACTAAACTCAAAATTCTGTTACACTCCTTAATTTGTGATTTAAAAAATTTACCACTAGAGGGCTTGACATCTTCTCTAAAGACTGCAATATCCTCCGAGCTGTTGAACTAGTCACACCATAGGATTGTGCGTTCAGTTGCTTAGCTTTCATCTGTCTTCTGACTGGTGCCTATAATGTAAACCTTGAGTTATTTGTTGCAACCATAAACTCTAAAGCACATATTTCAGGCAATGAAAATACTTACAAAACAGAATGAATGTGAGAAGTGAAATAGGATTAACTGTTAACAGCAACTTATCTCTGGGTGGTATCATTAAGCTCATGTTCAACGTTTTTTCTTTATGCCTTTATTGAAAATTCAATTCTCTGAGAAATTACTTTTACAATCAGATAAAAATGATAAAATAGCACATGCTACTCTAAAGACCAGTCAGCTATGTTAAATGTGAAAAATGAGACAACTGGTAAAAAGTTATAGTATCACCTGGATCAATTTATCCCTGATATTTAAATCAAAAAACACTAATGAGAACTGCATTAGTATTAATTATTTTTGGTATTAAATCACTTCTAACTATAGTAACATCCAAGATAGCTAAACAAGACTGTAAACTTTTATTGAAATGGAAATTAAAAATTTTAAACTGACTTGTTTCTCAAATTTTAATATAAGAAAAATTTTAAATACTCAGGCTATTTCTTAATAAATGACTTTTAAACGTTCTTAAAATTGGAGTTAAGGAAAAATCCTTATAAAGAATAAACATGTACCCTTTAACACACAAGCAGTGTTTACAAATTCTAACAGAAACACTTCCTTTTGTCATGAACGCATTATAACATTCCAATAGCCAAGTGACTACCACAAATGTAGTCTGGAAATGCTTAATATAAAAAATATATATGCTCACAATCAAAATATAACTCAGTTTCTACAAATAGCTCATAATATCTGAAAACTTGAATCAAAATAACTACTTTAAGTAAGTTTCTCTGATACCAATATTCATTTTATTTTCAGAGTAGCTGCAATATTCTACGTTAGTTTAATTAAGAACTTGGTGCACTGTTTAGGACTGCTGTTCAGGCCAGAGGCTTTGGCAAACATGAGGTAACATTAAAATCCTCGGGGAAAACATAACAGTCTATCATTGGATTCTGCTGGTCACTGGCCTCTCAGGGCCTCAATTCACAAATCAATAAAATGGAACTGAATTAGAGAATCTTTAATATACCTCCCAGCCCTAACACCCTAGGAAAGGAATAGGAAATAGATTTAACCCCAAATATCAATGATGAACAGTTGGAAGCTCATGCTGACAAGGATTCTAAGGGTATGTCAAGACTCAGCATTAAAAAGTATAGGATTTGATACAAGAAACAGAGGAGGAAGTAGCAGAAATATACTCTGACTTGGACTATTCCATGAATCACAGGCATGCTTCATCTTCTAATACACACTGAACTATTTTAACTGTAAAAATTTTGTGAAAAAGAATAATATGATCCAGTTTAAGCTCTAGAAAAAACTCCCTGTGTAACTCCAACATCCAGTTAACACTTTAAGTAACAAAATATTGCCCTTCATGAACAACACACTCAGAAATAAGACTCATAATTACTGTCAATTACATATAGAAGCATCCTCTACTTAGGAAAGAAACTACTCCTAAGGACAAGACACAATCTTCATATATACTTGTTTTGTGTCACTTCTATATCACGGATTGTCATCTTCAAATGGATCTCCCTCTCCAAAAGTCTACCAAAAGCCTACAGGCTTAAAGTATTATTACACCTCCATCTTTAAAAGGTCAAAACCTGTAATGTAAGCACCATGACAACATACACATGAAACTGGACTTTTATGATCAAATAACTCTTGGGACAAAGCACAGAATGATGCAATTTACCTTAAATTGATGTTTTTAAAAAATTAATTTCCAGTTGTTCTGTTAATGTATGTATGTAAATACAGCTGATTTTGTATGTTGACCTTTATTCTGTGACCTCGCTAAACTCATTTGTAAGTTCTGACAACTTTTTTTTTTGGCGTTTCTTAAGGTTTTCTATGTAGATAAGCACGTTGTCTATGAATAGGAGTCATTTTTACTTCTTCCTTTCTAATCAGGGTGCCTTGTATTTCTGTATTCTTGCTGTGGCTAGGTCTTGCAGCACAACACTGATCAGTAGCGGTGACAGCAGACATCCTTGTTCTCTTCCTGATCTTAGGAAGAAAATACTAAGCTTTCACCATGAGTATGATGCTAGCCGAAGATTTTCCGTAGACAAAATTTATCAGGTTGAGTAGGTTCCCATCTATTCCTAGGTCACTGAAAATTTTTTTCATGAATGCACGTTCGATTTTGTCAAATGTGTTTTATGTATCTGTGGAGATGTTCATTCAGTTTTTATTCTTTAGTTTGTTTCCATGGTAGATCACATTAATTTTCAAATGTTGAGCCAACCTTGCATTCCCAGGATAAACCCCACTTGATCATAATGTAGTATCCTTTTTATATATACTGGGTGCCTTGTGTAGGTAATTCAAGAGAAATACTGGTTTGTAGAGTTCTTGTAATGTCTTTGTCCGGTTTAATATCAGGGTAATGTTGGCCTCATAAATGTGTTGGGAAGTATGCCTTCCTACTGTATGGAAAAGTTTGTATAAAATTGGTATTATTTTTTCTTAAATGTTTGGTAGAATTTGCCAGGGAAGCTATCTGGGCTTGAAGTTTTCTTTGGTGGAAAGTACTTTAACTATGAATTCAATTTACTGAATAGACTATTTGGGCTATTTATTGTTGACTAACACCAAATAACATAAAATACTTAGGTATACATCCAACAAAATATGTGCAAGGTCTGCGTGGTGAATACTACAAAACACTGATGAAAGAAATAAAAAGACCTATATAATGGAGAGACATACTGTGTTCACTGACTGGAAGACTCCATTTTGTTAAGATGCATATTCTCCCCAAATTGATCTTTAGATTCAATGCAATCACAATCAGAATCCCAGCAGATTTGTGGAAACTGATAAGGTAATTCTAAAATTATGAAAAAATAAAGGAACTAGGAAAGCCAAAACAATCTTGGGCAGGGACAGGGGGGTTTGGAAGACTCAGATTACTTGATTTCAAGACTTAATATATAGTAATCAAGACAAAAGGACAGTGTTGACAAAAGATAGGTGTATATATATATACGTGCACGCGGACACACACACACATCAATGGAAAAGAACAGAAAGTCCAGAAATAGAGCCACATATATGGTCAATTGATTTTCATAAAAGGTGCAAAGGCAATTCAATGGAGAAAACAGTCTTATCAACAAACAGGACTAGAAAAAATGAAAACCTGTATGTTAAAAAAATGAATCTTGATCCACACCTCATACCACACACAAACATTTTACCTCAAAATGAATCACAGATCTAAATTAAAACCTAAAACTATAAAGCTTCTAAAAGAAAACAGAAGAAAGTCTCTGTGACCTTGGGTTAGGCAAAAATTTCTTAGATATGATACCAAAAGCATGAACCATAAAAGGAAGAAAAAATATGCTGAATGTCATCAAAAGTAAAAACTTCTCTTGACAAGATATTGTTCAGACAAGCCAGAGAATGGGAGAAAATATTTGCAAAACATATATCTAATAAAGGACTTACATCCTGAATAATGAACTCTCAAAACTCACTAATAAGAAAAAAATTTTTTAAAAAAATGGGCAAAAGGGACAGACAAAATAGGTGAAGGGGATTCATAGGTGTACACTTCAGCTATAAAATAAATAAGTCACAGGGATGTAATGTACACACAGGGAATATAGTCAGTAATATTTTAACAACTTTGTATGGTGATGGATGGTAACTGGTCTTAATGCAGTTGTGTCATAATGTATAAAAATATCAAATCACTACGTTGCACATCTAAAACTAATATTCTATATTAATAACTCAGTGAAAAATGTTTTTAGATTTTTTTTAATGGGCAGTAAGATTTGAATTAAGTACTTCACCTAAGATATACTGATGGTAAATAAGCACATGAAAAGATGCCCAACATCATTAATCATTAGGGAAATGCGAAACCACAGTGAGTTGGAGTTATCACTACATGCCTACTAGAATGCCTGAAATAAACAAAACACTGATGATAACAAATGCTGACCAGAACACACTTATAACACTGGTGAGAATGCAAAGTGGTAGCAGCCACTTTGGAAAACACTTTCATGGTTTATTATAAAATTAATGTATATTTACCATCTGACTCAGCAGTCCAACTTCTAGGTATTTACCCAAGAGAAATGAAAATTAATGTTTATAGCAGCTTTATTCACAATGGACAAAAATTAGAAACAACCCAAGCATCCTTTCACTGGTGAGCAGATAAACAATAACTCAGCAATAAAAAGGAAGTAACTATTGATATATGCAAATACAGAGACTGATCTTAAATACATTATGCTAAGCTGAATAAGCCACATTCAGAAAACTACACAGCATGTGATTAAGTTTATGACATCCTGGGAAAAAACAAAACTACAGGGAAAGAAAACAGATCAGTGGTTGCAAGGAGATAGAAGTAGGAAGAAGGGTGCACCGACCTCCGCGTTAGGCTGCGCGGCCTAGGCCTCAGCGGGCCGCTCACCGCCTGCTTTCTCCGCAGCCCGCCCCTGGGGTCACTCGCTCACAGGCGCGGGGCCCTCATCGGGGCGAGAGCACCCCCACACACACACCGCTGCGGGCCCGGGGGTGGGAGACCCGGGAGACACGGACACTGGTGGGTGGTTCGGTGCAATTAGCGCGGGCCGCGCGCAATGGAGCAAGCGAGGGGGGAAGGGAAAAGAGGAGAGCGAGCGAGGGCGATTTTAAAAACAAAAATAAATTTAGTTAAAGGAAACGGGCCGCAGACACAGGCCGACTGTCTGTCTGTCGGCCTGCCCGCCCCTGGCGCCCCCGCCGCAGTCAGAAATTCACACAAAATGGCAGCCCGGGCCCGGACGTGCCAAGAGGCGGAAGGAAGGGCGAGGTGGGAGGGAGAACTGGGAGGTGGAGGCGGCGTCATGAGGAGAGAGGCAGACGGCTCTCCCGAAGGGCCGCGGAAAGAGCCGAAGGGAGAGAGTGAGGCATAGAAAAGAAAAAGAAAAAAGAAAAAAAAAAAGGAGTAGGAAGAAGGGCTGACTACAGAGATACACAACGTAATATTCTGGGGTGATGGAAATGTTTATTCAGTATTTTGATTGCAGAAGTGGTTACTCAACTGTATGTGTTTAGTTAAAATTCAAATACTGTGGAAAGGGTAAATTTTACTACATGTAAATTATACCTCAATTTTTTAAAAAAGGAATTAATCATCATACTTCCTAAAACACACACACACACACACACACACACACACACACACACACACACACACGGACTTCCCTGGTGGTGCAGTGGTTAAGGATCTGCCTGCTAATAATGCAGGCAACACAGGTTTGAGCCCTGGTCTGGGAAGATCCCACATGCCATGGAGCATCTAAGCCTGTGCGCCACAACTACAGAGCCTGCACTCTAGAGCCTGCGAGTCACAACTACTAAGCCCGCGTGCCTAGAGCCCATGCTCTGCAACAAGAGAAGCCACCGCAGTGGGAAGCCCGTGCACCGCAACGAAGAGTAGCCCCCACTCGCCGCAACTAGAAAAAGCCCGCGCTCAGCAACAAAGACCAAACGCAGCCAAAAAATACATAAATTTAAAAAAAAAAATCCACCTGCCAATGCGGCAGACACAGGTTTGATCCCTGGCTGGGGAAGATCCCACATGCCACAGAGCACCTAAGCCCATGCACCACAACTACTGAGCCTGCACTCTAGAGCCCGCAAGCCACAACTACTGAGCCTGCATTCCACAACTACAGAAACCCGCGCACTCTAGGGCCCACATGCCACAATTACTGAGCCCACATGCTGCAACTACTGAAGCCCACGCACCTAGAACCCATGTTCCGCAACAAGAGAAGCCCACATACCACAACTAGAGAAAGCCCGCGTGCAGCAACAAAAACCCAACACAGCCATAAATGAATGAATGAATGAATGAATGAATCACAAATAATGTATAAAATGTTCCCTTAGGTCTCAAATAATATTAATATAGCCCCTAAATGAAAAGAATGTAATCCAGAGTTCTATCATTTCACCAAAGAATAACTAAACCAAAACTCTATTTGAGTGCCAAGTTACTTATTGATTATTTTAAAAAAATGGTTACGAATCCTCCTCCTATTCAAACCAACCTGATAGGGTGTGTTTTGTAGTTTAGACTGTCTTAGAGCAGCTGCTGCCCCACCATATGTCGTTTTTCCAGGGTAAAAAGGAGAATCTCCAAGCTGACTTGTTTTAAGAACTGAAGAATTCCCAAGTGACTGCACAAAAACATAATGATAAATTATAAGCAATAAACACTCAAAACTAACATGGTTAAATCACATCAAATTAGTACTCACAGGAGAAAGTGTTCCAAAGACAGACAAGTTGAATGCTGGTTTTTTTGAGCTGGTGGCAGTGTGCTGTGAGAGTGAATGAGAACGTTCAGCCTCTGGGGACCACAGAGGTGGCACTGAAGTGTTCTTTGAAACAGCTATATCTGAAACAAAAATATGCAATTCATAGTAATGCCACTAATTACAAGGCCTATATTTTTATAAATTGAAAATGACAACCAAGTTAGAAAAAATTATCCCATGAAATTTATTTTTACTACCAAAATTATATACTACCAAATGCCAAGAATACCTTTATCAGAAGCTCTTGAAGAAAAACCACTGGTGGTTGAGATGTTATCATCATCATGCTGAGAGGTAGAATCTTTAATTTCCTTTACGAGGGAAAATCCAGAACTGCCAATTGGGAATGCCGAAGATGTGGAGGGCTGACAGTGTAACGCAGGAGATTCCAACATGGAGAAATTCAGATGGCTCCGATGAAGAGAAGGCCTTGTTAATACATCTGGATAATTTGAAGCAGTACTAGTTGTTGAGGGTTCTTAAAAGAAAAGCATTAATATTATGAATACTCAACTCAGAAAAAGCAATATACTGTCAAAACAAAACAGTGTTTGTTTCAAGAAAATATACTGTATAATAGATATAGCTTCAATTCAAAACACTGAAGCCTCCCATAAGCCCAATTTAAAATATTCTTTAGCCAAAGTTTCAACTAACTGAAATTTACCTAACCTAGTGTCAAAATATACTTCATTATCAAATACACTTCTAAAAGTACAAGCTTCTTGATTTCCCTTGAATTGGTATTATAAAACGTGCTCAATAAGAAAAAAAACAATAAAATCTGCTCATGGAAAAATAAAAGCAAAGAAGCTATATAAGAAAGTCATAAAACAAAAAGGTAAGTCCATCCCTCCAGAAACAACCCCTATTAAGTTTGTATATCCTCTAATGGAATACTATTCAGTCAATAAAAAAAGAATGAAATTTTGCCATTTTGCATCAACATGGATGGACATGCAGAGTATTAGAAAGTATTATGCTTAGTGAAATAAGTCAGCAAATGGCAAGCAGTGTATGATATCACTTACATGAGGAATCTAAAAAGTAGAACTAATGAATATTACAAAAAAGAAACAGACTCACAAATACAGAGAACAAACTAGTAGTTACCAGTGGAGAGAGAGAAGTGGGTGGGCACCAGACAGGGGTAGGGATAGTGAGAGATACAAACTACTACATATAAATGTATAAGCTACAAGGACATATTTATTGTACAGCACAGGGAATACAAGCGATATTTTACAATAACGATAAAGGGAGAATAACCTTTAAAAACTGTGAATCACTATGTTGTACATCTGAAACATATAATACTGTAAATCAATTATATCTCAAAAAAATTTGTATATCCTCTCAGACATTCTGTATGCATACACATTTTCCCTAATCACATAATCATGTTTATGCATTATGTTCTGTGACTTGTTTTTTTCATTTATCATATAATTTTGTCTCCACATACAGAGCACATTCCATGTGAAGACCACATTCTATTTTATCAGACTGATTTAGCATCACTATTTATGTAATTGTTTTCTTAATATTCTATCAAACATACGAGCACTTATATTTGCAGACTTTGTATTCTTTTTGGATAAATCCATGGTTCTTTAAATATGTAAGAGAAACATGAGGATAAATTATTTAAGAAATATGCCTAAGTGACCCACAAAAAATCTGACTCTGTAAGTCTGAAATTGGGCCCATAAAGCAGCCTAAGTACTGCAAGGTATCCTCAGAATCAATGGATAAACAATAATTTGTGGAACCGCCCTGTCATACTGGATCAGAGTACATGCTCACTTTTGCTTATGAGAGATACTGTGGATCCAAAGGTTTTCTGTTAAGCTATACTGCATAAATAGTAAATGACAATGTATATTTCCCCCATGCTCTCCAATACTGGATAACAATAACCTTTTCTGATTTCTGTCAATCTACTGTGTCCAGTGGCATCATTACTACCTGCATTTATTTAAATGACATATTGAGCACCCTTCCCTATTCATCGGTCATTTATATTTCTTCTGTTAACTGCTCATTGATATAGTTTATCTTGCTAATAAAACTAGTCCAATCTAGTTTCTTTTTGATCAGTAAGATTAGTGTGACATGATCTGAAATATCACAACTAATTTTTTTCACTGTTGGTTGAAACCATTATTTTTTTGATGGTGTCCTTTGTAATACAGAAAATAATATGTATTTTTACAGAGACTTCTACCATTCCAAGACTAAGAAATAAAAAATTTTACTCTCTAGTATTGCTTTTATTTCAATATAATGTTTAATCTTGATTCCATATGGAATCAGTTATGATGAAGTAGTGAGGGAATGATTTAGCTTCATTGTTTTCCAAATGGTTAGTCTGTTTATATTCTAAAATAATCTTCTTAAGTAAGCCATCTTTTCCTCACTGATCGAGAAGCCACCACTACCACATAGTAAATTCTAGGAGGCCTTCCCCAACGATATATATCTATACCAGTACCATAATGTTTTAAATCCTATAGCTTTATAACACATTTAATACCTGTAAAAGTTACTCTGACTTACATCACATTTCCCTTACTCTTTTTCAGGATTTCTCTATTCATTTTCTGGTGTATTTTTAAGAACTTTAGAATCATTTGTGAAGTTTCCAAAAGACTCTCTTCCAGTTAGGCTGGAATAAGTGAGGCCCTAGACTAGCCCTTCTTACTGTAAGTAACTATAAAAGTGGACAATATATATGAGGTAGTAACTTTCAGACAACAGAAAACGGACAAGAAAAACTCACAGTGAGCCCTATCACTACCCAGCTGTCTAGGAACATTTCCAGACCTGGCAGAGAGAGTTGGAGTCAAAGCAAAATACAGTAGGCAGAAATCAGAATTAAGGGCATTGAACAGTAGAAAACTACGCAGGAAGGGGCCTCCAGAAGTCTACACAGGAGTGTCCTGAGCGTGGACGGGCTATACACACACAGAGCAAGACCACCTAAGGCTTACCAAATAGCAGCTGCTATGAAATTGAGAAAACAGCTACTAGAAGGTTGATCAGTGCTAGGGGAAGAAAGCAGTGCTGAGGACAGTGAAGTTCCAAGACTGCCAGAATTTAGAGGCCCCATAAACACCTCCTTAAATAACCCTGGCATTCAGCTGAGATACCAGAAGAGCTTTCCCTTGAGACTAAGGGCCATGTCCTAGAACAAGACCTGCTGTAAACCCACCTAAAAAGCCACAGAGGAGACAGAGTTTGAAAAAGCCACAGAGGAGACAGAGTTTGGAGGCTAAATCCTGCCACCTTAGGGGACTTAACACACACCTTAGATTTTCCACAGATGGACATTAATAAAACATAAAACTATATAAGAGTTCAAAATGATCATTCAGTAACAACTGCTTGCTGAAACAAGAATCAATACTTCCCAGAGGAAGACAACAGAACCCAGAATCTCCATCCATATTCTACAAAATAATTTAGTCAAAAATCACTTGAAAAATCACATTTTAAAAAATGCTTCTATTGTTTCACCATGACACATGATTTCTGGCCTGTGGATGACTGACATATTAAGCAGTGGTTTCCATATTCCAAGTAGAAATAAAGAACAAGAGATTTGCCATATATATGAAAAACTAACAGCTAACATCATACCTAATGGTGAAAGACTGATTTTCCTCCAAGACCAGGAATAAGATAAGAATGCCTGCATTCCCCACTTCTATTTAACACAGGATTGGAAACTCTAGCTACAGTAATAAGGCAAGAAAAAGAAACTAAATTCATCCAAATTGGAAGGGAAGAAGTAAAATTATGTTTTCAAATGATATATCTTATACGCAGAAATCCCTAAATATTCCACCAAAAAAAAAGTGTTAGAATAAACAAATTCGGCAAAGTAGCAGAATACAAAATCAACATACAGGGCTTCCCTGGTGGCGCAGTAGTTGGGAGTCCGCCTGCCAATGCAGGGGACACGGGTTTGTGCCCTGGTCCGGGAAGATCCCACATGCCGTGGAGCAGCTAGGCTCGTGAGCCATGGCCGCTGAGCCTGCGCGTCCAGCGCCTGTGCTCCGCGACGGGAGAGGCCATAACAGTGAGGCCCACGTACAGCAAAAAAAAAAAAAAAAAAATCAACATACAAAAATCAGTTTTGTTTCTATACACTAACAATGAACAATCTAAAAAGTAAATAAAGAAAATGATTGCATTATTAATAGCTTCAAAAAGAATAAAACACTTAGGAATTAACTAAGGAAGGAAGTGAAAGACTTGCATGATGAAAACTACAAAACATTGCTGAAAGAAATTTAAGAAGATGTAATAAATGGAAAGACATCCCACGTTCTTAGGTTGGAAGACCTAATGTTGTTAAAATGTCAATACTACCCAAAGTGATCTGCAGATTCAATGCAATTCCTTTAAAAAAACCAATGACTTTTTTTGACAAAATAGAAAAATTCATCCTAAAGTTCTTATGGAATCTCAAGGGACCACTTATAACCAAGATAATCTTGAAAAGGAACAACACTGGAGATCTCACACTTCCTGATTTCAAAAACTTATTTCCAAACAGTAATCAAAAGTATGCTGCTGGCATAAAGACAGACAGGTAGACCAATGGAAAAGAATAGAGAACCCAGAAATAAACCCTTGCATACATGGTCAAATGATCCTTGACACAGTGCCAAGACCAATCAATGAATGGGGAAAGGACAGTCTCTTCCACAAATAATCTTGGGAAAACTGGATACCCACAGGCAAAAGAAGGAAACTGGACCGTTATCTTACACTATATACAAAAATAAACCCAAACTGTTTTAAAGACCTAACGTAAGACCCCAAACTATAAAACTTATAGGAAAAAAAACAGAGAAAAGCTTCAAGACATTAGCCTTGGCAGTGATTTCTTAGATATGACAGGCAACAAAAGAAAAAAGACATGTGGGACTATATAAAACTTTTGTGCACTAAGACACAATCAAGAATAAAAAGGCAACTTACAGAATGGTAGAAAATGTTTGCAAATCATATATATGATAAGGGGTTAATATCTAGAACACATAAAAGACTCCTATAACTCAATAACAACAAATCAAATAACCTGATTAAAAACTGGGCAAAGGACTTGAACAGACATTTCTCCAAAGATGATATACAAACAACCAAAAGCATATGAAAAGATGCTCAGCACCACTAATCGTCAGAAAAATGCAAATGAAAACCACAGTGAGATACCACTTCACACTCATTTGGACAGCTACTATCAGAAAAAAAGAAAGTAATGTTGGCATGGATGTGGAGAAGCTAGAAACCTTGTGCACTGTTGAGAGGAAATGTAAAATGGGTGTGGCCATTGTGGAAAACAGTATGGTGGTTCCTCAAAAAATTAAAAATAGAATTACCATATGACCCAGCAATTCCACTTCTGGGTATATATCCAAAAGAACTGAAAGCAGAGTCTCAAAGAGATGTGTACAACCATGTTTCTAACAGCATTATTCACAAGAGCCAAAGGTGGAAGTAACGTTAAGCGTCCATCAACAGATGAATGAATAAACAAATGTGGTAAATACATACAGTGAATGTTCTTCAGCCTTAAAAAGAAAATAAATTCTGATATATGCTACAGTGATGTGAATGAACTTTGAAGACATTCTGCTAAGCGAAATAAGTCAGTCACAAAAGATTAAATACTGTATGATTCTACTCATATAAGGTACGTAGTCAAAGTCATAGAGAAACTACAGTGGTGTTTGCCAGGGGCAGGGGGGAGGGGGAATGGGGAATTAGAATTTAATGTATATGTAATAATTTCTTATCAAACTTGCTCAAGTTAAGACAGAAACTGGCTGGAGCTTCGAAATCTACTGGTATCGGCATTTAAACCTATTGGCATCTAAAGATTATCATATTTCAATTTCTCTGCAGTCAGGATTCATACACATACAGGCTGAAATGTTTCTTAGAGTATTAAGTATTCTAACTTTGTAGTATGTTATATCCTAAAAGTGCTTTTTACTTACCCATTCTCTCATCCCTACAGCAGTTTATCCTATAGGATAAAAGTAATAGGACAACTTTCTAGATATTGGCAGACATTTACTAAATCTACTATATATAGAAGCTATAGAGAAAAAAGAAATCTAGTATGATGTACTTCTACTGGAAGGTATGCTGCTAATAGCAATGCCGGTTTTTTATATTTACAGAGCTTCCTTAATCTCCAAATCAGGCCCAATAAAGGATGCATTTTGGGATAATAAGACTAAATAAGGCCACATCATCTACAGATTCACATCAGCCATAAATGCCCAGTTTCTAAGAGTACACCTATGATCACATAGTATCAATCAGCCAATGTAGTCTACAACTTCAATCTACTGCTGACAAGCATACTAAATATGCCATTGTGGGGCTCTCAGAGGCCTGAACTCTTACTGAATCAATAAAAATCTAACAGGTACATTATTTGAGGCTCTTCTCACTGATCCATTTCATTACCCTAGCAGAAGAAATCTAGACACCTAATGGCTCACCATCATTAAGACAGTCAGTACAAGGAGGTACATATAAGCAGACAGTTGCAGACAACAGATCTGAAAGGGGCCACAGATTCTATAACTGTCATACTGCACTGTGCTATTTGAAGAATGTCCTATACTCTCCAGCTCCAGTTACTATTAATACAAAAGTTACAGTGGTAAAATTACTATTTAGTAAACAACACTCAGGACTGTTATATCTAAATTATTTTAAGCTTTTAATAATTTTACACTACTTTAAAAGCAAGTATATCTAAGTTGTTTTTTGTTTTTGTTTTTTTTTGTGGTATGCGGGCCTCTCACTGTTGTGGCCTCTCCCGTTGCTGAGCACAGGCTCTGGACGCGCAGGCTCAGCGGCCATGGCTCACGGGCCCAGCTGCTCCGCGGCATGTGGGATCTTCCCAGACCAGGGCACAAACCCGTGTCCCCTGCATCGGCAGGCGGACTCTGAACCACTGCGCCACCAGGGAAGCCCTCTAAGTTGTTTTGAGAATGCATTGTCAAATTTAAGAGTAATGTTTCACACAGTAAACATAAACTGATTTGCTACATCTAGTAAGATCTATATTCATCATACTGGGGAGTTATCAACAGTACTGTAGTCACACATTATGTGACTGCAACTATTGAATAAATACTTTGAGAAAGGTGGAGGCAGATTGTGAGAAGAGAACTGCCTGGAACTTACAGATTTTAAGATAGGAGCAGGAGTCAGCTCTTAGACAAGACAGAGGAAAAATGCCATCAAGTTTTTGAAGTTAATATCAGAAAGCTGTTCACAATTTGCTTCTAAATAATCAGGGGAGTTAGACGGAGAAGGTAGGTGAATAGATGTGGGAATAAAGAAAACAAAGTCAGCCATAAGCTCGTTGTCTTTGAAGCTGGGTAACAGGTACATGGAGGTTCATTGTACTATCCTCCTTACTTTTGTAGTTTGAAAATTTCCACAATAATTTAAATTTAGAAGTTATTCACAAAGGTGTGTGTAATATACACATAACAGAAAAGCTACCTTACAAACCTAATAATATAATGAATAAAATCCAAGTTGGAATTAACCTTGGCAGACCACTGAATTAATTCCATAATTTCAATGAAAATACAAACAGAAAAGAACTTTACAGATATAAAATGAGAAACGCCATTAATCTCACACCTGAATCAAATTCTTCAAGCTAGTTAATCCCCACAAGCATACTCATTAGGATGCAAAAGAAGGTTTCAGTCACTGTAGATATATGCTGCTGCACACTAAAAGTCTCCAGTCAAAAGAAAGAAAGAAGCTGTGGTCCCATTTGATGTCCAGAAAAGAGAACAATATAGAAGCAGTCACCTTAGAGATCTACCAAATAAAACCTCAAGATGGTTGCTGGTAATATATTAGAAAGAAATCTTGAACAGTACAGATATTAAAACTCCCTAAGTTACTCTAATAAAAATAAGCAAGGATTTGAAGACTAAGCCAAACTGAATATCACTAAGAAAACTTAGATTTGCCATTTCTCCCAAGTAGGAATCACTCTTTCAGCCCATTTCACCCTCACTAGTTTTCCCTTATAAGCAAATCAGGCAGGAAAATAAGTTACTAAGTATACCAAAATTAATAGGCACATATCCACATCAATTATTTAGGCAAGACAAGATTTCAGAGTTCAAAAACATTTTTATAATTATAAGTAAGTCAAAACATGTAGTGAAAGAAAAAATATATAAACTGAAAGAAACATATACTTGAGGGATAAAGTGGACTTCATCAAAATTTAAAATTTTGTGCTTCAAAGGACACCATCAAGAAGCCAGGAGAAAATACTTGCAAATCATATACAGGGCTTATATCCAGAATATGTGAAGACCTCTTTCAATTCAACTATAAAAAGACAAATAACCCAGTTAAAAATGGAAAAGGGGGATCTGCATAGCCATTTCTCCAAAGATGTATAAATGGCCAATAAGCATGAAAAGATGCTCATTATTAGTCATCAGGGAGATGCAAATCAACACAATGAGATACCACTTCACGTCTACCAAAATAGGTATAATTTATGTTTTTTAAAAAAAGGAAAATTAGTATTTGTGAGGTTGTAAAGAAATTGCATTCTTCATACACCGCTGGTGGGAAGGTAAGATGGTGTAGCCACTTTAGAAAAACAGTTTTTCCTCAAAATGTAAAATTACCAGATGACCCAGCAATTCTCCTCCTAGGTATATACCCAAGAGAAAACATATCCACACAAAAACGTGCATAGTAATACTCAAACTGGCACTGTTCATAACACCCAAAAAGTAGAAACAACACAAATGTCCATCAACGGATGAATGGATAAATAAAATGTAGTTTCTCCATTCCATGAGCTATTACCTGGCAATAAAAAGGAAGTTCTGATACATGCTATGACATGGATGAACCCTGAAGACATTATGCTAAGTGAAAGAAGCCAGTTACAAAAGACCACATATTTTATGATTCCATTTATATGAAATGTCCAGTATACAGATTGGTGGTTGCCTAGGGCTGGAGGGGTAGGGATGGGGAGGGACTACTAATGGGTATAGGATTTTGCGGTGATGGGGAGGGAAGGATGGTGATTAAAATGTTCTAAAATTGACTGTGGTGACTGAACAACTCTGTATATACCAAAAACCACTAAACTATACAATTTAAATGGGTGAGTCCTATTGTTATGTGAAGTACATCTCACTAAAGCTGTAAAAAATATATAAAGTGAAAAATGATAGAGTAATATTCCCAAATATGTCACATTCATGGGTTACAATGAAGCTATTTAATACTTGTAAACCCCACAAAAACGCCACAAACGGATCCAAAAAAGCATTTAAAATGCAGGGTCACTCAGTGGTAAGATTAATGAAGTGGCCCAGCTGCACTAGCTGCAGAGGACGGAAGACAACTGCAGTGACACCATACCCAAGTCCGTGTGCTGTGGGAAGCACTGCCACGCTGCTCCTTTAGTGCCACGACCTACTCAAAGGGCTTCAACTTTACTTTTTTCAAAACCACTTCTGAGGGTACAGAGGAGAACAAAGATTATCTTGACCAAAGCCACATGACTAACAATTGGTGGTATGAAAATTCAAACCCAAAGTCTAACAGCAGAGCTTGCACTCTCAACTGATACATTTCAGCCTCCCTTAATAAACAAAAAAGCTGATAAATAAAAAAGATTTCTAATTTGAAGGTGATCATCACCCTCCTCCAACATCGTTTCTGTACTACACAATTAGATTTACCATAGCCAGGTAACATAAACATGTTTTAAATTAAGGCATGAAAACCTATCATTCACAACAAAATATCCACATTCCATTTACCTTCTGTATTACTGACTGTTGGCTCAGGAGTGATTCTCCCATCATGAATGTTAGGGTTCTCCTCATCAGCATATATTATATGGTCATCTTCCCTATTTTCCGGCCACTGTGCCACCTCTCTTGTGTCTGTTGAGCAGCTACATACGTCTTCACTCTTGTGGAAGTATCTCTGTAACCATCCTGGCACAATATTCTTAACAGATTCTGTAACCCTGCTGAGAATGCCCTGTTGGGGGGAAAATATGTAAGGCAGTTTTAGAAATTTATCTTTTAAATAAGTACCTATTTACAGAAAGCCATACCAAGCAAAACACAACTGTTTCCAACAAAGTTTCCTAAAATTCAGTTATGTGAGTTAATGTTGACGTAATGTATTTTACAAATTCTATACTTTATAAAATTCCTACTTTTTTCTTTCTTTCATATGCATATGTCCATGAGCCAATAACTGTCCCAAATGGCCATACTATTCTAATCTTTAAAAAACTCACAGGTCTTCAACTAAGCAATATAAATTTTAGATTTAGTAATAAGATATGCACTAAAATGTTATAATCCCAGACAAAAGGCATCCATCTTGATCCCAGCATATTAAAAGAAGCAATAAATACCTTCAACAGCTTCCTCAAATATTTTATTGCACATTCTTTAAGAAAAATTTAGACAAATAAAAATGAGAATTTTTTTAAAAGGCAATAAGACAACTAATCCAACATAATAAACTCAAGAAATAATCTAAGATTTTTTTTTGATGGTAAAATTTTGTTATATCAAATGTTGCCTGAAAACCAAGAATTTTATTACAGTAACTTTTAAAGGGAGAAAAAGATGTGGTATAACAACTACCGGCATTATTAACATTCATCATAGAACAGACACTGTTCTCAGCAATTTAATCCTCACAATAACTTTATGAAATTGGTTTTAACCGTGCCACTTTACAGATGAAGAGAGACAATGAAGTTAAGTAACTTGCCCAGGTACAAACACAACTGCTGTGGTATATCTAGGATAGAGTAAAAGCATTGACTTCGGGGTTGGCAGGCTGTACTACGATTTACTCTAGGTAAATAAGAATAACACTCTCTCCTACTCTAACCTGATAGGAATTATAATGAAGATCAAATGAAGTAATGTGAAAGCACTTCACAATTTACTAAATATTAACAGAAACATACACTGATAATTTTATTACTAATGAGAAAAAAAATTAGCAGAAACAAGCTGGGGTGAGGTAATCAGTTTTAGGCAACAATTCCCTTCACAGAATAGGATTTCAGAGAGAAAGTCACGGAAGGGAAAGAATGAATCAGCAGGTACAAAAAAAAAACAGTAAAGTTAAGGCAGAACACATAAACCTTGAAAGCAAACCCAAGACAAAGAGGCCTTGAAAAATTCTGTCAATAGGAAAGATGGAAGACACCTCTGATATAAGCACTTGAATAGTATTTTCCTGATTATCTGAGAAGCTGTAGGTAACAACTGGGAAAAAAGTAATTACTTTTCCTCCAAACAGAAACTTTGAACAGATCTACATTGTGTAAGATCTCTAACAACACATGAAGCCAGCAGCCCTAGAATACTCACTACTGAAAAACACAAATTCACTGTTCCCCTTTTCTATGCCAATGTTACACAGTATTAGTTTCTTTGGAAAGAAAGATTCTATACCTACTCCAAGATTTAACATTTATAAAAACATTCATGTTTATTATTTTGCTAATTATTTATATTTAAATATTTATTTACTCCCTCTCCATATTCCAAAAGACTTGAAAGTGCTTTCAATACATAACACAGTTTAAATAAGAAAAAAAAAAAACACACTTGATACAAAGCGATGTTAAGGCACTACAACAAGAACTTAGTGTAAAATAAATCTTTTGTAGACTTCCTCTAAGGGGTTTAGCTACTAAAAGTATCAGAGATTCCTGTGATCGATCTCTAGTCACTGAAGGAGGCAAATAGAGAACAACTTAAAATTAGCACCGTACTTAACCAAAGGTCACTTATGTGGCAGCATTAGGTATTGTGGAGAATAATCAGTAAAAATTGAACAGTCAAAATGGATTAAAAAAAAAAAAGCTCCTTCGTTGAAACTCACGAATTTTGCTTGGAGACCTTCTCTTTTCTAAACTAAAATGTAACCAATTTATTTAGTCTCAGCCCAGAGCAGCTTAGTACAAAATTACAGTGAGAGGGCTTCCCTGGTGGCGCAGCGGGTAAGAATCCGCCTGCCAATGCAGGGGACACGGGTTCGAGCCCTGGTCCGGAAAGATCCCACATGCCGCAGAGCAACTAGGCCCGTGCACCACAAGTACTGAGCCCATGGGCCACAACTACTGAAGCCCGTGCACCTGGAGCCTGTGCTCCGCAACAAGAGAAGCCACCACAATGAGAAGTCCCCGCACCACGGCGAAGGGTAGCCCCCGCTTGCCTCAACTAGAGAAAGCCCGCATGCAGCAACGAAGACCCAATGCAGCCAAAAATAAATAAATAAAATAAATAAATTTCTAAAAAAATTACAGTGAGAGAGGAATTACTAATGGCACAATGAATGACAGCATGATGCACCTGACAAAATTAAATACAGATGCTAAAATTGACCTGGAACCATTATTAAAAAGAAATATCCCCTTACTTCAATATGCCTCTATAGGGTAAATGACCCTAAGTCATCAAGAAAAGTTAAATTAAGCTCAGTATACCCTAGTACTAGTGGTTCCCAAGATGTAGTCCCTTCACCATTTATATCTGCATTACCTAAGGCCCAACCCCAGCCCTACTAAATTCAGGAGATAGGGCTCACCTGTTTTCACAAACCTTCCCAAGTGAATCCGATGTATGCTATAGTTTGAGAACCACCAATCTCATTAAAGAGATTAGGAAATTAGATACATTTCAGGAAATCACAATACATTTCAGGGAAGAAATCCCTCTACAAGAGGTGAATAAAATTATGTATACTTAAATCTTAATATTCAGTTATCTGGAAAACATACATGTGGAGCACTAGTCAGACAATAATTAAAATATATCATAATACTAAAATGCTATTTAATGAATCAGAAAAACAAATCTTATAGTGGACTGTGCTGAATACAACATGGATTAACAACTATTTCCCCAGTGTTTCCCAAACTGTAGCCATGATTTTTACCTGTACTGTTATTTAATGGTTTTCTTTCTATCTATTTATTTTATTTCTCTTAATAAACAGTTTTTCCTATACAATAAAATCTCCCAAATCACAAATTTGATGCTGTACTGGTCTTCACTTGCACTGCCCTGACACCATTCCTGACTGGCTGTCTCAACGAACTGGCTTCTGGATTGGCTCATGAGAGATTCTGGAGGATATTAGATATTAGAGTATGGGAGGAAAGAGAAGTCTTTCTTCCTGTGCTCCCTCTGCTCAAGCGCCCCTTCTCCAAAACTACACCTCCAGCCAGGTAGCCCTTCCTCCACTCCAGTTGCACAGATTCTTCCCTTTATCCATCCAGTCCTAGGGATGGTAGCAGCTTCCCACTGTTGCTAGTCTCTGGGTATCCTGCTATCCTGCATGTATTCCTTTAATCACCACCATATCTTTGAGTAGACTCTTTCTTAAAGATATTTCAGCTGAACCATCTGTAGAACTGTTTCCTGTTTGGTCCTTAGTGTACTTGTTAAATTTGTTTTCTAATTAACATGAAAAATAAAAAGTCAGTCCACGTATCAGTTAGATTCATCTTCTTTAGCAACAGTGGAACACATATACCACACTTGGGGAAGCACTCACTATCCAAAAGTTACATCCAACTTTTATCTCTGTAACACAGTACATAAACAGACCAGGAAAGAGGCTTACCCTGATGAATATTTTAAAATCTTATCTAGCTCACAGAGGTAAAAGGCAAACATTGCTTTTCTTCATTTAATCTATACTTATTGATCACATACTACATGTCAGGCAAGAAAACTAGGGATAAAAAGCTGGGAACAGGTTCCTGCCCTCTTGGAGCTTAGATTCTAAGTTAGGGAGACAAATAAGTATAACATGTAACACATGATATGGTGATTCAGTGCTATGGGCAGCAATAAAGCAGGGAAGCAAAATGGGGATAGTCATTTTATATATGCAAAGACCTGAAAAAGTGAGAAATGAGCCATGTACGTTTCTAGCAGACAAGTATTATAGGCTGAGAAAGCAAAAGGTGCAAAGACTCACATGTAGGAATGTCCTTGGCATGTGCCATCCAAGCTTCTCGTAACGCTGTTAATAAATGCAAAATCTGATAGACCTGAAATAACTATTTCGATCCTTCAAAATTCCCCTTTAATCATGTGTGTGTGCACGTACGTGTATGTGTGAGAATGTACGTGTAACCTTTTGTTCTGTGGCTTATCTAGTGACTATAAAAAAGCCTAAAAAAGTGGTTCTCAAATTGGAATCTTCAGACCAGCAGCCTTGGTTTGGTGTCACCTAAGAGCATGTTAGAAACGTACATTTGTTTTAACAAGCTCTTAAGGTGATTCTTACGCAAATTAAAGTTTGAGAACCACTGTACTAAAATCATCTAAAAACTCTGACAAGTTTCCCAATTAAGGCCATGATAAACATAAGCCTGAGTATAAACTTAACTACAAAATAAACTGTTTCCGAGATTATCTCATCAAAGATGTCATACCATTATACCAACTTTCATAAATACCTACTTTATAATATGAATTCTGAAAATCAAATATAGAAGTAAACAAAAGTAAAACATAAAAGGCTATCTTTGAATCTCTTTTATTTCCAGTTAAAGACTTAACATGCTTATTTGTAGTAAATAACCAACTACCAGATATTAGAAGTTTAAAAAGCTGTTAGGGAAAAGAAATCTCCTGATTATGCACAGAATAGGGTAGACTGAAGATGTAAGGGACCCTGTCTATCATATAGATTTGGAGAAGTACTTCCCTGGCGGGCAATTTTTATGAGTTTCAAAGTGCTTCAGCCACTAATGGAAAACTGAGAAAAAGTGAAGGAAGCTAGAAAAGGGGAAAAATAGTTTTCTTATGGAAGAAAAGGTTCCTTTTACAATCACCAAAGAAGGTCTACCTTTTCAAGAGTTATTGAGATAATATGCTTCAGGTCTTTACAGGAATGGGGCAAATCAGCTTCCTATATGGACTTGAAGAAAGAATGTTTTGTGATATTAAAAATAAGCAAGCAGGGCTTCCCTGGTGGCCCAGTGGTTGAGAGTCTGCCTGCCAATGCAGGGAACACAGGTTCGTGCCCCGGGCCGGGAAGATCCCGCATGCCGCGGAGCGGCTGGGCCCGTGAGCCATGGCCGCTGAGCCTGCACGTCCGGAGCCTGTGCTCCGCAACGGGAGAGGCCACAACGGTGAGAGGCCCTCGTACTGCAAAATAAATAAATAAATAAATAAGCAAGCAAACAAACCAACCAACCATGAGGGGGAAGAGGTACACTGAGTAAAGGTCTACTAAGCAGTGAATACTCAAATCCTACTTTACCAGAATAGCTTTCTCTCCACTTCCACAGGCTTCAGTGGTAAGCATAACTGCCATCATTATAACTTGATGTTTAAGTTTTCCTACAGAAAATCTTCTCTGATCCTCCAAGTCTAGGACAGTCACTCACTTAAATGCACCAACAGCCCCCTGTACTTCCTACAGGCAATCTGTCATATGGGATGGTAATCACAGTCTATCACCTCCCCTGGAGGATCAGCTCTGTGAAGGTAGGCAACAGGTCTGTACAGTGCACAGATTAGCTGGTGCATGATTTTAATTTTCTACAGCTGCACTAGTCAACCAGCTTTTTATTCCCACATATGAATACGCTGTGGCAAGTTTCAAAAAAGGACATCAATAATCCTAGAATTCAAAAAAAAAATAATACATTTGCTTGATATAACAGCTTCAACTTAAACAAATATTATTTTTGTTGCCACACTAATAGTCCTTCCTCCAAAAAACAACTTGTGAAGTTAGCCAAGAGCATGGGAAAACTGAACCATCCTCTGGAATGATAAATAACACAAAGCCAACTAAATGAAGAGAAGCAGAAGAGTAGTCAAAGAAATAAAAATTAATGAAGGGCTTATCAGAAAAAGCAACAAAACAAATGGGGCATTAAAATCTTTAAAATACTCCTCATAGCCAAAGCAAAGTCTACACCAGATGATCCTAAGTAATGAAGTTAAATTCAAGGATTACAGGAGTGAATCTTTAAACCTGGACTGGTTAAAATGACTGGACTTTTTTTCTCCTCAAGAACTAAGGGTTCTTCATTTGGCAAACATGGCAAAAACAAAACAAAAACAAAACACCTCACAACAAAAACACTATCAAAATGTCACTGAGATCTAGAATAAATACTCAATTTGGGGGCCAGAAGTAAATTCAATACTATACACCTATCAAGCACATCCAATCTGTAAGGTACTGTGAATATATTAGCTTTTCAAATTTCATTTAACCTGAGTTCAAGGGTTAATGAAAAAGGCTGAGGTGGGGCAAGGCTCTTCTGCAATCCTAACTCAGAACTCATCTGTAATGGAAAAAAAATTCCTGTATATCGTCTCACCAATTTGTAATATCATAATAACCAGAGACACCTCTCCTTATAAATATTATATAGCCTTCCTTCTTCTTATATAATGTTCTCTATTCCTATTAGTTTACTTGAGTTTTGACTTCAGTTCTATTCAACTGTTTTTTTGTTTGTTTTTTTGCTGCAGCACGCTGTGTCGCTTGCAGGATCTTAGTTCCCCGACCAGGGACTGAACCCAGGCCCTCAGCTGTGAGAGCACAGAGCCCTACCACTAGACCACCAGGGAATTCCCTCAACTCTCCTTTCTTCACATTACCCTCTACTAAATAGTAGTATTCAGATTATAAAATCTTTCTCATGTAAACTTTACGGGATTGCTAACTATAAATATCAAACATAACCCATCTTCAGTTTTAAGGTTCTGAAGCCCTATTCTCCCAGAATACACTGCTGTTTTGATTTCTGTCTGTTCTTTCGGCTGCCTTTATTTTGTTGAAGCTTGTCACTGACCCTTAGTTTCCTTCCAGGGGTCTGTGAACTCCCGTATCACTAGTCTCGCCACACTTTCTGGAAGTCTCATTTCATATAGATTCCCTAATCAGTTTTCCCCCTGCTCCATCCAAGCCCAAGTGAAGAACAAGGGCTAAGAACCCAAGACTTCACATGAGACTTAAAGAATATCTAATTATAAATATAAAAAAATCTTAAACACTAAATAGTAAAAACCTAGATGCCATTCTAATCTTTCAGTTAGTTTCAGCTTTTTAATATATCCATTCTAACATTACTTATTTTAACAATGCATCTCTATTATAAAGTATTCAAATTCTAATGCAGTTATACTGAATCTAGTTTCAATAATCTGAATTTAACCTAAGCTATTATTTGTCACATTTTACAACCTACAGATAGTCATTTAGCAGCCAAGTTTCTCCTAACCACCCAGTCCAAATCTTTCTAGCCACGTAAAATCCATTCCTTATACTTTTCATTTCTCTTCTCAACATCAAGAGATTAACTCAAAAAACATGAGCATAGGGACTTGCCTGGTGGCACAGTGGTTAAGAATCTGCCTGCCGATGTAGGGAACATGGGTTTGAGTCCTAGTCTGGAAAGATCCCACATGCTGCGGAACAACTAAGCCCATGTGCCACAACTACTGAGCCTGTGCTCTAGAGCCCACAAGGCACAGCTACTGAGCCCACGCTCTGCAACAAAGAGAAGCCACCGCAATGAAGAGTAGCCCCCGCTCGCTGCAACAAAGACCCAACGCAGCCAAAAATAAAATTAATTAATTAAAAAAAACAAAACATGAGCATAATAGTTATTGCAGCTAAGAAAATTTTAAATTACAACTGGCCACAATTTTCAACGTCCTTTAAGACTAACACTAATTCAGGAAGGAGAAACATGACCTGGCTTAGTCTCTTATTTTTAGAGATCTACATTATAGAGATGGTATTAATAGATAATTAACAGTAATCAAACAACAAGGACAAGAAAAGGAGTCCCTAAGAGACCTTTCAAACTAGCAATAGGAGACACAATAAAAGCCTAAAGCAACTTAATCCACTAAAAGTTATCTACAAGATACTGTCACTTTCCTTTCACAATCTGTTTGAAAATTGGGTGTAAAAGTTTATTCTTTAAGTCACAAGCAAACGGGCAGGGAAACTGAAATATCTTTAGACGGAAGAGGCGTTCTACCATCCTTTTTCCAATAGTAAACACAGTAAATTGTATCTGGTGGCAAGACTTTCAACTGGGCTTAGCAACACAGAAGAATCCTTTAAAAATATATTACAGAGAGGGCAGAGTTAAGATGGCATACTAGGAGGACGCAGAATTCGCGTCTCCTCACCACTAGGGCACCTACCAGGCACCAGTGGGGAACCACAGACACGGGAAGAACCCCCAGCGACCAGGTAGGACAGGGGGCGTGGGGAGAGTGAAGGCAGAGGAGAAGTGGAGGCTGGACGGGACTGGCGCCCCTGAGGGGCGGCTGGGGGAGGGGAAGGGATCCCACACCCGAAGGGGGAAATTGGGGAACCACTGGGAGGGCAGAAGATCAAAAGGGAGCGTGCCCAGGTTTCCCCTGCCCACTTGGGCCCCTGGGAGCCTGCTGAGATCCCGGGCCTGATCCTCTGCCCACCAAGGGCCCCTCTAGCTGCATGGGTCCTGAGGGACTGGGAAGGAGGGAAGGGGGAGCAAAAGTAAAGGCTGGAACTCTGGGACCGGCACCCCTGAGGTGTGGCTAGGGGAAGGGAGGGGTTCCTACAGCAGCAGGACCCACCCCAGTTAGGGGTCCAGTGGCTACGGGGGAGAAGGTGGGGGAAGGGCACAAAGGAACAGAAGGGAACAGGGCCCGTGCTCTCCCTGTCCACTTGGGCACCAGGACACCTGCTGGGCTCCCGGGCCTAATCCTCTGCCCTCGGAGCCTCCCTCCTGCCACGCAGAGCCCAAGCCCCGTCCCTGCCCCCCCACCCAGGGCCCCACCTCTACCCTCAGAGATCCACTCTGAGACCTCTTCCAATGCGCTGGGCCTAAACCCCTCCCACACACCCTCAACCAGGGCCCTAGGAACTCCACACTCTGGAGGCCCTCCTTTGGAGGTGCTGCCTCACCCCTTCCAAGCAGGTCCTAAGCAGAGGCCCCGCCCCACGCTTGAACAGTCACCCTGCCTAGGCCCTGCCCAACGCTAAACTCTGCTCCTGACTCAGTTCCACCCCCGCCTAAACTCCGCCAAGCTTTTTTTGACTCCCATAGCCAAGGCTTTTTTATTTTCTTTTTTCCTCTTTTAGATTGGGGTTCTGTTTTACCTTGTTGATTCATTGTTCCGATTCTTTTATATTTTCCCTAATAAATCTTTTATTTTTCTAATTTTATTTTATTCTTTATACCTTGTTATTGTTCTCTCCTTTTGGCTTGTTGCCCCCCCCCCTTTTTTTTTTCGGTTGTAGTTTTATTTTAACTTGCTGCAGTTGTTTCAACTACAGTTTTATTTTTCCTAATATATTTATCTTTCTAATTTTATTTTCTTTTTTATTCTTTGATACTGTACTGCTCCTTTTTCTCTCTCTCTTTTTTTTTTTTAATGTGCCACAAAACTTGCAGGATCTTGGTTCCCAGGCCAGAGGTTAGGGCTGAGCTCCTGTGGTTGGGAGCTCTGAGTCCAAACCACTGGACTAACAGAGAACCTCAGACACCAGGGAATATCAATCTGAGTGAGGCCTCCCGGAAGTCCTCATCTCAGCATCAAAAACTGGCTCTATCCAACTGCCTGCAAACTCAAGCACTAGATGTCTCAGGCCAAACAACCAGTAGGACAGGAATACAGCACCACCCAAAAAAAAAAAGAAACGACTAAAAAATATATTACAGACTAAGGAGCAAGGTAAAAACCTACAAGACCAAATAAATGAACACAAAATAGGCAACCTACCCCAAAAAAATTCAGAGTAATGACAGTAAAGATGATCCAAAATCTTGGAAACAGAATGGAGAAAATACAAGACACACTTAACAAGAGTCTAGAAAAACAAAAGAGCAAACAAACAGTGATGAACAACACAATAAATGAAATTAAAAATTCTCTAGAAGGAACCAATAGCAGAATAACTGAGGCAGAAGAACGGATAAGTGACCTGGAAGGTAAAAGAGCAGAAATAACTACCGCAGTGCAGAATAAAAAAAAAAAAAAAAAAGAATGAAAAGAATTGAGGACAGTCTCAGAGACCTCTGGGACAACACTAAACGAACCAACATTCAAATTATAGGGGTCCCAGAAGAAGAAAAGAAAGGGTCTGAGAAAATACTTGAAGAGATTATAATTGAAAACTTCCCTAACATGGGAAAGGAAATAGTCAATCAAGTCCAGGAAGCACAGAGTCCCATACAGGATAAATCCAAGGAGAAACACGCCAAGACACATATTAATCAAACTATCAAAAATTAAATACAAAGAAAAAATATTAACAGCAGCAAGGGAAAAGCAACAAATAACATACAAGGGAATCCCAATAAGGTTAACAGCTGATCTTTCAGCAGAAACTCTGCAAGCCAGAAGGGAGTGGCAGGACATATTTAAAGTGATGAAAGGGAAGAACCTACAACCAAGATTACTCTACCCAGCAAGAATCTCATTCAGATTCCACAGAGAAATTAAAACCTTTACAGATAAGCAAAAGTTAAGAGAATTCACCACCACCAAACCAGCTCTACAACAAATGCTAAAGGAACTTCTGTAGGCAGGAAACACAAGAGAAGGAAAAGATTTAAAAAACAAACCCAAAACATTAAGAAAAGGGTAATAGGAACATACATATCGATAACCACCTTAAATGTAAATGGACTAAATGCTCCAACCAAAAGACACAGACTGGCTGAATGGATACAAAAACAACCCCATACATATGCTGTCTCCAAGAGACCCACTTCAGACCTAAGGACACACACAGACTGAAAGTGAGGGGATGGAAAAGATATTCCATGCAAATGGACATCAAAAGAAAGCTGTAGTAGCAATTCTCATATCAGACAAAATAGACTTTAAAATAAAGACCATTACAAGACACAAAGAAGGATACGACATAATGATCAAGGGATCAATCCAAGAAGAAGGTGTAACAATTGTAAATATTTATGCACCCAACACAGGAGCACCTCAATATATAAGGCAAATGCTAACAGCCATAAAAGGGGAAATCGACAGTAACACAATAACAGTAGGGGACTTTAACACCCCACTTTCACCAATGAATAGATCAACCAAAATGAAAACACAGGCTTTAAATGATACATTAACCAAGATGGACTTAATTGATATTTATAGGACATTCCATCTAAAAATAACAGAATACACTTTCTTCTCAAGTGCTCATGGAACATTCGCCAGGATAAATCATATCTTGGGTCACAAATCAAGCCTTGGTAAATTTAAGAAAACTGAAATCATATCAAGTTTCTCTTCTGACCACAATGCTATGAAACTACTTATCAATAAAAGGAAAAAAACTGTAAAAAACACAAACACATGGAGGCTAAACAATACGTTATTAAATAACCAAGAGATCACTGAAGAGATCAAAGGGGAAATCAAAAAATACCTAGAAACAAATGACAATAAAAACACAACAACCCAAAACCTATGGGATGAAGCAAAAACAGTTCTAAGGGGGAAGTTTATAGCAATACAATCCTACCTCAAGAAACAAGAAAAATCTCAAATAAACAACCTAACCTTACACCTAAAGCAATTAGAGAAAGAAGAACAAAAGCAGCCCAAAGTTAGCAAAAGGAAAGAAATCACGGAGATCAGATCAGAAATAAATGAAAAAGAAATGAAGGAAACAATAGCAAAGATGAATAAAACTAAAAGCTGGTTCTTTGAGAAGATAAACAAAACTGATAAACCATTAGCCAGACTCATCAAGAAAAAAAGGAGAAGACTCAAATCAATAAAATTAGAAATGAAAAAGGGGGAGTAAAAACTGACACTGCAGAAATACAAAGGATCATGAGAGATTACTACAAGCAACTATATGCCAATAAAATGGACAACCTGGAATTCCTAGAAAAGCACAACCCTCCAAAGGTGAACCAGGAAGAAATAGAAAATATAAACAAACCAATCACAAGCACTGAAATTGGAACTGTGATTTAAAATCTTCCAACAGGGCTTCCCTGGTGGCGCAGCGGTTGAGAGTCCGCCTGCTGATGCAGGGGACACAGGTTCGTGCCCCGGTCCGGGAGGATCCCACATGCCACGGAACGGCTGGGCCCGTGAGCCATGGCTGCTGAGCCTGCGCTCCGCAGTGGGAGAGGCCACAACAGTGAGAGGCCCGCGTACCGGAAAAAAAAAAAAATCTTCCAACAAACAACAGCCCAGGACCAGATGGCTTCACAGGCAAACTCTATCAAACATTTAGAGAAAAGCTAACACCTATCCTTCTCAAACTCTTCCATAATATAGCAGAGGGAGGAACACTCCCAAACTCATTCTATGAGGCCACCATCACTCTGATACCAAAACCAGACAAATGTTACAAAGAAAGAAAACTACAGGCCAATCTCTGATGAACATAGATGCAAATATCATCAACAAAATACTAGCAAACAGAATCCAGCAGCACATTAAAAGGATCATACACCATGATCAAGTGGGGTTTATCCCAGGAATGCAAGGATTCTTCAGTATACGCAAGTCAATCAATGTGATACAGCATATTAACAAACTGAAGGATAAAAACCATACGATCATCTCAATAGATGCAGAAAAAGCTTTTGACAAAATTCAACACCCATTTATGATAAAAACTCTCCAGAAAGCAGGCATAGAGGGAACCTACATCAACATAATAAAGGCCATATATGACAAACCCACAGCCAACATTGTTCTCAAGGGTGAAACACTGAAACCATTTCCGCTAAGATCAGGAACAACACAAGGTTGCCCACTCTCACCATTATTATTCAACATAGTTTTGGAAGTTTTAGCCACAGCAATCAGAGACGAAAAAGAAATAAAAGAAATCCAAATCAGAAAAGAAGAAGTAAAACTGTCACTGTTTGCAGATGACATGATACTATACATAGAGAATCCTAAAGATGCTACCAGAAAACTACTAGAGCTAATCAATGAATAGGGTAGAATAGCAGGATACAAAATTAAAGCACAGGGGCTTCCCTGGTGGCAGAGTGGTTAAGAACCTGCCTGCCAATGCAGGGGACACGGGTTCAAGCCCTGGTCTGGGAAGATCCCACATACTGCAGACCAACTAAGCCTCTGCGTCACAACTACTGAGCCTGTGCTCTAGAGCCCATGCTCTGCAACAAGAGAAGCCACCGCAATGAGAAGCCCACGCACCACAATGAAGAGTAGCCTCCACTCACACAACTAGAGAAAGCCCGCGTGCAGCAACGAAGACCTAACACAGCCAAAAATATAAATTAATTAATTAAAAAAATTAATGCACAGAATCTCTTGCATTCCTATACACTAATGTTGAAAAATCTGAAAAGGAAATTAAGGAAACACTCCCATTTACCACTGCAACAAAAAGAATAAAATACCTAGGAATAAACCTACCTAAGGAGATAAAAGACCTGTATGCAGAAAACTATAAGACACTGACGAAAAAAATTAAAGATGATACAAACAGATGGAGAGATATACCATGTTCTTGGATTGGAAGAATCAACATTGTGAAAATAACTATACTACCCAAAGCACTCTACAGATTCAATGCAATCCCTATCAAATTACCACTGCTATTTTTCACAGAACTAGAACAAAAAATTTCACAATTTGTATGGAAACACAAAAGACCCCGAAGAGCCAAAGCAATCTTGAGAAAGAAAAACGGAGCTGGAGGAATCAGGCTCCCTGACTTCAGACTATACTACAAAGCTACAGTAATCAAGACAATATGGTACTGGCACAAAAATAGAAATATAGATCGATGGAACAGGAAAGAAAGCCCAGAGATAAACCCACACACATATGGTCACCTTATCTTTGATAAAGGAGACAAGAGTACACAATGGAGAAAAGACAGCTTCTTCAATAAGTGGTGCTGGGAAAACTGGACAGCTACATGTAAAAGAATGAAATTAGAACATTTCCTAACACCATACACAAAAATAAACTGAAAATGGATCAAAGACCTAAATGTAAGGCCAGACACTATAAAACTGTTAAAGGAAAACACAGGCAGAACATTCTATGACATAAATCACAGCAAGATCCTTTTTGACCCACCTCCTAGAGAAACGGAAATAAAAACATAAATCAACAAATGGGACCTAATGAAACTTAAAAACTTTTGCACAGCAAAGGAAACCATAAACAAGATGAAGACAGCCCTCAGAATGGGAGAAAATATTTGCAAATGAAGCAACTGACAAAGGACTAATCTCCAAAATATACAAGCAGCTCATGCAGCTCAGTATCAAAAAAACAACAACCCAATCAAAAATGGGCAGAAGACCTAAACAGACATTTCTCCAAAGAAGATATAGATTGTCAACAAACACATGAAAAGATGCTCAACATCACTAATCACTAGAGAAATGCAAATCAAAACTACAATGAGGTAGCACCTCACACCAGTCAGAATGGCCATCATCAAAAAATCTACAAACAATAAATACTAGAGAGGGTGTGGAGAAAAGGGAATCCTCCTGCACTGTTGGTGGGAATGTAAATTGATACAGCCACTATGGAGAACAGTATGGAGGTTCCTTAAAAAACTAAAAGTAGAGCTACCATATGACCCTGCAATCCCACTGCTGGGCATATACCCTGAGAAAACCATAATTCAAAAAGAGTCACGTACCACAATGTTCATTGCAGCTCTATTTACAATAGCCAGGACATGGAAGCAACCTAATTGTCCATTGACAGATGAATGGATAAAAAAGATGTGGCACATATATACAATGGAATATTACTAAACCATAAAAAGAAATGAAATTGAGTTATTTGTAGTGAGGTGGATGGACCTAGAGTCTGTCTTACAGAGTGAAGTAAGTCAGAAAGAGAAAAACAAATACCGTATGCTAACATATATATATGGAATCTAAAAAAAAAAGGTTCTGATGAACCTAGGGGCAGGACAGGAATAAAGACGCAGACGTAGAGAATGGACTTGAGACACGTGGAGGGGGAAGGGGAAGCTGCAACCAAGTGAGAGAGTGTCATGGACATATATACACTACCAAATGTAAAACAGACAGCTAGTGGGAAGCAGCCACATAGCATAGGGAAATCAGTTCGGTGCTTTGTGACCACCTAGAGGGGTGGGATAGGGAGGGTGGGAAGGAGGCGCAAGAGGGAGGGGATATGGGGATATATGTATACATATAGCAGATTCACCCTGTTATACAGCAGAAACTAACACAACATTGTAAAGCAATTATAGTCCAGTAAATATCTTAAAAAAAACAAAAACAGATATCTAAAAGGGAAATATATATATATATAAAACAATCATGACCATTAGCCAAGTAGCTACAAATAAAACATTTTTGAAAATACAAGTTCATCACATCTTTCCAATAATATTCTGTGCCTAATGAAATGGTTTTAATTAGTGACATCAGACCATTCTACTTCAAGTAATAGGTAATTGCCTCATCAAAGGACTTTCCAGGAAATGGAGACAACACCTGGGCTTTTTTGTCATTATCTGAAAAACTGGGGAGTAAATTGATAAACTATCACACACAAGGGCCTCTCATCACAAACAAAAAAACCTACTATGCATTAAATAATTTAACACTTGGATTTATTTTCCTATACACTTAAATGACTGGCATTTCTATGAGGAACATGTTAAAAATAATGTATTTTTACGTAGTTTAAGGTAGTTTAAAGGTTTGGCCTCATCACTCAGAAAACAAGTTTTTAAATCTAGTACAAACCTATAAAAGATTGAACTTTGGTACATAAAAGAAAAATACCTCTACTAAGAGGCAGCAAAATTCAGAGACAATAAAACATTTAAATCAAAAGGTTCTACTTAATCACAACAATTTCAAATGAGTCCTTACTCTATATGCCAGGCTCTGTTCTAAGAGCTTTCCTTATATTATCTCATTTAACCCCTCCCAACCATTTCCACTTTACAGATGAGTAAATTAAGCAGAGAGAACTTGTCCAAGTTCTGGCAGAACAGGGATTCAAATCCAGAGGCCCTGACTGTATTACAGCACATTTTTTTCCTATCAACTATTTCCATTTCTATTTTCACTAACAGTATTAATTAAACATCTAGGATAAAGCAAATAAAGATAAAATAAAAGTCAAAACTACTCAGAGACTTCTGGAATGAGTTAAGTATTCAGCCATTAAATATCCCTCCTTTTCAAAACTGAGAACACTCTTTTGCCATCAGAATCCAAGCAGGACATAGTTATTTGGGACAAAGTATCATACAGAAGCTACCAAAACAACAACAAAAAAACTACACTATCATATAAACCAAGATTAGGCAAACCACGGTCTGTGGGCCAAATTCAGCCCTCAGCCTGTTTTCATATAGGCGGCAAGCTAAGAATGATTTTTACATTTTTTAAAGGGTTATAAAAACAAAACAAAGAACCTGCAGCAACAAAACCTAAAATATTTACTATATGGTCCTTTACAGAAAACGTTTGCAGACTCCTGATTTAAGCTACTGAATAAAGGGGTTTCCTCCCCTTTTTTAAAAATAGCTAAATGCAGAAACTGACTTGTAAGACAAACTGTATCTAGGAAGATAAAATGAGTGGATTCCCTTAGCTCCAAACCAGAAGACAAAACCTCTGAAGCACACCCCCCAAAAAAGGGCAAAAATAAGTAGTTCCCTTCTCACCAGGAGGTGGCAGTAGATTCTTCCAGAGGCAAGGTTCTGGTTTGCCCATGGGCTCAAGTTTTTTGTGGTGGCTATTAAGAAAAGCAGCTTGACCTCTCCAGAGCTGACTTTCTGGGCCTGACAATCTGCACAAAAAGGAAAGGGGAAAGGAGACTGAACAGGTGACAAGAACTAAGCACATTCTCTTTACTGACCTGTTCACTCCCACTAGAAAAATGATACCATTTCCTAAATGCATCTGGGCTAAGAGTTAGGGGGTAGGAAAGAAGGCAAGTGAAGATGATCAACTTAATCATTTGGTGCTGTTCTTCATTTTTGCTTCTACAATTCTTAAGTTACTACCCTTCAGTTATTTGAATAAGACAATGGACTCTTGTCTCCACAACTTGAAGCAAGATGCCATTTTAAAGATCAGAAGTTAATAGGAAAAAAATGTGAACTTTAGATATACCTCAGCAGAGCTAAACCAGAATAAGTCAAAACAGGAAATTACAAGTCAGTTGAACACATGCGAAAGTCACAGGTACTGCATGACTGCACAAGCCGGTTGGCCTGACAAGCAATGGCAAACATCCATTAACTAACAGTGCCAGATCGCTCATTCTTCTTTCAAGCCTCTACTACACAACCCAAAAACTTCATTTTTGCCCAGAAACCACTGGACATTTAACCAAAATACATTAGTACAAAACATGCCATGTCATGGAGCTCCTTGCTATTCATGATGACTCGGCAGTTGCTGCAAAACAGAGGGGTGACCGCCTAGGATAGTTGACAGCAACCAGGTAGTCTACAAGTTCACAAAAGTTCCAGTAAGGATTAAAGAAAGTCCTTATTTTAAGATTAAAAAAAAAAAATCCTTAAAGTATTCTTTTGTATATTCCTGGATACTTTTCTTTGGTAGTATCTGCCAATATTAGTACCTTCAGTGTTGATTAAGAAACCCCCAAACACCTTTGATCCAATTCAAAAGCTACAAATGTACTTTCTTTTTAAATTAAATGGGTGGGGCAAAAAGCTGAAAGTACTTTAGATAGAGGGAAATAAAACTATCAGGCTTTAAAACAAAACCACACAGTCTGAAATCATACCAGCTCTAAGACAAATTGGATCATAGGTGTTGCGTTGTTAAGGCATCATCTCCCCCAAATTAGATTTTTATCTAAGTACATTTTAAAAATAAGGTGTGATTTTTGGCTTTTGCCACTCAGAATATATGAGCTCCTTTCTAAACTCTGCCCAGACCATCCAATGATCTGTATTTACAAATTTCTTTTATTTTATGTAGTAACTTTCTTTTGAGGAGATCTAGAAAGCACTCAAAGACATTTATCTTCAGGAAAAACAGAAAGCATGTGTGTTTAACTTCACTCAACCGAAGGATTAGGTTAAATGGCCAGGCGTGTGACCTGAATTCTAATCTTAAATCTGCCTGCAAGTACCCCTGCTCCTCACAAAGGAATCTGAAAACCAAGCTCTTTTTGGTACATATCTGGGGGAAAACCGGTGGGAGGTAAAAGTAAGGCCAAGACCTGTAACCGTAAGTAGAGAGCTACCTAGTATTATAAACCACAATTTTTACTATTAAGAAATTTCTCTGAAATCTTTTAAAATTCTGTTTTTAATGATACAATTTAACACCAGCACCAAACACGTTAAAGTGTTCAATATTCATCATCATCCAGAACAAGCAATCTAGGAAGTCGACCCTTAACAGTAAGCTACATGTTATCAGACCCTTTTGCTATACCTTTGTGTTTTTTATAAGTTTAAGACCCACACTTACTCCTACCTTAGTATCCCTGAAAAGTGTTATAAGTGACGTTTATTAGAATATTCTTAACGTATTCCTACTCAATCCCCATAACAAGTAAAATTTTAAAAACAGAGTTGTCTCAGAATCAAATGTCTCAGTTACAATTAGGATAAACTCCTTTTCATAATTTCAAACACCCACGAGTGCACAGAGTGCTTAGATTATAAGACCACCAACATCCCTGGAATGTCAAAAGTACCTAAACTTCTAGAATACGCCCCGTAACATTAAAATAGTTTGTGCGTGAGATCAGAACTGGAGTCCCGGTCAGCTGTGCAGAATGGCCAATTCCAGCTTCCAAAATAAAAGGCGGGGGGGGGGGGGGGGGGGGGGGGGGGGGGGGGGAATTGGACAAAAGTGGGGAGGAAAGAGTCTCGCGACGGAAAAGAGACGTAAGTGTGGAGAGGGACTTTCAAAATGCCCCAGTGCCACTAACTATAAGCCGGTTAAAAAACAAACAAACAAAACAAAATCGAAGCCAGTCCTCTCAGATCGGGGAGGGACACCGGGAGATGGAGAATTAATTAATCGCGTTGTAAGTTATTTCACCTTCCGCGCTAACAGCGCCCCCGACAACCCCCGGGTGCCCCGGAGGCAGATTCCTCCGGGCAGCCCCCTCCCCACACACGCTAAGACGCGGGAGACTAGCAAACAGCAGGCGTAGGGGCCTCCAGCCACATCTTTTTCCTTCTCCCTCGAGAGGACGTGAGTAATACCCCCAAACCCCCAATCCCCGCCAAAAAACGGAAGAATTCTAGGCCCAGCGTGGCCTAGGACTTCTGTTCCCGCCCTGCGCTGGTCGGGGGAAAGCCCCAGGCGGAGAGGGCTGGGGAGAGGCGGCCGAACCACACGTGTGCGCCGCAGGATTGGTCCGTCTCGGCCCACTTCCCGTCGCCGCCCCAGCGGCCAGAGCTCCCGCCGCCTCGCTCGGGCCTCCGCTCAGGCCCTCCCGTCCGCTCCACGTGGGGCGCCGGGGCCCCTCGCCGCCCGTCCACTCCCGCCCAGTTCCCGACCCGCTAGGCCCCCACGGCGCCGGGGTCCCGTACCTGGTGCTGTTGTCGCCCCTGCTGGTAAGGTTTAATTGGCCCCTGGTGGCAACGCCGAGTCCGGATCTTGCCGCCACCGCCCCCTCCTATGCCTCCAGCTCCCGAGGCCATGGCGTGAGCCTCCGCGGCTTCCCCCTCCGGGGCGGGAGAGGCAGAGACGGCCTTAGAGCCCCCCCCGCCCGGCCCCAGCCCAAAAGTACGCACGCGCTGCCCACACAGCGGGGCACAGGCACACCAGGAATCGCGGGGCTGCGAGCAGGAGCGGAGAGAGAACGCGCGCTGGCGGCAGGGAAGGGGGTGGCGGCGACAGAGGCCGAGTAGCTGGCTCCGGTCCGGCAGCCTCCCGCGGACCCCAGCCTCTGTGTATGTCACCGTCTCTGTGTAGATTCCCCCGCAGAGGACAGTGCGGGCGGCTCCGGGCGCTGCTTAGGCCTAACTCAACCGCCGGCTGCTGGAGATTCTTCTTCCGTCGCCCTAGCCGTAGCTGCCGCAGTTGAAGCCGCCGGCGCCGCCCGCCTACCCCTCCCCTTTGCGCACAGCGCCCGCCCAGCCGTCGTCGTCTTCCCTGCAGTCGCCGTTGTTGCGTCTATTGCCGCTGCTAAGGCCGCCGCTGCAGTCGTGAGCCAGAAGGTCGTCACTTGTTAGCGCCCGACGAGTTTGCATAATCACGCTGCGACCGGGTGATAGGCAAGGAGGAAGGAAGGGCGGGTCGAGCCCGCGCTCTCGGCTGCGCGGGCCTCTGGGAAACGTAGTTCCGCAGAAGAAGACGAATTCTCAGGACGCGGAAGATGGGCGGTTCGCCGCAGAGGCACAAAGCCAGGGGTTCCGTTCGCTTTATTGCTCTTCACTGCAAACGTAGACTTCGAAAGAGGCGTTTAGCACAAAAAGAGTAACCTCCTTCCCAGTCTCCTTCTCCCCGTGGTTGGTAAAGCGGGCAGAAAGTGAGCAGATCGTAAAATCACAGACAGAAGCTAACAATACCTTATAAAAAGAAAAAAACTGGTTGAAAAGACAATGTCCATGATCTTTAAGCCTAAAGCAGAAATAGAAAATACATAGTTTCGTTAATGTTCCATTAACATATAAGGGCTTTGTTGTCAAAACACACAAGTGCTGGAATTCTCACTCCACCACTCTCTAGTTTGACCTTGGATAAGTCAAAACCTTCCTCCCCCCTATAAAACGGGAACTTTAAAATCCGCCTCATAGAGCTGTTGTGATCATCCAAATGGAGCACTTATTATATTTCCTGGTATACAGGAAATGCAATAAATGATTACCTACAGCAGTCAGCTCACATTAGAGGTGAGTGGTATATTACCAGTAATAAAAATATACATATATTTGCCCCAAATAGAAGGCATTATATTTAGGAAAGTGAATAAGCGAGCTAGGCTCAGAGACTGCATCCACAAAGTAGAGAGATTGTAAGAGCTGACTGTTAGAAAGATCTTGGTGATCACGTGGTCCAGCCCTCATTCAACGGACAAGACAGGGGTCCAGAGAATTCAGGTGGCATACTGGAGGACACTAAGCTGCACAGTAAAAGCCAGGACTATAACCCAGCTTTTCTATAAGAGTTCAAACAAGTAACCAAATGATTAGGGAGAAAATCTACTGTGAAGAAACATAGGCTTAATGTTCCATTTGAGACAATTGGTTTTAAAGCTTATAAATAACTTCGGAGTCAAACAGACTTAATTTAAACTCTATCACTTACTAGCTGTGTAGCCTTGGGGAAGTTACTGATCCTCTTTCTAAGCTTCAGTTTCCTCATCTGCAAATAGAATGAATATTAACCTCAACAGGCTGGTGGTTCTGATGAAAGGATTTATGTATCTCTGTATAGTTCATAATAAATGCTTAGATACAAAGCATCTAATATCATCCAGTTATCAGATACAAATAACTAACTTCAAGACTTTTATACCATCTCTACCACCAAACTTCACTCCAATATTCCAATCACTATATAAATCACATAAGTCAAAAGGTGAAGCCAGGGCTTCCGGGGTGGCGCAGTGGTTGAGAGTCCGCCTGCCGATGCAGGGGACACGGGTTCGTGCCACGGTCCGGGAAGATCCCACATGCCACGGAGCGGCTGGGCCCGTGAGCCATGGCCGCTGAGCCTGCGCGTCCAGAGCCTGTGCGCCGCAACGGGAGAGGCCACAACAGTGACAGGCCCGCGTACCGCAAAAAAAAAAAAAAAAAAAAAAAAAGGTGAAGCCAAACTTACAGTACCTTGGAATTTGTAGTACCTTCCAGCACCTAAGGAATCATGCCGTATAAGGCATAGGTTTACAGAACAAATGGCACCTCTGACCATAACCACCAAGACTATAAAAAGTTCCCAAATAGGATAGACAAAATTAATTACCTCCTTTTGTGCTTCAGTGTCCTAGCTTCATGCCCCCTTCCACCACTAACTCCCCACTAGACTCTCCAGGTATACAAGCTCTTCCCCCTGAAGCACTTCATCCTTCTTCAATACAGTTGTCTTTCATGATTCTTAGCTAGGTATGTGACAAGCAGAGTAAGGTAATTCCTAATAAGCCAATTCCCAGGAAAGATCTGTACCTGAATCTCTAATTACACTTCATATATAGGAGACTGAACTGTAGCCGCATACCATTTGCCCTTTTCACCCTACCAAACTCAAAATTTCCAGCACAGGAGAATAAACTGTGGCTCAAAAATCATTCCTTTCTTGGGGGCTGTTATTTGGTGTATGAGACAGCATTCATATCCGAGCTCTGAAAGGAAAGGACATGCGAAAGAGCTGGGCCACACTCAGATAAAACTTCAGAATAGAAGATTAGTAGGATTCAGGGAGATAAGGAAAAATCCACATCCTCCTTTAGCCTTGATCTCAGTTGTTTAACTCATTTTATGATTATTTCTTTGAAGTAAAATAAATGTGAGGGAACAATACTTGAGTCCCACATTCAGGTAACTAAGTTATTGGAAACTTTACCAATCTTGACAGCAGAGAAGGAATAAGAAGCAAGAAGAAATCTGCATCCTAAACTTTCCACTGACTAATTTTACCCTGAAATAGTATCAGCCTCGCTATGGGATGAAATAACTTCTTGTACATAGTTTGAGATTCTAAAATAATATGGTGTCTGTGCTAAAATTCAGTTTGGAGTTACAAATCACCAAATCTAGAATTCTTCACATACTTTTTGGTACAGAACTCATTGTTCAGTTAGGAATTACTAGTAGTTGAATGGGTTATAATAAGTTATTCTGATTATAAAACTTAATCTGCCACCTTCAAACATACAAATAATTACTGAATATTTCTCTAAGAGATACTATATATAAGTTGGGAAAAATATCAAATGGCATGGAATAATAATATGTCTTCTTGAAATCCTTCCAGCCATATTAGGAGTTGTTTTGGGGGAAGGGAATAATATGTATTATTTAGTACACGTAAGTAAGCAATTTCTATAAATGATACAATTTAATCCCTACAAAACCTATGATATTCTGTAGTTCACAGAATTGGAAGCTATCACCTGCAGATCTTCTATTATAAAATGGTTATCTTCTTTATTCATCCTTTATTCATTATTTCTATTCCCATCAGTCTTTAGGTCTAGACAAAATTGAAATAACTCTGAGAAGTGATCTTGTGTTTCGGGTTGTTTCACTGGGAGTATTTTAATAGAAACTAATTTCTCCCCTAATAGGTTTTAAACACCAAGATTTTTCTCCTCACTGCTATAATCTGAGCACATAGAAAAGTGTTGACACATAGCAGTAGCTCTACATATACTTTAGCTCATTTGCCCAACATCCAATTACTACCAATGCCAACTGTTTCCATTTTATTGCAATAAATAATACAATGATGAATACAGCTGAACTACTTTATATAACCTTTCCTAGCTTGCATACATTCATTTTCTATACTGCATAACAAATTAATATTTCTCAAATTCATTTATTTATTCATGATACAGCATTCATTAGCATTGTAAACAGATCCCCATGAAAATATTATGCAGGAATTATTATCCTCTTACCTTTGCCATCACTCTGCCATTTTTGTAGCCAATTTAGGAACCTAACTACCACTTAAACATTTTTTTTAAAAAGATTTTTTTTCCAGTTCAGTGGAGAACTCCACACTTTAGAAATCTCTCTCTGTGATAGCCTTCATGTTGACTAAAATGTTGAGATCCTAGTACTGTCTTACTGCATAGTGAGCATAGACATTTGCCAGCTGTATGATATGAGAGCCATTGGAAAGACTAGACTCAAATAGCTGGCTTAGGATCACCTGGGAATTCCAGGACTCCCATCATGGCATGGGGATATGAGGATATGTTGAAGGATGGGAGTGAAGAGTACATCAACAGGTGCATTTGGGTGGAAAGGATATTGTACATCAGACCTCCAAATCACAGAGAGAAGCCATGTTAGCAAAATCAATAGAATTCAATGTATTTGTCTCTATGAGGATAAGGGAAAAAAAGACAGCTATTCATATTCAGATCAAGTGGCAGAAATGGACACAAAACACAGAAGGACAGAAATTCCGTCTCAATAAGTTGAAAAAAAAATTAGACCAACTTCACTTAAACGTGGATCCAGTTTTTTTCAGCCAAAACAGATGGTGTATTGGAAGAGATCTTAATTTATGAAAAGACTGTTACTACTAAAGTCCCTCCCCACAAAGAAACATCTTTATTTTTTCCCATATAATATGGTATTCATCTGACAATTATAAATTAACAAATAGAGAGGCTTCTGACCTTTCTTTAGAGATAAGGAATATCCACCAATTACAAGTGAAATACAATTTGGTCTACACCCAACCTGGATTGAAAAACAGCCTTTATATCTTCTTCAAAAGGTAAGACAATTCTGGCCAAAGGAGTATTTAGAGATGACAATTATAAGAAGTTAGAAAGGTATGTATTTACCCTACCTACACAAAATGAGGTATCTGCTATGATGTGTATTGAAGCAAATTATTTTATTGAGAGTAGTTTTAGACAGATCTTCTTGATCTTCCAACAGACATTTCTATGTGATAATTATTACCAAGTATTTCATTAGATAGAAAAATAAGGTTAAACTAGTGTTTTTTTAAAAAAATGTATTATAATGATATAATGAACTTCAATCTCAGCTGGAAAAACTCAAAGTGGGGTTGGGATTCTAGAAAAGTATTGGGGCTTTTGTCTGTATTTTAGGGACAGAGAGGCCACAGCATTGGGAAGATATTTAAAGATGTACATCATTATACTCTCATTAACTTACTGTGTTCTCTGACTTTTGGGAATAAAGTAATACTTAAGACTAAATGAATTAACTAATATAATCAAATTTTGATTAACTATATATATCACTTAATTCCAACATGCCATATAACATTTTTCTTCTTCCTGACTGCGTATGTCAATATATAGTAGCTTTTGGCATATATGTGTTTATGTACCTTCCATTATAATTGAAGGCACATTTTAAATTCACCAATCCTAAATGGAAATTCAGTTTTACTGAATGAAATAATAACCAAATTCAGGAAGACCAGTCCCATCCTAATATTTAAGACAGTTAATGAATCGACAAAGATTAAACATATATTAGCCTATAGGCAAAATGTAAACTAGGATAAACATAAACAATTGAGATCAAGGCTAAAGGAGGATATAGATATTTATAAACAATTTACAAACATAATCTAAACATTAACACCTACTATGTGTTGAACCTACTATGTGTTGATTTCTAATCTCAGCATTTAGTATATATGTCAGTGTACAAAACATTAAAACAAGCTCTGTCCACATGGTGCATTATACTTTATCATTTTACTGAATTCTCTTAAAGTTTACTGTATTATGCTCGTATTAACCCCTAGCACATAACACTAATAATTACTCCCAAATTCTACTTTCTAGATTCTAAACACCTGCTATTGAATTATCCCATACAATAAATTTAATGGCTTAGTTTATTTTTTTTAATATAATTCCTCAGTTTCATTAGAAAACTGGCCTCATCATTAAGGTTCCAATCTATGTAAAACTATAACGTTTGCAAAATTCAATTTGCTCACAGTGAGACCAAGCATTTTCATTTTTTAAAAGCATTTGTAGAGAATGCTGGAATTTATTAGACCCTAACTTATTAAGACTTCTTTTCAAAAGCATTCTACTAATTAACATGTTAACAACCCTACTGTACACGTCACCCCACCACCACCAGAAAGGTACAACCTACTTAGCTTAAAGGGTGTCTTTTGGCCCCTCGCTACTCAGGGGCTAGCAGCACCAGTCCTTGGGAGCTTGTTAGAATAAAGATCATCCCAGGCCTGCTTAATCAGAATCTGCATTTCAACAATATCGCCAGGTGATTCCTATGCACAGGACATCCGAGAAGCACTGTTTTAAGAATTAACCACGCTGTAGAATTCATAAAGCACATCTGAAATGTTAACAGTCTGAAACTAAACATCAGTTATGAAATACACTTGAGCACTTTGCTAATTCCCAACTATCCTTCTTTATTTGTACAAATTTTCTTTTAGAATTAATTCACAAGAAACAAAAGACATGGATGGAGAATAAACCATCTCACAATCCCAGAAGCTGTGAGCATAGAGAAATTCTGAAAAGAAATATCAGACTACTTCCTTAGAATTGCTGTGGCTTTTCACTTTTCCAAACACTCACAAAACCAATGTTAAGGTAGGAACTCTTAAGGGGGAATATTCTTGGTACTGGGTTAGCAACTAATATCTAAAATGTTGGATAAGAAGTCAGGCAACTTGGAGTAAAATCTATAGATTTTTTCACTTTCCTAAACTGTCAGGACACGAATGACGGCAGCTTTCTACTTAACAAATTATAAAAGCAATTAAATAGATTACCTACTAATAGCCTGACCTCCTACGTAGGTGCTATGAAGTCAAGACAAAATTCAGATACAGTATTTTCTCCAAAAATTACTTCTGGAAAAAAATTAAATAGTAATGGATCTTTAGAGTAAAAATTCCTTCCCTGACATTGGTCATCAAAAGTATTCTTTCCACAGCACACCTATAGCTCTTAACTCTTACAATAGGGAAGGCCTAAAAAGTTGTGAAACACAAGAAATGAAAAATCGTTTTTAAAAGGCTCACACATACCTTCCCTCCTATAGGCCAAATATAAACACATTTGTTCATATGAACACTTACACATCAAGACATCAATGTATTGAAGTTAACCAAAGTTTCTGTAAAGAGCAGGCTTAGGAATCCCTGTTCTTTGTTAGTCTCCCATCAACAATTTAAGTAAGAGTTGATGAACCTGCCGCTTATAGCGCATGTAGATTTCTTTTCCCTCTTATTTAACATTTGGTACATTTCACCTTTACCACAATGTGAGCAGAAATGGAATTAAACATTTAAAATTTTCATTAGCTTCTTCTTCCAAAGGAAGCTAGACTATTACCTGAAATGAAATTCTGGATTTAGTACTTTTTTAGTGTCTATTATCGCAGGTAGCAGAGCTGATTGAACAGAGCAACTAACCAAACATAACGGTTAACAAGATGATTTTAAACCCAGTACCTATAACCCACGGCCTGTCTTCAAACTATCTCACCTTGTTTGGGTCCATTATAAGGACAACAGCATATCATGAGTCACCACAAACATGGTTCTTCAAAACCAAAAAACAAAAAGAACTCTACAAATATTCTCCAAAGCAAATATGAGTGAAGTTATACTATTCTACATGTAATATTAAATAGGCAGTGTTGCCAAACAAAGGCAACTCTGCAGACATGGAGCAAAGCCTGTTAAACAGACCACCTCCGGTTAGAGAAAGCTACCTCTGCCCACAAAGGTTTAGATTCAGAATTAAAACATCAAAGCACGCCAAAAGTCTCCGCAGAGGCCCTAACCAAGCAACACACAGCTTCTACCAGCCACGATTAAATCCAAGCCCCAACTTAGATGCTTTAAATTAGTAATAGTTAAACCAGCTCTTTTTCACTTGTGTGGTCATAAAATCTTGCCCCTTCTGTGAGGCAGCAGTAACTCCTAAGCACTTATTATAAGAAGCACCTGCTTTTAGGCCCATGTCTTTCAGCTGAGGTGCAGAGATCAGTGAATGATCTTAGCTTCGTGCCTGCTCACATTGGAGTATAATCCCTTGTCTCTCAGTGAATGATCTTAGCTTCGTGCCTGCTCACATTGGAGTATAATCCCTTGTCTCTCCCAGATTAGATGGTGCCATGCAGAACGGCAGTTACTCTGCAAACAGGTGGTGAGGACGCAGACCTGCAAAAGGCCACTAGGAGTAGACAGTTAAGAAGGAAAAGCCATTTTTCTCTTTTCACTGCTGGCCCTTGTGACTATGCCTCTCCTTAACTCATCATCTGGGCCTACCCTTTGCAGCTACACTTCCTCAGATAACAGCCTCTTCCTTTTCTCAAGGTTTGCTTTGAGTTTACAAACAAAAAGGAGCTGACTTTTCCCCTTCATTTGCTCCATCGTTAACTTTAGAACGGGATTTTTTGAAAAGTCTTAAAGACTGAGATGGAGAAAAAAAAAATGCAATAGGTCTTAGAAGCTTTCTGTCCTAAGTTCAAACTAAGGAAAATAAAAGTACAGTGGCCAGTTCTACATCAAGTCGAAACAAGACAAGTAAGATCATTTGTTTAGATTTTTTTCAGCAACTTTCACTGACAACTTCCTACCCATGCCAGCAATATGGAAAAAGAAAGGGGAAATGTTTAAGGGGTGACATAAGAGAGAAGAAGGGAGGGCTGAGGAGAGAAAGGAAGAACAAATTTTAAATTCTGACAAATAGTCACGATGAGCAATTCCTGAAAACTCAGTCAAAAATTCTGCCAGATCCGCAGCCGACCTGAACTCACCTTTGGTGGATTGACCCTTCGTAACTCAGTCTCCTGAGTCTAGACGGGCTCCTTGTTGATCCAAATTCACACGCTGTAAAATAAACGAAGGAGGGATGAGGGGTACTTTGCAGGAATGGTGCTACAGACGTGCAGAGTATCACTTACTAACGGCGTAAATAATGAAGGACTAATAAATAATACATTAGAAAGAAAAGACCCTCGTTATTGCCACATCATGGTTTCCTAACATTTTGTACCCAGAGTACCAGGTGCAAATTGGATAAATGTTTACTAGATGGCTGAATGCATATTCACAGAGGTTCGTTATTTCAATTTGTAATTTCCCTCAACCACTTTTATGTGATGGAATTATTTTTCTGTGTATTTCAAAAATAGTTTGTTAAAATAATCTTTTATTATTAAAACACTTTTAATCCCCCCTTTCTTTTTAAACACAGTTTACCTTAGACCATGTACTACTTGCTCTGTCAGAAGTAAACAGAAAAAAATCACTTTTATGTAATCGGATGAAGGTAGTGCTTTCCCTCAGGGATTATACCAAAATAGGAACTACAGGAGGAGGATATATCCTTTAAAACCAGACCTTTGGAATACTAGGCAACAAATATTTACTACATTCTTAGCCATATGTTCTGCAGATAGAAACTTGATGACGACATAGGGCCTGCCGTTTAGGGACAAGTAGAAATGGTTATACTTTTACTTTAAGTGTTTTGAATAAATACTTAATGCAGATAAATTTCCTTTTGGAAATATGTATTGCATAAATGGCTGTAAGTTTATATTCTTTAAACAATTCACCTAAACCAGCTTTGTCCCCATACCCTGGGCTCAGTGGAATTGTGATCAGGGTGTTCAACTAAGAAATGAGTTGAGTATGCTATTCCTTTATTTATTTATTTTTAAAAATTAACCATTTAATTAATTAATTAATTTATTTATTTATGGCCACACGGCTTGTGGGATCCCAGTTCCCCAACCAGGGATCGAACCCAGGCCCCCTGCAGTGAAAGCACAGAGTCCTAACTGCTGGACTGCCAAGGAATTCCCTAGCCCTTTGTTTAGATGTAAATAAATTCTTTAGTATGAAAGAACAGGGTAAAAGAAAATACTGTAAAATGTAAACTCTAGACAGAGATACATAGCCCTGAGTTTGCAACGGGACAAATTGTGTCCCCAAGTAACTGCAATATCCAAGTAGGATCTTCCAGAGGAGAGGAAGAGACCAAGGAATATGATTTAAAGTTTCCCACACTCCTATTTAGTAATTAATTGCATGAAATAATAGCACTAAGGGGGGACTTCCCTGGTGGCGCAGTGGCTAAGAATCCGCCTGTCAATGCAGGGGACACCGGTTCAAGCCCTGGTCTGGAAAGATCCCTCATGCCACAGAGCAACTAAGCCCGTGCGCCACAACTACTGAAGCTCTGCGAGCCTAGAGCCCGTGCTCCGCAACGATGAGAAGCCCACGCACCACAACGAGAAGTAGCCCCGCTTGCTGCAACTAGAGAAAGCCTGCACGCAGCAGTGAAGGCCCAATGCAGCCAGAAATAAATTTATTAAAAAAAAATAGCACTAAGGGGTATCTACTGTGAGCCATGCACTTCGCTGTGTGCTTTACATGCACTCTTTTTCATTCTTTTTCATCCTTAAAACGTCTTTTAGGGAGTTGTGTAAAAGAGAAGGGTTAAGGAGTTCACTCAAGGTCACACGCTTGGTAGTTGACATGATGGGCTCTGAACTCACATCTGATTTCAAAACCTGTGTTCCTTTCTTTAAGCCAGGCAGCATTCTAGAACTTCCCACAGCCAATGGGCGGGTGCAGGGAGTGGAGTCTGAGATGTTTACGGAAGCTGCTCAGCCCACTGACATTCCGGCCTCTTCTCACCGAGGTTTGTCCAGCTGCTTCTCAGCCAGGGCCTTGGCAGGGTTTCTGGAGTGGAGTAAGGGCTCTGTTAAACAGGTCGGAGACAGTGGGAGATGTCTTATTGGGCCCCCTCACCTGTGAGTTCCCCTCTTCATAGGGTTGCCAGACAACCTAGAAGACACCCAGCTAAACGTGCGTTTCAGAAAAGCAACGAATAATTTTTGAGTATAAGAATGTCCCCAGTTGTGCAAATAATGCACGGGACAACTTCTTTGCTAAATCTGGCCACCCTGCTTCTTGGCACTATTTCAGAATGTCTTGGATTAGAATTAGAGAGAGTTGCATGCATGCTGGAGTAACTTACAACTCTGCCCGTGATCATTAGCTTAGAATGAAGATATCCTGGCTATTGACCGGAAATGGAGGAAGCTCAACTGCAAGCACACCATCCCTACCCCATAGCTACCCAGGCTGTTCCGCGCTTTATCATGGGATGCTGCCGTTATTCATTTGATTAGCTTCTAGTGCAGCAGACATGTCTTGACATGAGCAGACATGAGTGTCCATGACTCAGGTATTCAAGAAATGTAAATTCCTATTTCTTTAACTCAACAGAATTTCTGTTCCCAAACCCCATTTTTTAGAGGTAGCAGAAACATAAACGACGTCAAGTCAGGTCTCAGCACCCCGCCTCTTCCTAGAGTCTTTCCTAGGGTGCACGTCACGCTGTGGGGAGGGATGTGTTTCTTGATGTTCCCTGTGCCTGCAAATTGTTGCCAAGGCACCTCGCCTTCCTGGCCCTCTGCCCCCTTCAGTCCAGGCCTTTGCATTCCTCCCGGTCCTCCTGGGCTGAGATGCACGGTGTAGCCCTTCCCTCTCCAGGGTCTCCTTGCACTCCAGGCCTCTGTTTGGGGGAGTGAAGCCTGAGGCTTTTTGCCATTGAATCCTACTGTCTCAGGTGGGAAGGGCACGTAGTTCCTCTGGAGGACTCCAGGCACCTGTGTCCTCTCTGTTCCCCTCCCCTCTCTAAATACCCTCTGCCTAGACAATCTTTCTCAATCTTTTTTTAAATCTTTTTCTGGGCATGGCCTCACCCTCCAGCTCTCAAATATTTTTCCTGCGTATCCAATTCCCCTAAGGATCTTAGGTTTTTGGAAGGTTATTCCTTTTCACCCTGGCTTATTCTCCCCACCCTCACCCCCTGCCAGGCAATGAATACGAAACAGTTTTCTTGATGGGGGAGAGAGAGTAAGGTGAGAATAAAGGAAAGTATCCTAACCAACTGACTTTAAACATCCTCAGGCCCCATCCCTCCCTTTTTTTTTCCCCAATGTCAAGGCTAAAGAATTAGATCCTGGTTAGTTTTAGGCACAAACTTTGCTTTTCCACAGTAGTCCCCAAATCTGGCATCAGCAGCAGATGGGAAGCATTTAAAACATGGATTGTCAGGGCCCCAACCAGGTCTATAGAATCTCTAGGGTTGAATCTAGGAATGCACTTGTCCTCTGGCCTGCTTCTGAGAATGACTCCCCTTTTCTTTCCCACATCTTCGGCCTTCTTTCCCTTTCTTTCTTATCCCTGGAGTGGCAACATCCAGTTAAATGTTCCTTGCACAAAACCAAAATCTAGTGTGGAGTTCCATATCCATCTTTCAAAGGGAAGATAACCTGGAGGGCGAGAGGATGTTCCAGAGTCTCATCTCCTCCTATCTCTTACCCCACTTTTCTCATCCTTCAGTGTCCTGTCCACATTCCAAGAAGAAAATCTCAGTCTAACCCATCAAACAGGAACATCCAACAACATATCTCCATCCTGTGTCAAATGCAAAACTATTTCCCAGAGACCTAAATGCTGCTTGGTTCTTAGGAAGAATCATCAGGAGATCTAAGCATCCCAGTTTTTCAAGGCTTGGGAATACTTCCAGAGGAAAGGCCCAAGCAATTAAGATATATTCCCAACACGCGTAAATTACGAAGTAAGATTCTTAAAAATCGCTTGCATTGATTTGCTTACATTATTGTTAAACACCCTCTTATTTAGAGAGGTCAGTTCACCTTTTTTAAAAGTGAATATGGGGCTTCCCTGGTGACGCAGTGGTTGAGAGTCCGCCTGCCAGCGGGAACGTGCCCCGGTCCGGGAAGATCCCACATGCCGTGGAGCGGCTGGGCCCGTGAGCCATGGCCACTGGGCCTGCGCGTCCGGAGCCTGTGGTCCGCAACGGGAGAGGCCACAACAGTGAGAGGCCCGCGTACCGCAAAAAAAAAAAAAAGTGAATATGGCTAGGTAGGACATGTCAGGCTGGCAAGACCATTGGCCTATTTTATTCTAAAATGAGGTTAGGAGTACTGAGCTGAATTGGGGCTTTTAAAGGATTACGTCCTAGGGAGTGATGAAAATCATTCGCAAGTAATGATTGGAAAGACTCACCCCCCTGGGATGGTAGTTGATATTTATAAAAGTCAGCTATGCTTATTGACTTAACAAAAAGTCATGTATTATTATTATGAATGACATCAGAATACTACTCCATAGTAAGTAACAGGGCAAAGGGCCTGAAAAATTAGGGAGTGGGCAGGCTGAACAGGAGCAGAGAAGTGAATGTAGCCTAAGCAGCTTCCAATAATTCCTTTTTCTTTCTTTTTTTTTTGCCTGCACCTCGCGGCTTGTGGGATCTAGTTCCCCGACCAGGGTTCAAACCCATGCCCCCTGCATTGGGAGTGCAGAGTCTTAACCACTGGCCTGCCAGGGAAGTCCCTTTTTTTCTTAGGAAAGTAAATTTACACTGAATATCTCACTCCAGGCTTAATTATTGAGAAATATATTTTTCTCTTTGAAGTTGATTAAGCAGTGACAGAGAAAGACAAATATGGTATGATTTCAATTTCAAGCGCAATCTAAAACATAAAACAAATGAAGATAACAAAACAGAAACAGAGTTTTATATAACAGAGAACAAACAGGTGGTTGCCGGAAGGGGGGGGGGGGAAGAAAGAAATAGATGGAGGAGATTAAGAGGGACAAAATTCCAGTTGCAAAATATGTGAGTCCAGGGTATGACATGTACAGTGTGGGGGATATAGTCAATAACTAAGTAATATCTTTGTATGGTGACATATTGTAAGCAGACTTACGGTGGTGACCATTTCGACATGTACAGAAAAAAATCACTATATCGTGTAACAGGAACTAACATAGTATTGTAGGTCAATCATATTTCAAAAACAAATATACATACAAACTCATAGAAAAAGGGATCAGATTGGTGGTCACTAGGGGGTGGGGGAATGGAGGGAGGGGGAATTGGATTAAGGTGGTCAAAGGATACCCTAAACTTCCAGTTATAAGATAAATAAGTCCTAGGGATGTAGTGTACAACATGATAAATATAGATAACATGGCTGTATGTTACATATGAAAGTTAAGAGAGTAAATCCTAAGAGCTGTCATCACACACACACACATTTTTTTTCTATTTCTTTATTTTTGTATCTATATGGGATGATGGATGTTCATTAAACTTATTGTGATAATAATTTCATGAGTATGTAAGTCAAATCATGCTGTACACCTTAAACTTAGACAGTACTGTATATCAATTATAACTCAATAAAATTGGAAGGAAATTGATCAGGAAATACTATAACAGATGCCAACCGTCTACAGAGCACTCCGCTAGATGCTGTAAATAAAGAAAACTAGTTTTCCTGCACAGTGTCCTTTTCTCCTGAAAGGTTGACACAGGCATGGAGTTGAGAACCAAAAAATCAGACTTCACAGGTTGAAACGAATTATAAAGTTCTGCTAAGCCAGTCCCACAACTAACGCATGAGTGACTTTTTCAACTTTGTAAGTATCCATTGTGTTGGGGCTTCACTGTCTACAGAAATGAAGATCGGTGCTTCCTGAGGGGTGGAGAGTGGTCCTGGCAGGTGACAGCTGTTATCTCCGGGGCCTGCTCTGGGACTCAGCCTGGATGGACCTAATCCCTGGGGAGACTTCATCAGCGAGTCTTGCCAATAAGTGCTCTCTTGGCTGAAAGCTGATTTTCTCTCAATACTTGCGTTGTTTTATATATTTGTACTTTAGATAATAACCTTGCTCTTTGTGATGGTTTGTCAGATTGTGAAGCATTTTTTTCCATTTGTTACTAATTCGTTCATTTAATAAATTTTTATTGTTACTGTTGTGTTTCATTATAGGAAACTGAAGTCCAGAGTGCTTAGGCTATATACTCAAAGTCACAACCTTGTGACAGCAATAGAACAGACATCTCCTGACTCAAATTCCAGTGAGTTTTACCCTATTTGGGATGTGTTCTTTGTTTTCATTGACAGCATTGGTAAGTTTAGACTATTTACAAGTATCATGGTTATGGATTTACTTAGATTTGCCTTTTTTTTTTTTTTTTTTGCGGTACGCGGGCCTCTCACTGCTGCGGCCTCTCCCATTGCGGAGCACAGGCTCCGGACGCGCAGGCTCAGCGGTCATGGCTCATGGGCCCAGCCACTCCGCAGCATGTGGGATCCTCCCGGACCGGGGCACGAACCCGTGTCCCCTGCATCGGCAGGCGGACCGTCAACCGCTGCGCCACCAGGGAAGCCCTAGGTTGGCTTTTATCTTCTTATTTTGTTCATTCTGTCCACCCTGTTTTTTGTTTTTTTTTTTTTGGCCGTGCCTCGCAGCCTACAGGATCTTAGTTCCCCGTCCAGGGATCGAACACATTCCCCCTGCAGTGGAAGCGTGGCGTCTTAACCACTGGACTGCCAGGGAAGTCCTACCCTGTTTTTTTCTATGTTGCCTTCCCCTTCCTTTCTTGCCTACTAATGGTTAATGGTTTTGTTGTCCCTGCCTTTCCTCCCTTTCTGTTGGTTATGAAGCTGTAACACTTCCTTTCTTCCTTCCTTCCATTTTAACACGAATCGTCTGAAATTGATCAGCCTCTCTCCTCTTCCAGAACGACACTATAGAATGCTTTCTAGTCCAATCCCTCATCCTCTCAACTGTTGACCATATTTTTGTCCCACGTCGTTTTCATACTTACACACAAGTTTTGTTCTGTTGATGCTTGTTTAGATTTAACCATATATCGACTGATTTCTTTGCTCACCACTCTTTCTTGGCTTGTATTCCTTCCATCTGCATTTAGTTTTCTTCTTCTTGAAGTACTTCTTTTAATAGTCTTTTAGTGGGATAGGTGGTAAAGTCTTTGTCTCTGCCTAAAATGTTATTTGCCCTCATTCTTGAATTATTAACAAACCAGAAACTGAAGTACAGATTGGCTTTCTCTCAGAATTTTGGAACTATTCCATTGGCCTCTTGATGGGAGAGCATGAGTCTTGGAGATACAGATAAGCATGGTTCGGATAGATGTTAAACATAGTACAGGGATCCTGGAGCAAGGGTATGACCAGTGAGAAGTAGACCTGGAAAGGTGCTTGGAGTCAGGTCAGCAGGATTAACCTGGTTCAATAGAAAGAGGGGGGCTTTGGCATCAAACAGACGTCAGGCCTGGAGCTGCCTTCCATCTGCTGTCTGACCTCGAGCGATTTTAAACTAGAATAAGTTTGTCACTTCAAGTTTTTTTTAAGTTGTTGGTTTTTTATTTTTTGAAGAATGATCCAACCTATCCCTTTACAGAATCCATATCACGGATGCCCCAACCTTTAGTTAAGGGCTATATTTCATTTCCTTAGAGGCTGGAGATCCCCAAATGAAGGCAGTATGGACAGCAGAGTCTCTGAGCTAGGAGAAAGGAGGAATGCCTCTGCCTGCAGCTTTCCCTTCTCTGCTGGAAATCCAAAGAAACTAAGAGTCAAGCGTAACAGCTGCAACCACTATACAGTTCTTCTGAACAGGATTTTGAGACTGACAGACCGATTATGATCATCTTGCTGGATTTGAAGCTCAGCTCCATCATTTTCTGGCCCTTATGATCTTGACAATCCTTAAACTAAGACTGTGCTTTTTCATCTACAAAGAGGGGGTAATGACAGTATCTACCTCACAGCGTTGTTGAAATGATTTCAGGAGACAGTGCATACGAAATCCTTTACACCCAATGATGCAATGGGGTATTTGTTAATATTAAACAGATGTATCATTTTGCCTACAAATCATGTTACTCTCTGTGTCAGTTCCACATCTTCCGTCACAGAGTGGTGGGTACTATCTTGAGCACAGCTTAGCTTTCAGACCTCACCTAGGTAACACGTAACCTTGAGAGCCATGTTTTATTGAATGAGAAAAGGGTTGTTTTGATTCCAAGAGCCTTCCTTTACATATTCAAGCAAAGTTTGGAAGTCTGAGCATTTTGTTAAGAGTCAGAGTATAGAGAGACCGGCTGTACGGCATAAAGGTGGTTCCTGTGAGACAGGAAGGGAAGGAGAAAGATGGAATCAAGAAAGGGGATGAGGGCTTCCCTGGTGGCACAGTGGTTCAGAGTCCGCCTGCCGATGCAGGGGACGCGGGTTCGTGTCCCGGTCCGGGAAGATCCCACATGCCGCAGAGCGGCTGGGCCCGTGAGCCATGGCCGTTGAGCCTGCGCGTCTGGAGCCTGTGCTCCGCAACGGGAGAGGCCACAGCAGTGAGAGGCCCGTGTACCGCAAAAAAAAAAAAAAAAAGAAGGGATGAGAGAAGAGATAGAGACATTCAGAGGTTGAGACCATGGTGGGGATGCTTCCTGGTCTGTAAGAGGAGACCTAGTCCACCATGTCTTTGGGATAAGATGTTGGGAAAACCATTAGAAGCTAAGATAGCTTGACAGGGAATTTGAGACTGCCTAGGCTGAGGTCTGCTTCTCCCTGTCGGCATCCTCCCAGCCTTGCTTTGGTGGGATGGAGGGAAGGGATGGGCTCCAGAAAGCATCCACCTTGTCCCTCTTGTGGCACGGATAAGTTCTTGAGAGACACCATGAATGATGCAGAAGAATTAACAGCTGAGAATTAAGTCACCGTGACTGTCCAGGGTTTGCCACGCATGGGCACTCCTGTACGGAGTGCCACGGCAGGGGCTGCACTGCAGACAGCCCAGATCTGCGGCAGGAAGAGCTGAGCCTCACAAGTACCAGTGAGAGGCCAGCAGGGAAAGCTGGTCAGCAGAGGACGCTTGCCAGGTTTGCTGGGAGCAACTGTCCTCAAAAAGTTTCTCAGAGGACAGATCATCACTGACATCAGTGGTGGATGAAGACAGAAGTCTGTGCCCAAAAATGAGATGAGAAAAGCTACTCAACCGGGGTCAGCAGGAGGCAGCAGAGGGCAACAGATTACGGGCACCTCTCCTGGCTGACGGGGACAACTAAAGGTGCCTTCTAGACCCATCCTGGGAGGCGAGGAGGAAGGGAAAGGGGAAGAGCGCCCCAACGCTGAGTTTGAGTTGACTGAATATTTACCTGAGTCTAATTCTTTTAAAATTTATTTTTATTTATTTATATTTATATTTATTCTTTGCGGTACGCGGGCCTCTCACTGTTATGGCCTCTCCCGTTGCAGAGCACAGGCTCCGGATGCGCAGGCTCAGCGGCCATGGCTCATGGGCCCAGCTGCTCTGCGGCGTGTGGGATCTTCCCAGACCGGGGCACGAACCCGTGTCCCCTGCATCGGCAGGCAGACTCTCAACCACTGCGCCACCAGGGAAGCCCATATTTATTTTATTTTTGGCTGTGTTGGATCTTCGTTGCTGTGCGCTGGCTTTTCTCTAGTTGTGGCGAGCAGGGGCTACTCTTCGTTGCAGTGCACGGGCTTCTCATTGTGGTGGCTTCTCTTGTTGCAGAGCACGGGCTCTAGGCGCACTGGCTTCAGTAGTTGTGGCGTGCTGGCTTCAGTAGTTGTGGCGCGCTGGCTTCAGTAGTTGTGGCGCGCTGGCTTCAGTAGTTGTGGCGCGCTGGCTTCAGTAGTTGTGGCTCGCAGGTTCTAGAGCGCAGGCTCAGTAGTTGTGGTGCATGGGCTTAGCTGCTCCGCAGCATGTGGGATCTTCCTGGACCAGGGCTTGAACCCATGTGCCCAGCATTGGCAGGCGGATTCTCTACCACTGTGCCACCAGGGAAGCCCCCCGAGTCTAATTTTAAACAGGAAGCAACAACCCAGGAATCCTTTTCTACATATCTGTACCATTTTTTGTTCGCCTACTTTTACTTTATTTTTAAACCTGTTTTTCTCTTTTAAACTTTTTGTAAAAATCCCTTTATTTAAAAGTTTTTTCCAGTCATCCTCTTTTGGATTTAGAGTTTTATTTTACACGCTTCAAGAGCCTTGAACCAACCCTTTTGCATATTTCCAAACATTTGGATGTGTATGACATTTTAATAGTAAAATAATCCTTTGTCAGTGTCTTCATTTAAAAAAAAATCCTATATTCATAAACTCTTCTTTTGTTCGCAGTTTTATTTCTAAAGCTAATCATTAATATTGCTTGCCTTAATAAGAAATGTGTTTGAATTTCCTAAGATTCATTTTCTATTTTGCGCGAAGCCATCAAATCTATTCATTGTACCTCTAATGAAGCAAATCTGAAAAGAATCAAATGTGAAAATATAACTATAAATAGAAGCGTAGTTAATAGTTCCCAATCACTAGCCTCTACCAGAAATATTAGTGCAGAACGATTACTGGCTATAACTCACATATTCAGATAATCCTAGTATTTTCACTTTTTATTCCATGGAAATGTGGCTTTCCTTTTGACCTTACTGTTTGAGTTGGATTTCTACATTCACTCATAGGTTCCAGTTAGCTTTGCTTTGGCCCATGGCCTCAGCCCTATAACTCCTAACAAATTACAGTCGTTTTAAAATATGTCTACAAATTCTTAGATGTTCTCCTTTCAAAAGGAAGAGCCCAATTCCCTCCCCTGCATTCCTGACTCACTTCTAATGAATAGAACATGGTGGAAGTGACCAAGTGTGACGTCTGAGATGAGGTCATACAAGGCTTTGTGGCTTGTGTTTACTCTCCAGAGCCGCTCACCCGGGGGAAGCCAACCATCATGTCATGAGGACACTCAAGCAGCACAGAGAGGTCTGCATGGCGAGGAAGCACCAGCTCACCAGCTGTGTGACGGAACCACCCGAAAAGTGGGTCCTCCCAGCTCCAGTCAAGCCTTCAGATAACTGCGGCTCTGGCTGATATCCTGACTGCAGCCTCATGAGCAGCTGGAGGCAGAACTGCCTAGAACTGTCCACGCCGGAATTCTGGACCTGCAGAAATTGTGAGATAATAAATGTTTACTGTTGCTTTAAGCTGCTGAGTTTAAGGGCAGTTTATTTTGCAATAGGTACTAATATTAATGCACTGGCTTTCTCACAAATATATACCGCTACACATAAAAGGACCAGGAAATAAACGTTGGTGACTTGGCATTCTCATATCATCATTAAGACACCCCTGGATGCCAGTGGTACTGAGGTTAGATCTTAAATCATCATTCTCGGTGAATTGCTCTTTTCTTGGCTTTTGCTATGACTAAGTATTTTAACTCTGGTGTTTCTAAGTAGCTTGTTTCTAAGTGGCTTATCTGTGGTTGGTATATATGCTTGGTAAAGATTATGCTGATTCAACAAGTGGACTACTCAATTACATGAAGGTGTGGCACACGCTAGACTAGGAAAAGACAAACGATAACAAAGAAACCTAAGAACATCTCTATATGATTTGGTTCAGGCAGATAAAGTTGTTATAAACACCAGTGTCTTCTGGTTTTAAAATGTAAATAGTTACCAGCGTTTTAGGTATCGTGAAAGGGTCAAGTTGGTTTGTACTACTCTTCCCCAAACCAAACTGGACCCCTTTCTGAGGTGATCTTCTTTCACAGACTCCAATTCTGACTTACCTTTTTCTTTGTGAAACATTCATTGTTCTATTAATCAGCCTCTCAATGTCTTCATAAATAGGGTCCCACAAAGATTCCAGAGTTCCTTTCCCAGGGACACAATCTGGCAACGAGAAACCTACAATAATCAGCTCAAAGATGGCGGCCGTTGCCAACTGGGCTCAGATTACAGTGACTGAGGCACTCCAGGCATCTTCTTGAGCTACAGTCTTCTAACGGAACGCAAAGATACAGGCACCCCGCACAAAGGAGAGAATAACTTGTTTTTCCAAAAATACACAGCGGTGAGTGTGTGTCCCAGAACCTCCGAAAGATGAAGACTGAGTTTTATTTCAACTCAAATTAACTCACAGTGTCCGAGGGAAAAAAAAAGACCATTAAGTGGCCCTCAAATCTACAATTATCTTTCCCCTCAGCTCAGGGGATTAGAAACAAATGACAAGCAGGTTAAATAGAAGACTCTGGGATTTTTCCACTCCTGTCAGCTCCAGTTCATAATGTATTAAAGGGGAGAACTTGTCTCCTGGCATTCTCGAGGAGTCTTCCATATTCCAGGTTCCCCCGCCAGCAGGATGCTGTCCACCCCCAGATGTCTGGGCATGAGAACAGACTGCCTTTCCCCCAGGTTAGGAGAAAACCTGAGACAAACTGCTACGAATTACAGACTGACTTCCTGTTGCTGTTTTCTAATTTAGGAGGTAGGTGCAATATTACAGAAAGACACCTGTCCTACTGTTAGTGCAGTAAGTTCAAGGCTGAAAACAAAAATCTCTCTACGTGGTTGTGTACTGGTAGCATCCTTTTCTATTGTTAGCTCTTGGTCTAGAAAAGCAAGCAAGAACTCTTATTCAATTACATCTTCTTTCAAGACTTTTCAAATTTACATGACCGGAAAGCTTTACTTTTTAAAGATTAATCATGTAACTAGTTATCTTTTTTCTCTCCAACATAGTTCTAAAGCTTGAATATTGTAACTTTCAAAATAAGTATTGGCTAGAGAAGGATTTTTGGAAGATCGTATCTGGCCCTTACCTACCCTGAAGGTATTTTTTATGAACAGTTTTTCTTCCCGTAAGTTGGTACCCTAGAAACGCACGGCTAAATTTTTGCTATGATAAACTGTGTGTCCAAATAATGATAAACAAATGTGATGACAGCAGTAATACCGTACTTTGGAAATTAACTGGTAAACACACGCCTATATTTAACTATCCAGTATGTTCTAAAACCAGTGTGCTCTCCCATAATCAATGACAAATGACAATGCCCATGACCAAATACCACTGATCTCATACTAGTAAAGGGAATGACAATTTGCTCGTTTTGTCTTAAACTGTATTTGTGGTTGTCATGATTTATTTAAACATTACATAGCTGCTTTCCTGCCCCAACTCCCATTCCATAAAATTCAAATGATTTGGGTTTTTCCTCCACCTACTTTTTCCTGGGAGTCTATGTAAGTCACTCTCTTTCGAGAACAGGCTAGACCTAGTTCCTGACCACATCAGAAAGGCTCTTGTGAATCTTTTCTGAAAAGATTCTGGAAAACCATTTTTAGATAACTCTTTCACATTAAGCTACCCTGAGCCACTGTTTCCAGGGTGGCAGGCCCTGCTGCTTCCTCTAAAGAAGTGCTTGATTGTCATGACCACGTGTAACCCACCTCGGCCTGTCTGCTGCAGGTGCTCCCCGCTAATGTCAGTCAGTCTGGACTTGGGACACTCACCACCGCCTTCCGCTCTCTGAAGGCGCCTGGTCCTCCCTTAAGAGGCCTATCCCTCCGTGACGCGTCACCAGACAGAACACCAGGAGACACTGATGGAAGCGTGGGCTGAATCCTAGCTCTGCCGCCTGCTGCCTCTCACCAACCTCTCCACCTTCGTTTTCCTTTCGTCCAACACTTAATAACAACAGAACCTATGGCATCCGCTGCTGTGAGGATTAAGCGAGATCTGTATCAAAAGTTGGGAACAGTGCCTAGTACACAGTAAACCCTCAGTGAATGTTTGCTGTTACTATTATTGTTTAAGCTACAGGGACACGCATACAAACAAATATGGAAAACTGATCCGAAACTAGTGGCAGAGTAATTAAAGACAAACAACAGATGTTTTAAAATCGGAATTAGACAGTTTGTATTCTAAAACACACACACACGATCTGTACCAATTAAATACAATAAAGTTGAAAGGGACATAAATTACAGTTTTTCTTTTTTTTAAACAGACAATAGTAAAATACTACAGTCAGCTCACTATACACAAAAAATCACAAACAGCAGCTTTGCATTAAAATCTCCAATATCTTACTCATTTACTGATGCTAAGAACTTAAAGGGAAAAGGTACAGCAGGCTGTACACACTCTCTCGCTCCCACGACACATTTATTGCTGTACATCCGGACCAACTGTACAGGCATCTACACAATAGGTACAGAAAGTACTTTTGTAAAAACTTCCACACACATAATCCTTCAGCGTCTCCATCGGTAACAGAATTTTACAAATGAAGACACGGACAGCAGGGTCATCTGTATTCAATCATCTCCTGCGAACACGGTGACGTGGGCACCTGTGCACTTTACAGCTCATTTCATCTCTTCAGCGTTTTCCAAAATTGAAGTAAAACAACAATGGCAAAACCACACCACAACAAAACCTACCAACCCCAAACAAAACCACAAAGAGACGAAAATCAACAGCCCCTCCCCGCAACCCAACTCTTGGTTTGTCCCTGTGTTTTCTTACAGTAATACTGCTCTCTGCATCCCACCTGCCTGGATGGCCTGGACCAAGGGACCAGAAACGCTGGGGTCAGAGCCCCAGTCACTGTCAACGGTTCCAGTTCCACGGCAAGTCAGCAGGCGGCGGGCCAGGTGGAAGACCAAAGAACGGAGCTGTGAGATTTTTCAGTGTGCTTACGAAACAGGACAGAGAACGGCAGCACGTGGCCTGGGAGCCAAGGGGCGTATGGCACCGAACTTGCAGTTAAACACGTATGTACACATAAAACAAGAGTGGACAGCAAAAACATTCAGTCTTATGTAAGTTCTTTGGTTATAAAGAACGGCATTCTGTAACCTTTGCTGCAAAGAGGGATTTACAACCTCATTCTTAGGCAACACAATCTTTTTCATCTGCTCCTGTTCTGAGAGATCGCCCAAGCTGCTTTGGAACGAAGTCCAGTACCTTCCGATTTTCTACAAACCACTTTTCTCCCCCTTTTAGTGTGCAGGCTTGTCTGTCTCCAGACATACTATAGATACCATTTCATATACATAACATATACTATTTATAAAAAAAATCAGAGCATTGACTCCAGATTCTACAGTAAGAACTGATTAAAATTGTACAAGAACAAAGTTTGTTTGAATCTGTGGAGGTTTCTACACAGTGTGGGTGTGTGGTGAGTGCACACAAAAATACTGCCACTTCATTAAGCCAGGATTTTCGGTTCTCTGGAAGAAAGCAGAGGCTGCCGATTCAGCCGAGTGACAAAGCGCGGCTTCTGCCGGCTCGGGAGGGGAAAGGAGGTGGCTCCCGAAGCCACGGCTTCTCTGCGCTGGTGTGAGGTCCGGCTGGGCCGCAGCACGTTTTAAAGATGGGCTGGTGCTCTGGCTTGCTGCCTCTCACGGAGTGGTCGTGCTCCCCTGGAACACAGAGGCTGGTGAGTGCAGGCTCCTGTCCCCGCCCTCCCCACCCACGGAGACCATCCCCCACGAGGGGCTCTTCCTAGAGGGCCCTGCAGCATCTGGCTGACTGCGGGATCCAGTTCTAGAATGTACTCTACGCAAGGGACGAACCTAGCTCCAAGGCTGAAGATTCTAAGAAAAGTAATGACAGACAGCAAGACCTAAAGTTAAAGTAAAAAAAAAATGTTATTGCTGGGTCTACACTCTAAGTCATACCAGGGTGAGAACAAAAGTCAAACCTGAGTGCTTAAAAAGTGCTCAGACTTTTAACACTGTCAAAACAAATTAAAACCAAGATAACAAAACTACTAAAGCAATTTTTAAAAAAAGAAAAAACCCACCATAGTCCCACATTACCCTGATACAACAAATGTTTTTTGTAAACTCCACTTTTAAACCAAGACCTTTGGCAGGGACACACTATTCTATTCTGGAACCTTTCAAAAGCAAAAATCAGGTAGTGTTCCTGTTACTGGGTTCTAAATAATCCAGGCAACGAAACAAGGCGGGGGTGAGGGGGAGTTTGCTGCCCCTCTTCTCCCTTCTGCGGGCCAGGCCGTGCTTCTAACAGGGAAGCCCTCAGACACCCTACCCTGTATCCCTTCAGCAGAGGGGTTTGTGAAAACCTTATCCCCACACCACCCCTCGCCCCGCTCCAACGGGGACTGAAGCAAAACCTTAGGTGTGCAGGGCAGCGACTCCTGGGAATTTGTATTTTTAAGAGGCATCTTCTCCCAACACCCCCCAGTGGGTCTATTGCACATTTAGGTTTGAGAAGCACTGTTCCAGGGTGAAGAATTAACCCCTGGACCACATTCTTCCTGGACTTCTTGGAAGAAGGACTAAAAAGCTCATGTAGGCCAGCAAAGCAGATTCTGCTTAAGATCAGTGTAAAGGAAGCTGAAGACTTTTAAACAAATGACTGTTTAGCTTGCAAGAACAGTAATGAGTAACTTTATTTTATTCTTATGTTGGGGAAAGAAGTCTTTTCTGAGTTGTAAGAGACCCCACTATTTGTTTTTTGCAGTTTATTTGTGAATATGCTGTATAAATGACCACACACTGAAATTTTAAGGGCTAGTATGGAAGACTTGGGGGAAGAAGCCAGCAAACTGGGATGATAACTTCCTCAGCAAAACAGGGAGGGAGACGCAAGAGGGAAGAGATATGGGAACATATGTATATGTATAACTGATTCACTTTGTTATAAAGCAGAAACTAACACACCATTGTAAAGCAATTATACTCCAATAAAGATGTTAAAAACAAAACAAAACAAAACAAAACCAGAGAGACAGACGGCACTCTGATTATCTGCTCCTTCACTGAGCTGCTTTCTAATTCTGTCAGCTCTTTGTTTTGCTAAGACTGGCACTCCCATACTCGTTACACAGCTATGGCTGGGGTGTGGGATCAGAACAGTGACACTGAATGGGAAGAGATGGTGGTACTCTTAATTATATAATTCACTATTTTCCTTAGGAATATTAGCAAAAACCCATTTTGTTCCAATACGAAAATTAAACACTGTAATAAACCAACCTGGGTAACTTCCAAAGCCCACACTTAAATTGCTCAGGGAATTCACCTATGCTTCTCCAAAGCATTTTTTATCCTATGGGCACCAAATGGATGTATTTTATCAAATCTGCGATGCATCTCTCCCTCACCACCACCCTGTGCTTTTTAACATCTCTGAAACTGCTGATATGATATAGTTTAATTGGAAGTATTTGCTTTAATGATACATAAAATAATAGCATATCTAATAATCAAAGAAATCACAGATGTGATGAAATATGGTAGATGCTACCAGGATACCTTGGGAGAGCCCGTCATTAAACATCTCGGGGAGTGAACACGAGATTGACTGATCCTTAACGAGGTGAACACTTAATTCAACATGAACCCATATGCTGGTCCTACATATGTCATAACCCCACTCGGAAACTATGAAAGCAGACTTGCTCCGCCATAGCCAGCCGGCTGGGCAGCATGTGAACTTGGTCCCCAAGTGGGCCCATTGTCCCTGTCAGAAGCATCTGAATGAATCTCTCCTACTAAGTCACTGTGATGAAGGGCCTCTGGCGGTTGGGGCACAATTAGGTGTGCTCATTGACAGCACAGGACCCGAAAGACTGCCCCTGGAATTTATCACCTGGTCACTCTTTGCTGAGGAACACAGCTGGCCAGGGTCCTGTGGCCCATCTGAGACACTCTTACTGTCCATTGTATTTGGTAGGTTCCTCCTACTCGAAAGTTCTCCAGCAGAAGGATCTGTCAAACCATCAAAATCTCTCCCATCTGACACACCCATAAACTCTGTGAAAGAATGGTCCTCGAGGATGTTTGTGGTGTGTTCTATGGTCACCTCCCTGGGGCAGAATTCCCGGGCCGGCGGGCCATTTTTGCTGGAGCAGGCATCTTGTTCTGAACATGAGCTGGTCCTACAGCAGGTTTTGGAGTTTTTCTCAGGGATGCTTTGGGATGATGGGCTCCCTTTGGCTAAGGCACTGTTTTCCTTGAGTGGCACCATAGTTATCTTATCCTTTACCAAGCCTCTTTCTAGTTCTGTCAACTCTTTGTTTGAGGATGGTTTGAAGTCATGCACAAGTGATGCTCCGGGATGCTCACTGGAGTCTGCATCCTTTGTCTGAAGGGCCAGCTGATCTGAGCTGTCACTAGAAGGGACCACCATGTCAGACAGGGTGGCATTGGAGGCACTATGGGAAAAGTAGCCACTGGTGATGCTGCTGGTGGTGGGGCTGCAGGACACTTCTTTCTCCAGGAACTTTGAGTTCGTCAAATCGACTTTAGAAGAAAACCACTCTCTGTTCTCCAAGCTGGCATTGTAAACGCTGAAGTCGGCAAACTCCACAGGTACGTAAGGCTGTGAACTTATCAGCTTCCGGTTAAGAGCTTCTAGATCGTTTTCCTCCTCTTCAGAGTCCTACAGAAATGAAGCAAAAGTCAGCCACGAGCTCCTTACAGCAACTGCATTGTTGAGACAGGCTGTAAACACTTTACTGTTAAAGGCATTCACCTTCACATGTTTCTAGTGTTTTTTGTTTTTGTTTTCTGAGTTTGGTTAAATCTTGTCAACTCTCCTGGACAAAGGTACATTATCCTCAGAGATCTGTGAGCATGAACCCACTACCAACCAAGATGAAAAGATTTATTTCTTCTGTGCTCACTCACTAATAATTAGAAACCTTTCCTCCCCTGGTTTAAAGGAAAGGATGGAAGGAAGTGCAGTAGACTTTTAATTAGTTCCTCATGATTAGTTTTCAGTTGGAGATGTTCTCTTTTCTAATTAAATGAGTAGAGGGACAGCCAGAGGCAGAGAAGAGCTGCTGTTTCATATGTTCTCACAATCCTCACCTTGGGGAGCAAAGTGCAGATAAACATGATGATTTGCAAAACGTTTCTGAGCTATTTTATGGGGAGGAAGGGCCGTAAATAAAGATACCCCCCCAATGGCGAAAGGGAAAAGAACGCGATTTCAACATCCATTCTCAGTATTACACTAAATATTGTAAGTCTATAAAATACTGAATTTATCTGACAATTACTATTTTCTAGCATTTTTGAGAAGCATGGAAGAGGATCTGACTAGAAAGTGAGGAAGACAGTGAGAGTTACATGAAAATCTCTTTTGTCAAATAGCTTTAGGATTCTGTTTATAAAGATTGGTAAATATGCAAGAGTGGCTGTTATCATCTTCCAATCTCTCTCCCTGAGTGCATGATTCTTTTCAATTTGGTGGAAAACAATATAAAACACATGGGCATTTTATTTTCAAATAAAAATAAATGATATTACTATCTAGTCATTTCTAATTAACCTCATATACATCTGATGACATTGCAACTATTCCTTTTCTCTTTTAAAACCTGACTTTCAGTCAACAATATTCATCAAGCATCCTCTACATGCCAGTCATTGTCCTAAGAACTGGGAACACCAACGCTGAGCAAAGACAGGCATGGTCCCTACCCTTGGGGAGTTACGACTGTGGTCCTTGCTCGAAGGATAACCCTGGACACTGCTGGGTGGATGAAATTTCCATCAGTATAACAACAGAGTAACTGTAAAGACCTGGAACCAAAACATTAACGTTACTCATTTCCAGAGAGGGAAAAAGAGAGAGAAGAGGTGAGGAAGAGAGAAGGATGGGGAGGGTGAGGAAAAGCACGCTCCACGGATAAAGCAGATGGGAGTTTACGAATGAACATAAATTTCATCTGCTGAATTTTATAGCAATATTTTCTTTTCTATCTCATAAGATGCTAAATACCTAAAAAATAGCTTAATACTCTTTTTAGATTTTAAAATAGCTTGAATATAAATTAGTTAAAAGCATCAGTAGTCTTAATTCCTTGTCTATTAATTAAAGGTGACTATCAAGTATCAGTGATAAAATTCCAGAAATCAGCAAAACAAAATTTTTGGCAACACTAACCTCTCTGTCTTATCTTTAGCTGTATTCTAATTAAATAGCACTGTTAAAAAGGGGGTGGGGTAGAGAGATCTCTCCCTAATGTTGAGAGGAAACGTTTAGTAAAGGAGCAAAAATTGGACAGAACTGTCGGAATCAGTAACCTGCGCTATATCTTCTAGATTCTCTACCTGACTTGTTTAGACTCAAAATTGGATTTCAGGTGTTTGTTTCTCTTTTATTTCCTTCTAATTTAAGCTGGCAAAGAAACATAATCCCCAAGCCCAAGAGTCTCTGATGCAATTAATTACTAAAAAGTTAGCTGTTGCAAGGAAAACCAAATTTGAAGATGAGAATTTATAATTTGGGGCCTCTTTTTATGCCTGAAGTTACTTCTTCCTAACACTGAGGACAGGTCTGTCATCCTAAAATACAACTTTGCTGAGTGAAATGTTCAAGCATGAGTTTAATGTGTAGAAATAGGTATACACTAAAGGATTAGAATGACCTTAGTAAAACTGAAGAGTCTACAAAAACAAATAGGGATCAGTACCTACTTATGCACTTGGGGTGGGGTTAAGGTTAGGGCAGTGACCTAAAGAGAAAGGCTAAAGGAGTGGGGACAACTAGTTCCAGAAGAAAGAAAACTGAGTAGAGATGAATCATGTTCCAACATGTAAACGGAGACGGAAAGTTTATGAAGTTATGCCTTCCAAGGAGAAAAGAGGACTTGCTTGGCTTAAATTGCATTTTAAGGGAATTTGGTTAGATTTTTTTGAGGGGGATGGGGGGAGACAGTATTGCTTGGTTCTGTACCTTTTATTTATTATTATTTAAAAAATTTTTTTTCTTTTTTTAAAAATAAATTTATTTATTTATTTATTTTTGGCTGTGTTGGGTCTTCATTGCTGCACATGGCGAGCGGGGGCTACTCTTTGTTGCGGTGCGTGGTCTTCTCACTGCAGTGGCTTCTCTTGTTGCGGAGCACGGGCTCTAGGGCTTCAGTAGTTGTGGCTCGCAGGCTCTAGAGCACAGGCTCAGTAGTTGTGGCGCACGGGCTTAGTTGCTCCACGGCATGTGGGATCTTCCTGGACCAGGACTTGAACCCATGTCCCCTGCACTGGCAGGTGGATTCTCAACCACTGCGCCACCAGGGAAGCCCCATTTTATTTATTTTTTGATTGAAGTGTAGTTGATTTACAACGTTCTGTTAGTTTCTGTTGTACAGCAAAGTGATTCAGTTATACAGTATATACTGTTTTTCAGATTCTTTTCCATTATAGGTTATCCCAAGGTATTGAATAGAGTTCCCTGTGCTATACAGTAGGACCTTGCTGTTTATCTATTTTATATATTAGATAAACATTTTATACCAGAAACATTATTTATCATTTTACTTTAAAGGAGACTAAACTAAGGACCTTCCTACTGTGTCTTAAGGACAAAAAGAATGAAAACTCTTCCTAAAAGTGGGACATGGAGTCAAGTTCTCAAGCTTCTCTACAGCCACAATAGTCATGATTTGATTTTTGAGATTTAGTTTATGCAGCTGATATTTACCTATAGACAAAACACCTTGATTTTAAGAAGGAATCAAAACCCACATTAAAACAGTGACCTTCTGGACTTCCCTGGTGGCGCAGTGGTTAAGAGTCCTCCTGCCAATGCAGGGGACACGGGTTCAAGCCCTGGTCCGGGAAGATCCCACATGCTGCGGAGCAACTAAGCCCGTGAGCCACAACTGCTGAGCCTGCGCTCTAGAGCCCGCGAGCCACAACTACTGAGCCCGCACGCCACAACTACTGAAGCCCGCGCGCCTAGAGCCCGTGCTCCGCAACAAGAGAAGCCACCGCGATGAGAAGCCTGCGCTCTGCAGCGAAGAGTAGCCCCCGCTCCCCACAACTAGAGAAAGCCCGTGCACAGCAATGCAGACCCAACGCAGCCAAAAATAAAATAAATTTTTTAAAAATTAAAAAAACCCCAAAAAACAGTGACCTTCTGAGTGACTTTCACCTGATTAAAGTCATTTTCACTCCCACTCTAATCAGTTGTCCCTCAGAGAGATGGTCTGTTTTCAAAAAGACTCCATCAGCCAAGGGTCTCCAGTACTTCTGTCCATGGTACTAAGGGGAGGGCAGCCCCTTTTTAGGAACAGCAGCAGCAGGTAATGAAACGGCACTATCTTTGGGAGCCTCTGGAGTCAGCCCAATTCTGCCAAGGGATGGGGTTTTTGTTCTGATGCTCTCGTTAAGTGTGAGACCTTGGGCAAATCACTCAACAAGTCTCATGTTTCCTCTTCTGTAAAACGAGAGACAAAAACCGTATGCTGTCTATGCAAGACCCAAGAGAGGGAGAACTGACTTTCTTTCTGCTCTTCTGTCTGCATCATGACTTAAAAAGAGAGACTCCAAAGGCATACTGTTGCTTTTATCTTATTCACAGAAGACACAAAGTATATTTATCTATCTTCCCAAATTGATGAGACAACAAAGGAAAAAAAAAAAAAGACTCTTTTCAGACATCTGCCCCAGAGCTACATGAGAATAAATGTGTGTAGTTTTAAGCAAAAAAAAAAAAAAAGTTAAGCACAGCTCTATTTACTGTATTTTATGTGAAACGACAGGTTTCTTTGGTAACTAGATGGGCTGCAAAATAAAAGGAACAATGTCCCAATATCGCTTCTCAAAAATGATTGCAAACTCCTTTGATCAGACTGAACCATTGATTCGCCCTCTAATTTTCCAAGAGTGGAAAAGGAAAGAAAGTGAATAGGGAACACAGGAATAAAGCAGTTTATACCCATTTGTAAGAAGAGAAATAAAGTGAAATCTTCCAAAAGAGAGACTAGAACCTCAGATCAAGCAAGTAATATTCTTATAATCTACCAAAACATCCTGGAAAAGCTGCTATCTGCAGTAAATCAGACAGTCCAATAGTTTCAGAGATGAAGAGTGTGCAGTGCGCTAGATTTCTAAGGAGAGGAGAGGCAGGTCTCTCAAGTAAGATCGCAGCAAGAAAAACGGTTCCATCAAACCCTGCTTAGTGGGTTTCATGGTGTGTCTGACCACACAGAATCTAACTGCTGCTCAAAACTTCCTGGGTTTTTCCAAGAGAATCTGGTTCCATTCTACCCTCTGCTAGCTAAAAGTCCTGAGATGGGTTTTATTTTAAAATAATAAAAGGAAAGTAAAGAAAATAACTATAATGCAAATTGTGAACAGTGAAACGAGCTGCTGGGAAGCCCCAGAAGGGCCATGCGGCAGTCCCTTGATGGTGCGCTCCACCAAAATGTACTGTTATAGGTTAAAATTTAGTGCCCGTGCAGCACGGTGATGGGTACCACGTCAATAAACAGACAGAACCAACCAGCCAGAGAATGGAAGGGGTAACAGATTAGCCACCTGGCCTTTTTAGCCCATGCTGAAGCCTTTATTAATTAAGCAGGGGGAGGTCACGTATGTGACTGAAGAGTTCACTAAGATTGGGAGGGGTGAGGGGCAGCTGTTGGCGTGTAGGCTCTTCTCCAGCAGGGACTGGGGGGCGAGGGGGACTTTGGGAGAGAAGGACAGGGAGGACACAGAGACAGTGGGGGGGAGAGGGACACAGAGGGGAGGGGAAAATGATGCCTTTCCTTCTTTCCTCCATGGACAGGAAGAGTGAGAAGGTCATTTCTTAAGATCCCCTAGTGCTCCAAGCATGCAGGAGCCTGGCCTGCTACATGTCTGGGTCAAGTTCTAGTCAGCTTCACACAGTGTGCGTTTGCAGCATATTCTAGAACCTAGAGGTTAAAAGACCTCATGCTGATGACCCTTTGGAATGAGTCTGACATGGTGCAGTTGGGAAAGGAAAGGGCCCACACTCTGCCCACAGAGCAGACTGCATGCGGGTGTGAACATCAAGCAGCCCACTCCAGCTCCAAGCTGCACCCAAGGCGTAGGAAACCACAGGAGAGGGAAAGCTGAGACACAGAATCAGAGAATTCTCTCCAGGCATGAGAATACACACTTGCATTTTTGAACTGAGGTATCGCTTATGATCCCAAGTGCCTGGTACATAGTGTTTTAAAAACTCTCCAATTTGAAATGTGAAAACCAAGTGCTAGGGAATGAGGTTTTTCAGGTAGAGTGTCAACCTACCAGTGGTAAAATACAGGTAAGCCCTTCTGAGAGCAGGACTGACACCGAGGGAGCTGGAATCTACTTTGCCAGCAAATTAGAAGAGGCCACCTGAGAGGTACAGATGACGAGGATGCGCAGGGATGGACGGTGGAGAGGCTACAAACTACAGGGTAATCTTGACAGTAGCATCAGGCAACACAGAAAAAGCTCTCAAACACCCACAGCTAAACGAAAGAATACTTACTCCAAGTAAGTGCAATTCCTCTATGTAGATTAACTTCAGAATCTGGGCAATATGCACAGGCTCATTAGAAAGGTTCATTATTAGTTAAAGTGATCTCTGTGTTACGCTTTTTAAAGATGAGAATCATTAAAAGTGGTTTTTTCCTTTACACTAAGCAAAATAATAATAAGCAAATAAATAGAAGGAACACTTAGAAAAATCACAGGTCACGGCCACATCCATGCAAAATTTCATTACTGATGATCACGTGTTTTAAAAAAAAAAAAAGCCAGATCTTAATTTCTTCTTAAGTATTTGGATGACTGTCTGTGAAAGGGCCTTAAACCCACCACCAGGCAATATGACAGAAATGGTTCCAGGACTTACAATCTTCTTCCCACGTTTGCTATTGTGTTCTACAGGCATGCTGCTGCCATTGCTTCCCGAGGGCACAATGCAGCCAGGGTTATGTGCCTGAGGTGGAGACATGCTCTGCAAAGGTTAAGACACACAGATGCATCACACACAGAAGACAACGACGGCCGACATACACGTTAAGTACGTGCACGTTAGAAAAGCAATGCAAACACTTGTATTACACGTGAGTAGTGCAGCCAACAACTGTGCAGGCTTGAGTCAAACTACTGATGAAATCTGACAAGACTACACAAATTCTATGGCAAATAGCATAACCAAATTTATCAAATAAAAAAAAACACCTTTCATATTTTCAAAACACCTAGGGGACATCTCTTTCTCATTTGAAATAAATACTCTGAAAAAAGCCATAAACACAAAGAAAACAACAGCAGTAACAACAAACAAAACACTCTACCATGACCCTGTGTGCTTGAGAAAGAGATGTTTACTCCAGAACAGGAACCATGGAGTGATAACCCATACATGTCAACACGTGGCATCTGACTTTGTTAATGCACAGCGTTCCTTCTCCACAGGCATAACACGTCCATTCTATCGTACATGGTACAGACAAGTCAAGCATTTACCTCCTGGCTTAGAAGAGGCCTTGCTTCAAGCGCCATCCTTTTCTTATGCTCTTCTTTTACAGGCATTAGGGGCTTGAAAAACTTTGGCGGCTGAGGTGAGAATGCTTTAAAAGGGCTGACTGTTAAGGCATGAGGATTCTCTGACGTACAACCTGGGGAAGACAAAAGGCATGGGTTTATGGGCACAGAGCACTTTAACCAACACACAAGAAGCGAGGCAGTGACCAAGCCAGAGGAATATCTGGCGTAACAAAGAGATTAGTATGTGAGTACAGTTGACCCTTGAACATCTCAGGTTTGAACTGCGTGGGTCCACTTATATGCTGTTCATGCTATGCTTTCTGAATGAAATGCTCTCTCTGCTTTTCCTCTTTTCAATAAATATACAGTCGGCACTCCACAGTCTCGGGTTGTTTTGGTATACGCAGGGGCTCCTGGAACCAGTCCCCCGTGGATACTCAGAGATGACTGTACTTGGCTGAGCATTAAAACGGAGGTAGGCAAAAATGCAGATATATCTACAAAGTTACAAAGAGTCATCAAAGGGCTGGACAGCAGCAAAGAAATCAGAAACCAAATTTTCTACCTTCTTTTCAAGATCCAGCTTAAGCATCACTTAACAGACCAATTTCAACTCATGCTGATTTTCTTTTTTTAAAACCTTTTTGTTTGTTTATTTATTTATGGCTGTGTTGGGTCTTTGTTGCTGCGTGTGGGCTTTCTCTAGTTGCGGCGAGCGGGGGCTTCTCTTGTTGCAGAGCACGGGCTCTAGGCGCATGGGCTTCAGTAGTTGTGGCACGCAGGCTCATCAGTTGTGGCTCACGGGCTCTAGAGCACAGGCTCAGTAGTTGTGGTGCATGGGCTTAGCTGCTCTGCGGCATGTGGGATCTTCCCGGACCAGGGCTCGAACCCGTGTCCTCTGCACTGGCAGGCGGATTCCCAACCACTGCGCCACCAGGGAAGCCCCCATGCTGATTCTCTATCTCTCTGAATTCTCCGAGCCCTTATATTCTATACATGCATTTTGGCATTTTATCATTTCCTAACTTATTATTTTCTATGTACATGTCCACAGTTGGATTTTAAGATCTCGGCATCTGTCACTGCATATAGCAAGGACAGGCTCAATACATACCCAATGAGTGAGCACTGTGTAAGTCTTCTTGCAAGTCACTTTTCCCTCAAGCCACCCTGCTCCATATGACTAAAGAAGGACGATTCTTCTTTCTTGCTTTTACTCATTTCTTACCTTTTTGGGCTTCTCTTTCTCCTTCTGTATTTTCTCCTCAATTCACTGGTACAATGGCACACAGTAGGTAAAATATAAGGGATAAGTAAGGTAACAGAGCTGATTTACATATCCTAAGAATGCTGTTCCCTTCAGGGCATTGGGAGATTATATATTATATTTAGGTAATAATGTTGTCATCAAATTCATTTCTGGTGTCAGTTTTGAAATTTCCTTAGGGACCAGAGACATGTTCTCCTAAAATATACTTTGATTCCAGCACAAAAACATGACGGAGGTGGATATTCTTTTGGTAAAGAATGAAATCTAACCATAATGTAATAAGATATGTGTGTCTCAAAACTGACTTCAAAATCAGGAAATGATACATGAAATGTGATTTGAAAATTACAAGTGTTGCACAAAAAGCCTATTATTAATTGTATGATATAATGGATACAAAGCAAAAAAAAGTGAACAGGATATGTTCTATTCAAGAAGACAGTTTGGATCATCTAGCAAACTAGAATTTCAGCTTCCTACCATATTATATGTCATCTATAAAAAAATTTCCCCCCATGCCTTTCCTAAGAAATTATAAAGAAATAACACAGAAAAAAATCTCACCACTACCTTCTTTACTCCTTCGAGGTGAATCCCTGGGCAAAGTTCCATAACATGATACATCCTGGTAACTGGGGCTGTAGTCAGACATGTCTAACTGGTTCTCTGGCCAACCCTACAAGGTAGAAACATGGGTTAACCGTAATTAAGTCCCTCTAAAATGAGAAATGGGGACTTCCCTGGTGGTCCAGTGGTTAAGACTCTGCACTCCCAATGCAGGGGATACAGGTTTGACGCCTGGTCAGGGAACTAAGATCCCACGTGCCACGCAGTGCACCAAAAAAAAAAAAAGAGTGAGAGAGAGAAATGAAGCCTGATTTGAAGGTTGTTTTCTATTTTTTAATGGCAGTATGTGCTCTTCATTTATTTTTATTATTAAATAGATCTAACATGTAGAAAAGTACTGAACAATATGACAAGTGCTATCATACCCAAGGTATACCTGGAGTGAATAAATAATTTAAAGACCAAACAACAACACTTTTGAGAGTAAAACAGTTCCATTGATATTTTTTCTGGGTAGTAGGCATAAGCTTGAACTTTCCCAGGCAAACTTGGTGGTATGATTACTCTACATATACTTGAGATTTAAAAGTTCCAAGCTGGCATAAGGTATAGGTATAGTAAAGGGAGAAACCTCCTCCTTTATATCATATAAACTTAGTAAATCCTACTTCAACTTCTCAGGAGATGTCTATCTCCAAGGACTAGATTTTAAACTTCTTGAAGACATAATGTGTGTTTATACTTTTTGAATCATCTACTGGCTCTAGAATAGTAATTTACATACAATGTATGTTAAAGAAATATTTGAATATGATAACGCTGTAAAATGTCCTTAATTTCAAGGTCCTAATTTTCCGCATTTGAAATAATTTTGATTTTGCTATGGTGGATGTAATACCTTCTTAAGTCATTTAGAGTTAGACCCATAAACACACAGATATTTATTCAATTATGTGTCGTATGATCCTGATATGGAAGGTGTCATGCTAAGTAACAATGTAACAGAGTGCACAGCAATTTCACATCAAGTATTTGAACTTGGAAATGGACATGTAGAGACAATGATCTGCATCAGGTTAAGGTGGGAAGTCCAGAGATTTTAAAAACACCAATATATCCTAACTTTCCAGACTTAGATTCTACTAATAACCTGGCCATGCCCACGGGTACACACCTTATCATCATCGTCAAAGCCAGAAAGGTCTGGTCGACTAGAAGAGACCTGTAAGGGATGAATGGTTTTATCAATGTGGTTTATATATTTAACATAACTAACTAAATAAAATATCACACATACAGTTGAAGGCTGTTATGACCTTCTCCTTCCCTCTTTCTTTCTTCTAATATTTATTATTTCCTTATTTATTTGAATTTATTATAATTCTGCTCTAATATTTATCATTACCCTCTTTAAAAATATTCTGATTTTCTTTTTCTAACTTAAAATATTTTTATCCATAAATAGTTCTTTATGAATCTCTAAAAGATAAGAAATTCCTACTCCCTTTTTAAAACCATAATACCATTATCACATCTTAAAAAAATTAAGTGATTCCTAAAGAGCATCAGATATCCCATTAGTGGTCAAATGTCTATAAACATTATCACAGTTAATTTTGAATCAGGATCAAGATAGTTAATATACTGCAACTGGATGATATATCTTGTAAGTCTTTTTTAATTTACGAGCTTTCCCTTTTCTCTAGATCATTTTTTTCCTGTAATGTTTCCCACGGTCTGGATTTTGTTAAATGAATCCCTGTGGTATCATTTAACATTTTCCTCTGACCCCTGTAAATATTAGTAGTTAGATCTACAGTCTTGACCACACTTAGGTTCAATTTTTTTTGGGGGGTAGAATACTTCATAGGTGGTCTTTCCTTACTTTTAAAGATGTATGTTTTCCTCATTATTTTTAATATAATTAATATTTTAATAACATTTATAATATAAGATCTATAAATTTCCTAACAATAGCTCTAGCTCTTTCATTTTCTCTACCATCTAGTATTCTGCAGTATAAATGGAATAATAGGAAACTTAGAGCCAAGGATTTCCCTCCAAGTACCACTTTAACTGCATCCCTCAACTGTTGATATACGTACCACTTTTTATTATCATTCAGTTCTAAATACATCCTAATTTCCATTATGATCTCTTCTTTGATGCCTAAATTAATTAGAAGACTTTTTTCAATTTACAACTATATGAGTCTCCTATTATCAATTTTAAGAACTGAACTGTGGTCAGAAGAAGTAATCTGCATGAAAGTGATTGTAGGGATTTGCTTTTCGGACTACTGTTAAGACAGCTTTCATAAACATTTACTGCGTGTTTAATCATTATCTGACGATTCTTGAGAACGGGAAGGTAAGTAACAGTTTTCCTTGAGAGGATCTGACTTTCTCTCTGCTGCTCCTGGAAAGAGGCTACTTTGCAGTGGTCCACGTACTGCTCTGTTCTTTCTTCCCATGACAACGCTCCCCTCCACTGGACGTAGCTTCTGTCAGTTGGATTTCCTCTATGGAATGGTTGAGGAAGGTAATCAAAATAAAGACCAGGCATTATGGAAGGGTCTCTACGGAGGAGTCTGGTGCCCTATCACCCTGATGGGCAGCACAGTAAGATCCATTGGGGCAGCTAGAAGGGGGAATGTAAACAGGCTCAAGAGCAGCACTCAGCACCTCTGGCAGCAGGATTTCTACCTGACTCGACCATCCTTAAACCAACTACATTCTATTTACATCTCAAAAAACGTCTTTCAAGGACATAACTTTATGGAGAGAAATTTGCAAGATTCCACTAAAAGCTCAGGCACGTTACACGTAAGGGCTCTCTGGTAAGCTTCGCTAGAAAAGAGGAGCAGGCTTGGCACCTTGGGATGCCCACACTGGTGCCGAATGTTCTATCCCCACCTGTAAACCCCGACCGGAGGTCCCCTGACTTGCTGCACCCCACACCCTGAGATGCGTCACGCGGGCGGCAGCCCCTCGCGGGTGAGCTCACATTATGAACATTTGGTGTGCTGAGGCTTCGCCGCAGGTGCCGAGCTTTGGTGGAAAGCGCTTCTTTGACCGTGACTGCCTGCAAATTTGAAAAGGACATTTATTTTTCTTCCTCTGATGACAAAAGTAATATATGTTTATTGTGGAGGATTTAGAAAGTATAGAAATAAAGATCATTTCAATCCTACACTCCCTCTCCCCCCATATTTACAAAACTGTAATCGTATTGTATCCATTTTTTTTTTTTTTTTTTTGCTTAATTTATCAAAAGCATTCCTCATAAATAAAACCAGGAAAACTGAAGAACTAAAGACATTTATGTTGTGGACTTTTATATAGGTGGGCAGAGAAAACATGGATGAAATACCACTAACTATATATCTCACTTGGGAAATTACAATCAACTTTTATGCTGCTTGTGTTTCACTCGTGCAGCAGTTTAGGTGGGACTAAAGGAAGATTCTTCTGACAAACGCCAACCTTAGTCCTCTTGTCGTTCAAAGCACACTTTCCATAACTTCGGCTACTGCCTCGATTGAATGACATCTCCTGTGCAGTTCCACTACCTAGTGGATTATTTTCACCTGAATATCCTGCTTTTGCCACAGAAGTTAATCTGGATCCAAAAATTAGGGAGAGAATATGTGGTTAAGCACGTGGGCTTCGGAGTCAAGCTTTCTGGGTTTATATCCAACTTTGTACCCCTTCTTAGCTGGGTCACCTTGGGCAGGTTGGCTAACTTCTGTCAGCCTCAGTTTTCTCATTTACAAATGCGAATTATGACAGTATTTACCTTGCAGGGTTATCTTGAAGATTAAATGAAATAATGTATCACTATTACTTAGGTGGTATTCAATAAAAGGTAGTCATTTGAATTTGTGTTACTATTTTGTCAAAGTAACTATTTTGTCTAATAAGAGGGCTACTCTCTACCAGTTTTTCTTCTCTGATAGATTGAGAGAGGAGGTGTTTGGGAAATACATTCATCTTTGTCCATTTGGGGTGAAGGCTGGTGATCTCACCCTCTGGTCCAGATGCTGCAGTTACTTGCCTGCCGGAGCCGTTCCAGGCTCAGGATGTTCTCCACCTGCAGCACGCCTCGTGTATACTTCTCGATGTACGTCTCCCCGTCTGCTGTGCCTTCGTTCTCACTCCTCGCTGCCAGGAGAGCCAGAGTCTCCCGGTCCTCAATCTCCTCTGTTGCCTAACGAGACAAGAAGGCAATTAGAATACTTTTACCTGAACAACATTTTTCTCAAAACGGTGGTGAGAAAATGATTTAAAAGTTTTGAGATTTAACACATTCTCCAATACTCACATTTTGATATTTTTAAAAAGTAATACATACTTTACCTTTGGTATGTTGGATACTATTTCATAGGTTACACCACAGGAATAAAATATATTCTTCAGTGATATTCTCCTCTTTAAACTCTGGGTGAAACTCTGGTAGAAAAGGAAAGCTGAATTAAGCGATGTGGAAAATAGAAGTTATTTTACAAATTGTAAAAGCATCATCAATTACTATGTTTTTGATATACACACAACACTTAGTAAAACAGAAAAAAACTGAATGGAAAAATCCTTGTCTCCAATCCTGAAGGACAATAGCGTCCAGCTGTAATTTAGGGATTAGGCTGCAGGATTTGCAGCTGATCCAGGGTTTTTCTGTGGTTGCTCCTTTTTCCCATTTGCCATCTTTCTACTTGATCTTGTCAGGGTTTAATGAATCTATCCTGGCACAGTCAGAAGTCAACTCAGAGGATCAGTTTTGCTGACAGCACCTCTGAGATGAGATCTGGGGAAGCATTAGGACAGAAATTTATTTGGAGCCTACCTCTGTCCTGGTTTTGTCACTAACCCTCTTGGACCAGGCGCTTAACCTTTTTCAAACAATAAAATGTCATAACTCCACTGCCTCCTAAGATTATGGGCCTCAAATCGGTCAAGGTGGAAAAGTCCTTTGGTGGATGACATTTACCTCTGCTATCCTCATACCCTGTTATCTTGGATAAATGAGAATCAGATTATAACCTGGTAGCGATTTGCATAGCCACTGTATTAACACCCCCAAACACTACTTTGTGATAGAGAGAAGGAAAAAACTTTGTGCTCATGTACGAAACGGCACAATCAGGCCCCGTTACTACCTGTTTGTTGTAAATATTGGCTGCAATCCGTTTTCGTAATACCAGCTCCATAGCAGCCGGGTGGCTGAGCTGGACTGTGGTCTTCACTATCAGGTAAATCCGCTCATTTTGTGGGGTGACCCTATTCAAGTGAACAGAATCATGCACCGAGGAGTCCCAGGAGGCTGTGGCTGAAACCTAGGGATGGGGGAAGGATGGGGACATGGAAACAAGACAACTCAGGTGGAGCAGTTTTATGTCATGCACTAGAAAGAAAATAAATGCAACTCTACATTGAATCATAGATGTTTTTCCTCGCCTTTTTAAAAAAAAAATTTATTTATTTATTATTTATTTTGGCTGCGAGGAGGGGTCTTAGTTGCAGCATGCGGGATCTTTAGTTGCGGCACGCGGGATCTTTAGCTGTGGCACACGGGCTTCTTAGTTGCGGCATGCATGCGGGATCTAGTTCCCCAACCAGGTATCGAACCCAGGCCCCCTGCATTGGAAGCATGGAGTCTTACCCACTGGACCACCAGGTAAGTCCCTCCTTGCCTTTTTGACAACACACACATTCTATTTTTTAAAGTTCCCAGTCCTCTTTCCCAAAGTCCAGACCACAGCAGTTTAATGGGCAGAGAGGCCCACAGGCATGTGCATTAATCTGAAGCCCTTTAAGAGATTCTTAAAGGTCAGTTACCTCCTCATCACTGTGCTTTATGATGGGCAGGTAGAAAAACTGGCTGCCATGCTCCTTGGGGAGGATGGAGTTCACGCCCGATGCATGGGGGCCCACAAGCTGCTCATTGGCACTGAGGTCATCCGCTGACCAAGTCCAGGGCACAGAAGCAAAAGTGGGGGAAACAGATTTTTTAAGCAAGCATCCAAAATTTTTAAATATGCTTTTTACAGATGAAGTTTACATGTAATGCAATTTTATTGAGTTTTTCATTCCTGCAGTTGAAACAGCAACTCCACTAACTACAACAGCTTCTATCCTTTACAGAAACAACTCCAGGAGCCAAAAAGGTGCCTTTGTGACTCTCCTATAAATGGACTGAATCTATTCTATATGTAGTCCTGGGAGCAAATATTTTCACTACATAAACACACCTTAGAATTTTGCTGCTTTCTGTCAATTCCTCCTTTAACGTAGTGTTAAGTTTGTGGTCCTACTTACATAACTTACACTAAATTAGAGATGTGAGTGGTTATCGCTTCTCGGCCTTTTGGCTAAGATCAAGTGTAGAGATTTGGGTGGTTAAATTATCAATTTAGAAACAAAGTTCTGAGCACTTGGGAGAAATGTGAAGGCCATCTTTTTCCAATGTCCTACCCAGTGTAGGATTCACCCTTCACAAATCTCTGTATATAGTCATCCAGTCTTTGCTTGTATAATGGGGAACCTCCAATAATGGGGAACTCACCACTTCATGAGGCAACGGTCTATTTCTAGGCTTTTAAAAAAACTGTTCATATGAAGAGCCAAAGCCAACCTCCTGTGTCTTCCATTCATCCATTACTGGTCTTCCCTCCAGAAGACAGGTTTTCAGGCTGTGCTCTGAGGATCCCAAGGGCCCTGCAGAAAGGCCTGCCAGAGCCTGCCCATCCCCAAACTCAGCAACTCTGCTTTCGTATTCCACACATGGGGTTCCATTCACAAGTTCATACTGAAAATGGATTTTACTGCTAAAACACATTGAAGACCCTTGTTCTGTATTCGCCCAGGTTCAATCTAATTTCTACAGTAAAGGACAACCCTTCATGCAGGGTTACAGATGATCGTGTTCTAGAAACAAAACAAATGGGGGTGGGGTGGGGAGCAAAGGGCACCAGTCAGAAATGCAGATTCCTGGGCACCTGCAATGCATAAAGATTCAGATCTCTAAGGGTGATTACCTTCTCAGGTAATTTCCATGTCCATTACTATTTCAGAGCAATAACTGCTCTCATGCCTTTGTATGCAATTCTCAATCTCTCAAGTGCTGTCTTTTTAAGAATAAATTTCCACATCTGTCTTCTAGTGATTCGACATGTCATGGCTTTATATATTTGGTTGGAGTAAAAATGTCACCTAAATATGGCATGTGCGTGATTAGGCAAGTGATTTAAGGGTCAAAATACTGCGGGTCTGATTAGATTACAAACCTAATTCAATGTGATAAGCCTTGGAACGTCAGGTTCAAACTTACCGTTCAAATCAAGGAAGAGAACAGGTATGTGGGTTTCCATTCCAGGTGGTGGGATCCTAAATTTAATAACAATATTTAATCATAACAAAATATGTGTTTTACATCTTGTTAAATAACCAAACACGACAGAGGTATGAAAGCAGAAGAGAACCACTGTGGAGTCAGATACAGGTTCTATAAATGAGATATTTTCACAGATCTTGTCACCCTTCTTAACACAAATCATGGGAATTATGTGACTTATGTAAAGAACTACAGTCATATGAATTACATGTAATTAATTGAAACACAGATTATTTGAAGGCTTTCTGAGAGTAATTCTAGCGACGGGAAGAAGGGAAGTGGCTATGGTTAGAGGAGGAACAGGGGACAGGATCGATTTGCCTCCAGAGCCCAGGATCCCATGCTGTTTCTTCTGGGCATTAGGACTGACTGATCAATCCATTGACTGACTCATCATTGTGGATGCAGTGCTTAAGTGCTGACTCTCTGTTGAGTCAAAATAAACAGGCAGGAGGGCAAATAAGAAGACATATTTTCTGCCCTTTTCAAGTATGCTCTGGAAACACCCTTCTTTCGACCCAAGATATGAGAATGTCTGGAGATCAGGTAATCATGTCCAAGGTGCTCGTGCCAAGGGCTGGAGGGCTGTCTGTCTGACTCCTGGCCAGTGATAAGTGCTCGCTGGCTTCCTGTGAGTGGAAGATGGTTGCAGTGGGCAAGAAGAAGACAGAGGGGAGAACTAGGGCTGGGTGGCCCTTCCCTGGACAGCTCACGGTACTTAACATTTTCTGTGACAGTCCTGGCAGGTCACTCACATGACCCGCCACAGACCACGGCACCATTGTCAGGTCTGCCCAGAAGGAAGAGCGGACTCACCAGTCGGCAGGCGCCCCGGGGATCCCGCTGCCCGGCGCAGGCACCAGCACGGCATTCCTCTCCTCCGTCAGCCCCACCCACTGCTCCACCAGACGGGCTTCCCGCTCTACGTCATCCTCTGTCTTCTCTGTGGGACAAAACGAGGGCATGAGCGCCAAGAGGGAGAAAGGACAGTTTCTAAATTTAAATCTATTTGCACTCAGTGGTACCCACAAGTGCCTTAAACATCCACGGAGTCCCAAACAGGGAATTGAGGCTTTGAAGTTTAAGACGGAGCACCCAGACAAGCTCAGAGAGGCTAGGACACTAGCCTAACAGATCATAAACCCAGGAAGAGTGGAAAGAGCGTTGGAACAGGGATTAGAAGACTTGGGTTATTTTTCTAGTTCTGTAATTTTGGAAGGTCGTTCAACAGATGAGTCTTAGCTTCCTAATTTGTCAAACAGGGTTAATACAAGTCATGTCTACTTCACGCACCTGTCAGAAGGATCAAGTGCAATAATGGATGTGACATTGCTTTATAAAACCACACATCATTTTATAAGGATAGAGGATTAAAAAACACCATATATTGCACTCTGCAAAACTAACTTGTTTTCCTTCATGCTCGTTATGAAAGGGATTTTATTTGATCTATTTTGCAATCCTCTTGGCCTAGTTCAACTCTGGAGTTAGCTGGGCATAGGCAAAGTGAGTTTTCATTAGCAGGTTGAGTACACACATACACACACTGAGGCCAAGAGCAGAACGCGGAGGCAAGATGTTTTACTGGGGAAGGACTTTCGCCGACTTCTGCATGAAGCGGATTCACATTCAGAACATGTCCTTGGGTGGAGAACCAACCACACTGAGTAAATCGTTCACTCAGGATGAGAAACCGGGGTTTTATTTTTAACTCATTTTTACTTATTTATTTTTGGCTGTGTTGGGTCTTCGTTGAGCTGTGCGGCCTTCTCATTGCAGTGGCTTCTCTTGTTGTGGAGCACAGGCTCTAGGTGCGCGGGTTCAGTAGTTGTGGCGCACGGGCTTAGTTGCTCTGTGGCATGTGGGATCTTCCCGGACCAGGGCACGAACCTGTGTCCCCTGTATTGGCAGGGGGATTCTCAACCACTGCATCACCAGGGAAGCCTGAAACCAGGGTTTTAAGAGCAGATTTCTGCTCTAGAATCCAAGTGGCCATTGCCAGCGTAAGCAAACTGAATCCTCGGAGCTGGGTGGTGGCGAGTGGACCTGCAGGCCGGCTTCAGGCCACCCCAAAGGAGCCAAAAGCATGGCTACCGCCCAATGGTAGCCACAGCCCACCTGCCAAGTGTCGTGGCTTCAGAAGTGACCCTTTAGCTGCTGTCAGTCCCAGGTTCTGAGCCTGGAATACCTCATGTGGAGGTGTCGATATTGATGGCATTTGCATTCATCAAAACAAAATCTGAATTTAACGTTTAATGTCAGTTAACTCAAGTAATGAAACATTACTTTCAAATGCAGAGCCTGCTTAAACACTGTACACTAATGATTCCTAATATCTATAATTGTCATGGGGTCAAAAAGCTAAGACACAGCAGTCCAGCTAAGGGAGGAAAACAGCCTACCACTACTGTCTAGAAGTGAAAAAACTACTCCCAGCCAAGAGTTTAATCTCACATACCTTTTTTTTTTTTTTTTTTTTTTTTGCGGTACGCGGGCCTCTCACTGTTATGGCCTCTCCCTTTGCAGAGCACAGGCTCCGGACGCGCAGGCCCAGCGGCCATGGCTCACGGGCCCAGCCGCTCCGCGGCACGTGGGATCCTCCCGGACCGGGGCACGAACCCGCATCCCCTGCATCGGTAGGCGGACTCCCAACCACTGCGCCACCAGGGGAGCCCTCACATACCTTTTTTATTGCTGACTTTTTTAATCTGTTCATCTAGGTATTCTCGCCGTTTAATGAGGGCATCAGACCACCTCTCTCTCACACAGTTTAAGTCTTCTTCCTGGCATCAGGGAAGGAAAACATTTTCCTGTAGAGTGCACAGATAACTATTTCTTTTTTTAAAAAAAAAAAAGATGTTTAAATTGATTAGGAAACTTTTCATTAGGAAAGGCCATTGAACATTGCTGTGTGATTAATATGCAAGAAAGCAAAGAGGCCTCAGGAACACTGCATGCTGATTGAGGATCCCATGACTCAGAAATCAGAGCCCCTGGATTTCCAAAAAGATAATTATGCTTAAAAGCAAGAGAAGCTCAAACTACACCAGCTGTTGGATGAGTCTTATATGGTATGGGCGTGCATGTATTTAAGTTGTAGCTATTCGTTTGAAGGGTTTGTGATTCTAAGCAGAAGGACACCAGAAACACAGCCCAAATCACAAAGCAGCAAATGGAATGGAAAACGACAGGCATTTTCATCATTCAGAGCTCGATGGCTGGATAAGATGTATTTTCTGAAAGGCAAAGAATAGATCAGTGGAGAACTTTTCAAACTTGCTGCAAAGGTTTTACCTCCAACCGCTACCATGAGGCTAACCGAAAACTTCCCATGCAAGAAGCCAACATGCAGTCAGCCATGCTGAGAACTCCCAGAAGCAGCCGCTGGACTCAACCGTGAACCACGTGGCAGCAAGCGCACAGACAGCCACAGGACGTTAGTTAATGGCGTTGCTGAGATCCAAGGGGATACTGGTATCTCCCCTACCATTTGTTTTTACTTGCTTGTTTTCTTTCTTAGTAAAATTATGAGGTGGGAAAGCCACCTACCAATTCTATTCAGGATGCTCTTTGACTTCCCTAATTCCGGCCTAACCCTTAAGACGTTACATTAAGAGCAGACACCTGAGAACTTCTGAGGCTTTACCTACAATGGACCCACATTTTACTTATAGGAAGGCACACCAGGAAAACATGCTTTTAAAATTTATGTAGAGAATCAGTACAAAGACTGGGAACCAACCCAGAAAAGTTCATCTTGGTTTGCCACCTTGACCATTACTGTTATCCCACATTCCACAGACAGTAGGCCAGTCAGCCCTGACTAGGTAAAACTTCACATTTGCATATATTTTTTCTCCCCTAGATTTCCAAAAAGAGATTAAAGCTCAGAGCTAAATTCTTCAGGTTATGAATAAGATTGGCCTTAAAGAGAGAAGAAAACTGGCTAAACAAAACCATGTGCTTAAAATGTCGTCAGTTTTCCTAACCGGCAAAAGTCTTTAAAAATACAATGGCACGCTAGAACAGTGCTACTCTCTTAGATATAAGGAGCTAACTGCAGGTTCACATAGGAAAGACAGGTCTGCTTAAAGATTATGGATGGATAACTACAATTCTTAAGATCATCAGTTTAATACAGTGAGAGTGGTCTTATTTAGAGAGGCTTTACGAGCCAGCAATTTGAGACGGCATAGCAAAAGTGCAGTATCTGCTTATAAATTTTGAACTGACAGGGAAATCTATGGAAATAGTATTGTATCCCTGATTACACTGAAAGCAAATCAAAAGCGAGTGAAAACTGCATATTCTTGCTCTCCGTTCCTCCTTTCCTCCTCCCTGCCCTCGGCTTTGCGAATGCTGGCAATTAGCAGCAGCTGTGCCCCATGCCACAGGATTGACAGCAGCAGTAATACCTGATAACTATCCATATCATCACCATCCTCATCATCTCTCTGGTAGGGAAAAAATAAACACAAAGGACATGCATTTTTTTTTTTTCTCCAACAGCACACAAGGAAAATAAGTCTTTAAGCTTAACACACACATTACAACGGATAGCACACACAACATCGGCATAATAAAACATTTAACTGAATCTCAAAAAGTGGATGTAATTCATTTGTCTATAATTACTTAAAGAATTTAAGATTTAATTTTTTTCTTTAATAGAGAAAGCAGTCATTTAAAAATGGGAACTCTCTCAGATTCTCTTAGCTGGGGATTGGACACAACCCCGCTATGGCACTGTTATGCAGTCACTATTTGTTTCTGGGTGAGCTATTTGACTGAGATTTAGAATGGGCAGAACTAGAAAGGACTTTAGGGAGTCTCTTGGTCAGGTTTTAGCTGTGAGGCAGCTAAGGCCTGAAGGATGAAATGACTGAAACCAAGGTTCACACAGATAGTGGCAGGGTCAGGACTGGAGGCCAGGTCTGCGCCCTTGTCCCTGCACCACACCACTGTCACTGTGAAATCGTCACAGGGGAAGGCCCACCGGGAAGCTATGACTCCACATACAGTCAGCTCTCCTTATCTGCATGTTCCACATCTGCAGATTCAACCAACCACAGAACCTTCCTGATTGGAGGGCCGAGTGTACTAGGCCATTTTATATGAGACTTGAACATTCTCAGATTTTAGTATCCAAGGGGGGGAGGGTTCTGGAACCAATCCCCCCGGATACCGAGGGAAGACTGTAGAAGGTTCTGTATACTGTACCACCGCAGTAAGAGCACAGCCCACTATTTTGGATACATGGCTCTATCATTATCCACTGTTGGATATGTCAGTATCCATGCCAATCAGGAGAGAAAAATCAGAACTGTCCTAAACCCATGGCAACATTTTACAATAATTACATAAACTAAGCATTTTGGCAAAACATTTGCAAAACAAAATCATCGTGTGGAAAAAAAAAAAAAGGGTTTTAGTTGAGACAATTTTCCTTAGAAACAAGAATAAAGAGGGAACTCCCTGGCGGTCCAGTGGTTGGGACTCTGTGCTCTCACTGCCGAGGGCCTGGGTTCAATCCTTAGTCGGGGAACTAAAATCCCACAAGCTGTGCAGCCAAAAAAAAAAAGAAAAGAAAGAAACAAGAATAAAGAAATCCCCATTTGTAGGGAATATCCATCTCTATGGAGGCAGGTTCTACTCAAAATGAATACTGGGTCATGTAACAACCTTCTTTAATTTTTCTATGGTTATTGGAGGGTTAATATTAAAAAAGGAACTGGAGTGGCCTAGTCAGACAAAAGACAAACTTTTTTTTCAAATGCCTTAAAAAATATAATTACATTATGTTCATATCTAAGTATACTTCAAAATATACTGCATTTTAAAAGTGCTTTAAAAATACTGTTAAGATTATTCTCTGTGTAGACTTTAAAATAAACTTTAGTTTTAGTTTGGTAACCATCATTTTCATTTGGATAACTCTAACTTCAGTAGTAAGCCCACTACTGAAATAATTTTTCTCAAATTAATTCCTCCTATTAATGAATAAAGTACAAACAGCTCTAATTTATCATTATCTTTTAGGCTAAGAAGATACTTCTATTCATCAAAAACTAGCTTGAGCTTTCATGATGTAGAACTGTTGTGACATCAGCATATTCTGGATTGGCTCAAGCTACTGCATCAAAATAATTCTTTTTTTTTTTTTTTTTTTTGCGGTACGCAGGCCTCTCACTGTTGTGGCCTCTCCCGTCACGGAGCACATGCTCCAGACGCGCAGGCTCAGCGGCCATGGCTCATGGGCCCAGCCGCTCCGCGGCACATGGGATCTTCCCGGACCAGGGCACGAACCCGCGTCCCCTGCATCGGCAGGCGGACTCTCAACCGCTGCGCCACCTGGGAAGCCCGCATCAAAATAATTCTGAAGTACTATGTCAACAACAAAAATGGTACTGGACATGACCTCGAGCATGGCAGCAAAGAAAAATAAAAGCTTTAAAACAGTCACAGTTTAAATTTGCATGACAGATACTATAAGAAGAGCATTCAGCACTGGGGGAAGGCAGATATTTGAGAGCTCAAATTTTGACAAAAATCAGTTTTAACTCAAGAGGTATAGCTATTTTTAAAAGTGCAAACAATCAATCCTTGCAATGTTCATCAAACAGGAATAGTCAGCCAGTTGGTGATCCATGTTCATAGGTCATAATTCACACACAGATTCAAAGTTTTATCTAAGATCAGAGATTTATTAAGCCACAAAATTTTATGGCACAAAGGGACCTCAGAGATTTATTACGTCTACCTCATCATTTCAGAGGAAAGAAAAGGGGAACTCGAAGTTTAAATTACTCAGTTAAGTCAAACAAAACTTAAGAACCCAGGTCTCCTCACTCCAAGTCTGTGCTCTTTCTACCAGGCCCTGCAGTTGCCCCCGGAGCTGATGGCCAAGTGGGGGACAACCCAACTTCCCCTCCACATACAGCGAAAAGTCTGGTGGAGAAGCCTCCCTGGAAACAGCAGACTCCAGCCTCACAACTCCATTCATACTCTTCCCAGGCTTTGAGTCGGAGGCAGTTCTGGCCTGGGATGAGGAAGGCAGTGTCTGACACAGCTGTGCCTGCCTTACGGCCCAACAGTCCAAGCCAATGTTTCAGTAAAGTCTTTGCTGCCATGAAGCCAAAAGGAAACTGAGATGGAAGATGAACCCTTCTCAAGATAGGCTGGGCTTACGCCCAGACTCTACAGAGAAAAGTTTTCTCCCCATCATGACAGGGAGTGTGTTCCCCGTCATGTGTGGCAGTGAGAGAACCGGAATTCAATGGTCTGATTCCTCCCAGTCCCTAATTACATCTGATAGTAAAGTGGGGACTTGGTGAAGCACATGCGTTCTTTCAGGCCCCTGGGGACAAGTTCCTGATCTTACAGTTTATTGTGACTGGTAAATAAGATGAATTCTTAGCTGGTTCCAACTTTTAATTTTTTTTTTAAGTGAGAAAAGAAGGTTTAGCAAAAGGAGATTTAATGAACAAAAATGATCATGAGGACAACTTTCAATTAAAAAGTAAAGCTTTCAGAGAGCTGGTTAAGTATGCCAGTGTATGGGGGCAACTTTCTATTAATAAAAGTGGATCAGGCCAAAGCCAGCAATATCAAACACCCAACATAATTTGGGCCAGATATAAAATAAATCCTGCCTAAAGTAAATGAGCACTGTAGCATTGATGTGTGTTTATAAATAAAATTATTATTAATCGGTACTAAGCCAACACAGTAACTTAAACCTAGCAAAAAGGCAACGGACGGAAATATGGATGGGGTGGCGGAGGCCAATACATGCTTAAGGCAAGGAGTTCAGTTATATTCCTGAACAGGTCTCCGTCACAGATCACTGACCACCTTAATTCTACACTAACCAATCTTTGTTAAATACTGTTTGCAATCTGTTGGTCTCACCTGGTAACTGTCCAGCCCTCTCTGGAGCTTGGTGGACCTGGCGGTCACGCAGCCAATGGAGATGGACAAGATAGCTTCGACCATGAGTGGCAGTGTCCCAGAACGCTGGACAGGCTTCACTGTGACTTGCACTCTCCGGGAATGACCCTGCAGGGGTGGGGGTGTGATGCGGAAATGGGGGCCAGGAATGGGGATGGGGAGGGATGGATGGGGGAAGAGGATCAAGGAAGGGGAAAGAATTAGGGAACAGAGAGGCAAATAACTAGAAAACTCCAGAAACTGTAAGAGTGGGACAGGGAGAAAACACGAAACAAGCAAAGACAAACCTAGTACCTGTCTGAGTTGAAAGACACCTCCTGTGTTGACATCTTTTGCCTGGTGAAGCTCCACAGCGGCGTACTCCCCCAGCTCATTCAGCTCTAGTATGGAGATCCACATCTCTATTCTGCGAGTAACCTCGTTCCACCTGCAGAAACACGTTCCAACCAACGACCATGTCATTGTCCGGGACATTATTAGCAACAGGAAGAAGGCCCCAGTCCCTGAGCACTTACTATCCATGAGGCACTGTGCTATGTGTGTCACATAGATTATTTTCTTGTTTAACACTCAGAACAATCCTGTGGTATGGCTTCTTTTCATTTATTTTATTGATATATACCCTATATGCAGTGAACTGTCCCGATCTCAGGCGTAGACTTGGAGGGATGGTGACAAATGCATACACCTGTGCATACACCTGTGCATACACCCGGCCATCGCCACAGCAGGTCTGCTCAGGCCCCTTCCCACTCAATCCCCACACCACCTGCAGCAGCTGTGTAACCTCACAGATTAGTTTTACCTGCTCTAGAATTTCATATAGATGGAATCATGCAGTAGTGTACTCTTCTAGGTCTGGCTCCTTTGATTCAGAACAATGTTTGTGAGATTCATCCACAATATGTAAGAGTGGGACACAGTCCTTTTTTATTGTTGAGTAATATTCTATTATATGACTAATAACGCAATTTGTTTATCAAACATTCTCACACTGAAGGACATAGGGTTGTTTACAGTTTGGGGGATATCATGAATAGAACTGCCATAAACATTCATGTACCAGGCTGCTTATGGACTTATGTTTTCATTTTTCTTGGGTAAATACCTAGGAGTGGGATTGCTGGGTCACGGAAGAGGCAAATGGTCAACTTTAAAAGAAGATACCCTTCTGTTTTCTTCTATAAGCTTTATAGTTTTATCTTTTACATTTAAAGTCATGCTCCATCTCAAATTAAGTGTTGTGTATCCTGTGAATTAAGATCAAGGTTGTTTTCTTCCATAAAGGTACACAGATGTTTCAGTCTCATTTGTTGAAAAGACTTTCCTTTCCCCATCGAATTTTTCCAGGGCCTGGTAGTTCCTTTCACCATTCCCATTCACAAAGGAGGAAACAGGCTCAGAGAGTCCTTATTCTTCAACCACTGTCCAAGGGTGAGCCTTGACCCTGTGTCTAAAGCCCTCAGCCAAGCACAAACCTGTCATGCAACGTTCTTGTCTTAGCATGAAGGGAATCGACTTCCCAGACAGAGCTGCCGTTCCCGGTGCACCGGTGGCCCCACACTTCGATGGCCAATGCTCCATCTGAAATGAACTCCAGGAATTCTTCCGTTACACTCACCACGTAGTCCTGGGATACGCGGGGGAGAGGAAAGGGTGACAGGAGTTAGGCAGAAAGGAATCTGAAATTTCCTTTTTAACTTTCAGCTGTATACAGAGTCATTTCAGAGCACACTAGCCTGATCCCAACCTTAAAACCATCGCTGCTGTTTCACAGAAAACCGCAAAGAAACCAGAATATTAGATGGGAAGTGATATTCTGAGGTAAGTTAACTTTTTTTTTTTTTTTTTTGCGGTGTGTGGGCCTCTCACTGTTGTGGCCTCTCCCGTTGCGGAGCACAGGCTCCGGACGTGCAGGCTCAGCGGACATGGCTCACGGGCCCAGCCACTCCGCGGCATGTGGGATCTTCCCGGACCAGGGCACAAACCCGTGTCCCCTGCATCGGCAGGCGAACTCTCAACCACTGCGCCACCAGGGAAGCCCTGAACTCCTTTCTTTAATAAATGAGGACACTGAGGAAAGCAGCAGCCCCACATCGCACTGCCTGTTGGCTGCAGAGCTGAATCTGTCCTCCCTTCCTCCTGGTTCACTCTCTTTTCCCTGGGACCACTTTGACTTTCAGACAGAACAGACCAATCAGCACAGCAAAAAAAAAAAAAAAGGGAACTTCTGATTGTTCCTTGCTATGGCTTAGAAGACCAAAACAGAATTAAATTTTATACGATTATCTCCAAGATTCTGCGCTCTTACTCTTAAACCCTCCCACTCCAACTCTTTGTTGTGAAATACAAACAGATGAGCATGAGGAAACGGGTGCTGAATAGACGGAGCAGTGAGGCATCACCTGGAACAAAGCAGCAGGCAAGGACCATGCGGACTTCCTTCCCATTAGTGGAATCTCAGGTGACTCTAATTTCTGGAAAGGGCTGTGCTGTATTGGTTTAAACTTATACTACCTAACTTCTTATTTTATTTGGAGACAGAGCCAGAATTTTAAAAGGAAAATAAACTTCATGACCAATTAGCACAAACTACGCATTTTAGAGGTTAAAAAAAACCCCAAAAGACCCCAAGGTTGGGCTTCCCTGGTGGCGCAGTGGTTGAGAGTCCACCTGCCGATGCAGGGGACATGGGTTCGTGCCCCGGTCCGGGAAGATCCCACATGTCACGGAGCGGCTGGGCCCGTGAGCCATGGCCGCTAAGCCTGTGCATCCGGAGCCTGTGCTCTGCAACGGGAGAGGCCATAGCAGTGAGAGGCCCGCGTACCACAAGAAAAACAAAAAACAAAAAAAACCCAAGGTCACACAGCGAGTCCAAAGTCTCTGAGACTAGCATCTATTAAACCAGTTGTTAACTAGGATGTACTTAAAATCCAAGTTTCATCCTTCTAAATAAGCAGCTTTTTGGATCCAAAGAAAGATGGGGAATATTTAAAAGAGTATTCAGAGAACCATAACGACAACGACAACAACAACAACAAAAGATTAATAAAGAATTAAGAAACAGACTTGGTGAATACAGGTAAAAATAAAAAGTGGGCTATTCTCATCAAAATAAAGACTTGACAGGGGACTTCCCTGGCAGTCCTGTGGTTAAGACTTCACCTTCCAATGCAGGGGATGCGGGTCCGATCCCTGGTCGGGGAGCTAAGATCCCACATGCCTTGGGGCCAAAAAACCAAAACATAAAACAGAAGCAATATTGTAATAAATTCAATAAAGACTTTAAGAATGGTCCACATCAAAAAAGATCTTTAAAAAACAAATAAATAAAAACTTGACAGGGACTTCCCCAGTGGCACAGTGGATAAGACTCCATGCTCCCAATTCAGGGGGCCTGGGTTCGATCCCTGGTCAGGGAACTTGATCCCACATGCATGCCACTACTAAGGAGCCTGTGTGCCGCAACTAAGAAGCCCGCCTACCACAACTAAGACCTGGTGCAACCAAAAAATAAATATCTTAAAAAAAGAGAAATCTAGCCTTTCAAAAAAAAACCTTGACAGACTTTACATATTGGAAATTTTATAGGTGGTGATATGGATTTGTCTTCTAACTGTAGAACCAGAAAGAATAGGCGCCATTTCGAAAAGAAGGGGTCTTGAATATCTATGGAGAATTGCCCAAAGAAAAACAAAATTACACAGAGGCTAGAGTCTGGCTGTCAGAAATGACTGGTTGGCAGTCTGATATGAAAGACAGGAAGAGTAGCTGATGTCACAAAATAGGTCCAACCAATATTCACCAAATATTCGCCTCTCTCATTTTGTATGATCTTTAAAAGCTCACACGGGACTTTAGAATGCTATGCTTAGAATTCAAAAGAATGAAAAATATCTACAGCAACTTATATGGTTAGATGCTCACGTATATTAAAATAATAAAATGCAATTCTGCAATCTGTAAAACGTGATCACATTTTTGTAAAAAACTTTTTAAAGTTATGCATGCGTGATGGTAAGAGTGTGTATCTCTGGCCATTTATGTGTATGAACATATGTTTGCACACACATAATATACAGCAAATTGTCACTGGTCATCACAGATTTCAGGTAGAGGTCTTTCAGAGTTTATTTTATTTTATTTATTTATTTGTTTTAAATTTTATTTATTTTTTGGCTGCACTGGGTCTTCGTTGCTGCGTGTGGGCTTTCTCTAGTTGCGGCGGGTAGGGGATACTCTTCATTATGGTGCCTGCGGTTCTTATTGCAGTGGCTTCTCTTGTTGCAGAGCACGGGCTCCAGGTGCATGGGCTTCAGTAGTTGCGGAGTGTGGGCTCAGTAGTTGTGGCACACGGGCTTAGTTGCTCCACAGCATGTGGGAACTTCCTGGACCAGGGCTTGAACCCATGTCCCTGGCATTAGCAGGCAGATTCTTAACCACTGTGCCACTAGGGAAGTCCCCAGATTTTATTTTAAACGCTTTCAAACGATCTGAATTTGTATTAAAGTACGTTTTGAGGTTAAAAAGCTCAATAAACCTATTATGTTTATGAAACATTCATATGGGAAAAAACTCTAAGTTACAAGTAGACTTTTGAACTGAGTCGCGGCCGGGTGTTTCCCAAGTAGCTCATTTTTTAATGGCATTTGTACCTTACAGTGAGAGAAGGTCACAGCGTACTGGGCATCCTTGGACTGTGGGGAAGGCACCTCTGGGTCCACTACTGGGGCAGCCACTGTGGATTCACACTGGTCCCAGAATGTGTATTGACAGAAGACGAAATTTGAGAGGTTTAAGGGCAGCCCAGTTGCCTCTTTAATTTTTACCTGGAGAGAGAAAAAAATGCAAACATAACTCTCGTAAAGAAAACAAACTATGCATTCTTTTCATACCCAGCTACCTCAAATTTAAGAGTGGGTGATGAAATAAATAAATCAGTCATCCATGTGACAACTGAAAATATTTCATTAAGGGTTACCTACTTGTAATGAAATGTGTACCATAGTTCCATAACTACAGTATGTGAGCATGGTGACAAATGCACACATCCCTCTCAAACTTTCCTAATGACCGAGTTTCTGACACAGCTGTGACCTTTACTAGAAAAGCATGATTCACTAAACAATATGCACTCCTTGCATGCCACATACATAGACTTCTGAAATTTCATACAACTGTCATCAGAAAGTGTGCTGCACTTCTGGGAAAAGTACTGTCTGTTATTGTATTTATTGTCAGAAAGTTTAACTTTTACCATTTTCTATGAAAAACTCCTAAGATTTTCCATAAAATTGTTTTGAATTGAAAAGGGCATATATCTGAGCCTTCCCAGCCCTGCCCTCTCACCCGGCATGTCAGTTTTTTGACTCGGTGAATGATTTCCCCGCTGCTGTCTACGACTTCAAGACTCCCGCTTTCACTGGAGTTCTCCGAGGAGTCATCCTCCACCACGCGTTCCGGGACGGCGCCTGTAACTCGCATCACTTCCACATGGAGACGCCCGGCAACCTGGGTCAAGGAACCAGAGTGCCGTGGGGTTAAAGACATCCTGTGGACAATACTGACCTGAGGTGGAAAGCATGCTACGACATCTCCGGCAAGCAGCTCCACTGTTATTGCTGGGCCACCTCCAGCAACGGGAAGCTCTCAGTACTTCCAGAGCCAGCCCACTCCATCGCCTGCCCTGTAATCACCCTGCCTTACTTTGAGCCAAATTTGCCTTTGTACCTTGCCTCCTGGAGTCATCTTCATTCTTACCCGTCTTCTACAGGACAGCCCATGAACAGCACAAAGGCAGCTATCACATTCTACCTAGAGTTATCTGTTTCCCTCATTCACATATTCATTCATTTACTCATTTGATCAAATACCTGGCATCGTGGGAACACCACGACAAAAAGACACAGGCTCTGCTGTCTGGGCACTCACAGTCAAGTGGGGAAAGACACAGAATTAAAAACCCAGTGTAGGGGGCTTCCCTGGTGGTGCAGTGGTTAAGAATCCACCTGCCAATGCAAGGAACACGGGTTGGAGCCCTGTTCCAGGAAGATCCCACATGCCACGGAGCAACTAAGCCCGTGTGCCACAACTACTGAGCCTGTGCTCTAGAGCCCATGAGCCACAACTACTGAGCCCGTGTGCTGCAACTACTGAAGCCCGCGCGCTCTAGGGCCCGTGCTCTGCAACAAGAGAAGCCACCGCAATGAGAAGCCCACGCACCGCAACGAAGTGTAGCTCCTGCTCGCCACAACTAGAGAAAGTCCGCGCACAGCAACAAAGACCCAAAGCAGCCAATACATAAATAAATAAACAAACAAATAAGTAAATAAAAACCCAGTATAAACTAGCTGTTCTAATAGAGATACATGCAGGTTGTTAGGAGATAAATTTATCCACTCAACAAATATTTACTGAGAGTCAGTGTGTGCCGGGAACTGTACTAAGTGCTGTGTTTACAACAGTAAACCAAACAGTCATGGCCACTGGGCTCATGGAGCCTCTCCCCTAACCTCTTGGGAGCAGAGAATGAGAATGGAAGTGACCTTAGGGCTGGGAGAAGGGTGAGGGGGTAAGACCTACTCCAGGAGGAGCGACAAAGTCACCAAGTTATAAGGAAATAGTTTCTTTGAGACTGTTTTTCGAAAAAAAAAAAAGGGGGGTGGGGGGAACTTAAGTTTCCAGATTATCCTGGTGGTTCTCTGCATTGGTGCCAGTTTAGCAGTGTCTCTCTTATAGCTGGTTTCACAGAACTGATTTAAGGATAGGAATGACCCTGACCTTTGCATTCTCAGTGTGGTAACTGGTCAGGTTTTCTTTGGCAACACAGTTTTAGGTCGTAATGACTGGACTTGTGAAGGGGACACATGCTCTGGCACTGCTGTGTCATCTTACATAGTGAAGCTTATTTTTTAAAGGTAGCTCAGATCTAACTTCCACAGAGCAATTGGCCCTGACACCCAAGACCTGAGAGAAATTAGTTGACGGTATTTGACAAGTGAGACAAATATGGAGGAAGGAGCAAGAGAAGGGGAAGAAAGGAAATATGAGAAAACGTTAGAAGACAGTGGCTCTTAAGCTTTTTTCCCCAACGTTTTTTGAGACCCTAATACATTTTTAGTATAATTTCAGGGGATTAACGAAATACTCAAAGCCCACCATGGACCCTAGCTTAAGAAACCCTGACTACGGACTCAGCCACTAGATCTCTTTGCCATAGGAGTTGTGCCCATTTTTAACATGGGATAAAGCAACTTAGCCCACTATTTTCCTAGAGCATAATGTCCACAGGTGGGTTACTACATGTGGAATGTGAGCTGTGCACTTACACATCACAACTGGGAATCTAGGGTCTATTTTCTGGGTTCCCTTTGGGCAGAATGGCACCTTATTCTTAGTCTGATCTAAGAATCACAAAAAATAACTTAGTATTTCCAAGTTTGCATGTTATTGAAGGATAAGCTAGGAAATAAGGATGTTACTAAATTTAAAATGAAAACATCAGTTGATGAAGTGGATAATATAAAAAAGTTTGAACTTGAACATTTTCTGAAATGTTTCAGGCTGACAGAAAGCCAATATAATGAAATAAATGAAATATGAGGGGCATTTTTTTAAAAAAGGGGAGGTAACAGTGGGATGCTTAAGCTTGTTTTCTTTGAATATTTTAGAATTTCAAAATAATCCTCCCAAGTTGTATGTTGTAAAGACCACTTAGGGCCAGGAAGGAGTTAAAGTGTACTACGGAGGTGAGAGATTCAAAGAGAAATCAATATGGGGCACAGAGCTGAATCTGGTTTCCAAAAGCTTTCAAATTTGATTAAAACAAAGAAAATACTTGTGAACCACAAATAAAAAACATGTTCTAATAATCTTTTAAAACCATGCCTTAATTTTGATAGTTTCTTTTGATATTAGTAGAGAAAGAAGAATGTGATCCTGATGCTTCACCCTAGTTTCTTGATCTACCTCAAGAACAGAGCTTAAATCGAATTAAAAAATAAAAAATGAACTTGAGCTCGGTGCTTTGTGATGACCTAGAGGGGTGGGATAGGGAGGGTGGGAGGGAAGCTCAAGAGGGAGGGGATATTGGTGGTACATCTATACATATAGCTGATTCACTTCGTTGTACAGCAGAAATTAACACAACATTGTAAAACAATTATACTCCAATAAAGATGGAAAAAAAAAACCAAACTTGAACCATGGCCATTTTCTCAGAGGCTGGCTTGTCCTTACCTCCCCCTGCTGGCTGATGATAGGAACTGCATACAGAAGTTTCACATCACAGAACAGACACTCCAAGAACACATTAGCCACGCCAATTAGGTTGTGATTCTCTTGGGCTTCATAGAAAGGGTCACCTCGTTTCCCGCAGAGTCGCTTTGTCTGAATGGTAGGGGAGGCGGGGGGAAGGCGAGTAGGAAACAAAACATCAACTTAAACAATACTATTTAAAACCAGCATTTTTAACTGTTTTAAAAAGAAAGCACTGGGCTTCCCTGGTGGCACAGTGGTTGGGAGTCCGCCTGCCAATGCAGGGGACGCGGGTTCATGCCCTGGTCTGGGAGGATCCCACATGCCGTGGAGCGACTGGGCTGGTGAGCCACGATTACTGAGCCTGCGCGTCTGGAGCCTGTGCTCCGCAACGAGAGGCCGCGGTAGTGAGAGGCCCGCGCACTGAGATGAAGAGTGGCCCCCGTTTGCCACAACTAAAGAAAGCCCTCGCACAGAAACGAAGACCCAACACAGCCATAAATAAATAAATTAAAAAAAAAAAAAGCACTTATCCAAATAAATTAAAAAGAAGTAAAAATAGAATCATGTCACACGAATAAAACAGAACTATTCCACGGGAGGGGCTTGTTAAGTGACATAAGGGCAGGGAGAGCTCTTCTTTGGTTACAGCCCCACCTATCACACCCCGTCTTCCCTATCACACCCCACCTGCAAGGTTTCATTCCCTGTGCTTTGCCTCATTTCCTTCACCGAATCTTTTTTTCCATTACTAATGTAGAAAAAATGGATCATGCTTTCTAAAATTATTCTTAGCATCTACCTAGCCATGAACACAGCTAGGGGAGCACGAACACATGCTAATGAATACAAAATCCACACTGGCTCCATTTAAGCTGATTTTTAACAGCATTGACGAAACAGCACAAGTTCACTTTGTCCTACTTCACTTCACTTGAAATGTAGTAGCAACCCAATAAGAACATGCTATGTGTTCTCTTCATTTAGTTCCTATCTGTGTGGGGATCACATGTTTTATGACCGATCCAACTGATCCTCTCAAGGTCAACTTTCACTTTACATTTCTAATATAAATGTCCCAAGTAGCACGACAGATATTCACTGACGCACATATGTGTGTTCTGACGATTAAATCACTTATATTCTTGTCCTTTTAGCACAACCAAAGCTCCTTTACATTTTGTCCCTCTTACCTCAGGAACCTTCTCCTTCCATTCTTGATAAAGGTCTCGCATATCGATTAATTTATTCTCCAGCTTCTCGATGGTCCACACTTGGGTGCTCTTTCTTTTCCTCCTCACTTGAATAGCTGGCTCGCTCACTATGGCTCCTCTCTGCAGAATGAAGGAAAACAAAAACAAAAAACAAACATAACGCATCTTGTTATAACTCTTTTGGATTGTTGAAGCAATATGTATTATCATAAAGTAGGAAGTTTGAAAAGAAAAAACACATAATGTATACAAAAGAAGATGAAACCCTATCACCTAGGGAGTATTCTGGTTTATTTTCAATCTTCTTTGTATACCCATGCACACACAGTTTATTTTTATCACAGTCAGAACCAAACAAATATACAAATTTCCTATCCCAATTCTCTCTCCACAGTTCACCTTCTTGTGTGGTTAAATATTCTTCATAAACATGATTTTTCATAGCAACACAGCCATCCATTATAGGGATGTATCACTCACTTGACTAATTCTCTTGGTCAACATCATGGCTGCTTCAAATTTTTGCTATTACACAGGCCACTGTGATAAGTGTCCTGGTACAAAAGCACATAAATGTTTATGAACACGTCTATAAGTACAGATTTAGAATAAATTTCTCAAAGGAGAACTACTTGGTCAAAAGATTAAAATGCAAGAAGACTGACGAGATACTCTCTGACTCGTTTCTAGCTCGCTTGTTGGAGGGAAAAATGAATGGATGAAAAATTATTTCTTCCAAAGTTTCTCCTTAAATGAAAATTTCTTCAAGTTGAAATGACAGGAAACTTCCCAATGGCTGCAAAGAATCCTTCTGTGTATGAAAAACAGGTATCATATGAGTCTTCCTTTCTCAAAGAATTCACTCTCAGAATGGTACTATCACAAAATATACACACATTCCCCCATTTCAGGAGGCATTTATATGAAAGAGAAAAGCAGGAGGAATTACTTATATATATTTCTAGTTTCAATGTTTTATTTATTCATTCATTCATTCATTTATTTTTTGGCCATACCAGCGGCTTGTAGGATCTTAGTTCCCCAAACAAAGATTGAACCCGGGACCGCAGCAGTGAAAGCACCGAGTCCTAACCATTGGACTACCAGGGAATTCCCCAGTTTCACTGTTTTAAAGAAAGAATTTATATTAGCAAGGCTTTTAGCCCCCCAAATTCTCATATTCCGATCATAAAATACCCGAAGGCATATATACCCAAGATCTCTAAAGGATGTCTTAAAAAGAACAGACCCTCCGGCTCACGTCAGGGTCTCCTCACGGATGTTCCGTGGATGCCAGGTTTACGTTCCACTTACAGTATCTACTGTTGTACCTCTCGCTCTCATCTTCTTTGAGAACATTCTTACCTTTCTATTGGCACTGAGGTTTGCAGCAGGGATCTGCAGAGTCACCTGGTAGTCGGTGAGTCTGCTCATCTCCTCGGCTAAGAAGTTAGCCTCCCTCACCAAGGTATTAGCTTTGACCAGCTGCTCCCGCAGTTTTGCCAGGCTTTGGCGGAAGAGTTCATCCCTGTGGCACAGCAGAAAAGGACATGAGAATGTCCAAAAGAAAACGGCAGTCCCGTTTCCAAGTGAGTCATGTTGTTAGAAAGTAATAGAAAACTCCTCTCAAACAATTGTTTTTCAAGCTATTTTTGCCAATTCACCTCTTATCCTCCTCTCTTCCCACCAGGTTTCCGTGAGCTCTCCACTGGTAACCACAGATGAAGAGCAAACACGTGGGGTGACTTAACTTCAAACCATGTTTTAAATTATATAACATTTGAAAACAACTAGATTTTGATATGGTAATGCACATGTACACACAAAACCCAATGAAGCAATCCTTTAGGAAAAAGAAATGATTACGACTTCTGTGTGCTTTGGGGTGGGGAAGATCTGGAGCCAGTAAGGAGAAAGTGTTTTACGTGATTTCTTCAGTTGGTAAAAGGTGAGAAGTAGGGACTTCTGTGGCAGCAGAAATTCGTTTCTCAACTCTACACAATAGCACTTCCTGATAAAAGCTTCTCTAACAGCCTAACTGGGTCCGAACCCTATTATATGTTTTCCCAGCCCCACACCTTTTGCCTCAGTAGCCTTCATCATAGTTACAATTTTTCATTTATTTGTGTAATTATTTGACCAATAATGTCCGTCTCCTCTACGAAGCTGTAAGCACCCCCAGGGCAGGGACCATGTCTTTTTTGCTTGTCACTACACCTAAAGTGCATGGTCCATCACAGGATATGCAAAAATTACCCACTGAATGAAATAAAGGGTACAGCTGACCCTTGAACAACATGGGTTTGAACTGCGTAGGCCCACGGAGATACAGATTTTTTTCACTGTGATCCATGGCTGGTTGAATCTGTGGATGTGGAATGCAGATATCAAGAACCTACTGTAAAGTTATACTCGGATTTTCGACTGCTTGGAGTGTCAGCACGTGATAAACGCTCAAGACACGTCAGGCGCCATTATTTTTATTACAACACATGATAATGGACTATCAACAGACCCGGGTTCAAACCCTGGCCTTTTCATTTACTTAATGGGTGACTGAGGGAAGGTATTTAAAATGATTGTCCAAGCTACAAGACAGAACGAATAGTTCCCACAGCTTGGTGCTGCTGGGAGCATTAAATAAAATAAGCAGCATTCCTAGACTGTGGTAAGACCACAACAGAACTCAGCAATACTTATTGTGGTTGTTTTTGTTACCGTTTCCTCCACTACTACCTCAGTTCTGATATAAATAAAGTCACAAGGTAAAAAAAAAAAATTCACATTTAGTAGATTTCTTAACATTAAAATTGTATTTAAATGGGTTCCAACATAAGAGAAATAAAAAACAAGAAATGGTTTTATGCTGAAGAACTATTCAAATGTTCTCTACTTTAAGACCAGACCGTGGTATTCTAACTTGGTACCGTTTTTATTAAAGGGTAAGGGGGCAGGTGTAATCTTTAACAACTAACATCACAGTAAACATACTTAGGATAAATAATATCTCTGAAAGGAAAGGCAAGTGCTAACAATCCAGGCACGGGAGTAAGATTTCCCTCTTTGCCAGGTCTGTGCCGCTTTGACGTGCCTCCGACCGCCTCCCCCAGGACCCCGAGGCCTTGACTCTGGGCGCCTCCACCCCCGTTCCCCTTCGTACCTCTCCTCTGCCCACTGGGTCACTTTCTGCTGAGCTGTCTGGCTGCTATAGGCCAGGCGGTCAGGGCCGCTGCTCTGGGGCCGCCTCTCTGGGGACAGCTGCTGGCGGAGCTGCTCCAGTTCGCGCTCGTACATGAGCCGCTGCTCCTCAAGGGCGCTCCTCTTTTCTTCCAGGTACTGTTTCTCCAGGACCTGAACCACATTTTGAACTGGGTCTGGTGAGTCAAGAGACAAGGCGAGGTGCCTTCAGCGGTGGCTACGACAGGGAGCCCATGGGTGTTCCTTTCGGCAAAAACCATCCCTGCCCCCAGAATCGAGCCTTTCAATGTGCTGCCTGTGAGCGGCCTGAGAGGCCCCATCAGATGAAATCCTCTCCACTTCCTTTTCCTTAACATTTTAGATCAATGCCCTGGGGGGAAACATTCCCCACATCTACTATGTGACTTTCTTCACTTTGATGAGCTCATCCTAATGTTTAGATAGACCACTCAATTGCAAAAAGCAGATGACAGGGGAAAGGGGGTTGGGATTCTATCCACCGAGAAGAAAAACTCAATGAAAGCTAAGACAACTTCAAAGACAGAGCCACGTGAGATTTGATTTTTCTGACAGTCACTTTTTAACGCTCTTCTAGCATTGGTTTCAGCACATGGCAAAGGGTCTGTATTTCTGATTTTAGCCACAAATTTATTACTCCTGAATTTCTCTAATGTGAGAGGAAACTTACAGATCGCAGCATGTGTTTGAAAACACTGATTGAATATACAGTCTGGCAATTTCTCAGGTGTTAATAGTCAAGAAAGCAATTCACTTGCAACTATTTCTGATTTTTTGCGTTTGCAGATTGAGAGATCACCAACACACATGTGGGTGAACAGGTATTAGAAATACTAATGGGTCTTGTTGAAAGGGGCCATGACTGTGACGAGTGGTGGCTGTGGTGTAGGCAGGACTCGGTCCTAAAGAGCTAATTGGCTATGGCAGGACATTAGCTTGGTAACAACCAATGGCCTGGATGTAATGAAGAAAGATTAAGGAAGGCACTGACCACATGCACAAAAGAGAAAGTCATGCTGTCTCTAGGGAAACAGTATGTTAGACGATCTGGATGGTAAACAAAGAAATCACCATAATGGTAAATATTTCCCTGAAGTACACGGGACCTAGGAGATGTGTTCGTATTCTCAGACTAGCCTGAGATTCACACACTTGCTTATTATTCAGTGCTGTTCGTGTCATATTTCTTTTTTTGCGGTATGCGGGCCTCTCACTGTTGTGGCCTCTCCCATTGCGGAGCCCAGGCTCCGGACGCGCAGGCTCAGCGGCCATGGCTCATGGGCCCAGCCGCTCCGCGGCATGTGGGATCTTCCCGGACCGGGGCACAAACCCGTGTCCCCTGCATTGGCAGGTGGACTCTCAACCACTGCGCCACCAGGGAAGCCCTCCTGTCGTATTTCTATATATTGACTCTCATTTTAATTTCCAGGATAAGAGAAGGAAATTAAGAGGAATTTTTACATCGCCTCATGATAGCTATTGACTGACTTTACCAGAAGACCCTATTAATTTGTGAAATCAGCAGGTAAATTTTAGTAGTTTTCTTTATGAGAAGAGGAAAAGAAAATAGCATGTTAGCTTTAAAAACAGGGTTAAATAATACAAAACAGAGTAGAAAGTACTTTTAAAAATCACTAGATACACAGAGTATAGGTGAGTTGTTTTAAGAAAAATGACAACCACAGCAGCAATAATAATCCTACTGGCTGCTGGCTATATCTCAGGTAGAGGCACTATACGCTTTGCATGCATCATCTCATGAAAACCTTGCAACAAACTTAAGGGTGGATGGCGTTCCCATTTCAAAGATGAGACAAACTGGGACTCAGAAAGGTTAAGTAGCTGACCTAAGATTGCACAGATAATAAGCAACAGAACTGGGTTCTGAACTCAGATCAGAGCTAATTGTCTGGGGTAGGAAATAAACTTAGTAATAAATTGTACTCTTACCTCCAATGTTTTCCTCAGAATTAGTACTCTGTTAAAGAGTAGATTTAAAAAAAAAAATACTGTTCTTTGCTGATATAAAATTCTCAAATTCATTATTTTTTCAAAGCTGAATACTTTTCTTCATAGAGTCCTGACACAGAGTCCCTGAAATATGTTAACTTGAAAGGCCAATGGAAAATGGACTCCTAAAAAAAAACCCTTTTACACAAAGGCAGACCATGGGTGGGTAAGACTTTTTCCACAGAGTGAAAACTGACATACTCCAAAGGATTAGAACTTCTAACGTAGCCCTAGAACTTCTGGAGGGGGGGGGGTGGAGAATAATATGGTGATCTTTTTTGAGGGAGTTTAAAGAAATCTTACACATAAGGGCTAGAGAAGAAAAGTTCTCTGGGAATTAAAAAATATACATATTTCTCAAACAGTATACATATATTTTTTCTCTATTTAGGCTCTAGGTTTAAAAAAGAAAGGACAGGGTCCTCACCATCCATTTTTAGGGCCCTAACTGAGTGTTTATGAATCTTTTCCAGAGAGAGAAAACTGGGAAACACACCAATTTTTTTTATAAAATCATATCCTAGGGTTTTTGCTAAAGGACACTGAAAAAGATGTTTAATTCTTATTTCTATTTGTTGGTCAGTGGTAAGTAGAAACACACATGACCCCAGATGGCTGAGGTAGGGGGTTCCATGCCAATGCAGAGGTAATGTGACTGAGGCCTTTTTAAACTGCTTTAGCAGCTACCACGACATAGCAACCCTACTACTCACCAGGCTTTCTCAGTGGCCACAAATCAACATGCAGATATGCAAGATAGAGCAACTCAAAGTGTCCCTCCCCAAGCCTGCCACAGACCAGCCTGGGAAGCCTTGCCTGGAGACTCTGGGTCTGGCTATGCTACACACAAACCTGGTAGAGGTACAGGGACTGAGGTTTCTTTTTCTCCTCTGATCCCAACACAAGTCTGGAAACACTTTTCTCTTAGGCATATTTGATAACATTTTCTTTTCGAATTAATTAACCTCTTTTAAGCCTTTATCCCTATACAACATATTCTTAAAAAGGTCACCCTAATCAGCAAGTCACTCTGACTCTATGATATGGCGTAGGACAGAAGCCGAAGATGATCTGGTCTGTTCTCCAACAACCAATCCACTTTACAAGAGAATGTTAAGTTTCCTTTTTCTCCCTATCTTCTTTCTTCCTCTTGTATGAACTGTTTTAAAACTCAGTAAGCCTAGAGCCTCAGGCCAAGAAACCAAAGAGGTAAATGTTTTAGGACGACAGAAAGGACCCCCTTTCTTTTGGGCATAGTATCCTCTCTTCTTCCTTAGTTTATTCTCTGCCTGGTATGTAACTACGCAATGCGCTCAAACTTCCTTATCTGTCCCGAGAATGGAAAAGAGAGAGGGTAATGGTGTAGAGGTTGAAGGGAATTTATGTGACCCACAGAATTAGAATTAATTCATATCAAGATGCCCAAGGCACTAAATCAAAGGAAAGTAGATCCTTTGGGGGAAAAAGAGAACCTTTTAATCCCGGATGGAATAAGCTCTATGATCCTTCACCAGCCCCTTAATTGCTCTTTACTTTAGAGCTGCCATTGACTCTGCGAAAACAGTTAAATGTCTGATTCCTATTCTGAAGCCTCAGGAAGAACATATTAGGTCTACAGATACTAGGTTTGCTTTTATTCTTAATTCAAATGAATTGGGGGGCTTCCTTGGTGGCGCAGTGGTTGAGAGTCCACCTACTGATGCAGGGGACACGGGTTCGTGCCCCGGTCCGGGAAGATCCCACATGGCGTGGAGCAGCTGGGCCCGTGAGCCATGGCTGCTGAGCCTGTGTGTCCAGAGCCTGTGCTCCGCAACGGGAGAGGCCACAGCAGCGAGAGGCCCACATACCACAAAAAAAAAAAAAAAAAAAAAAGAATTGGGTTTCAGATCATTATTTATTCTAGAGATGTGAAAATCCGTTATTCTATTCTATTACTGGGATAATGCAGGTGACTATTTACCCAGAAGTACTATGTCCTGAACTGCTGTGCTGTCAACAGAAATAATAGTTGCTAGTATGAGGAGCAATAATACTAGTGACACTTTTGTGCTGTTGGATACACGGGGAAAAGAACAGCCACTGGATTTTAACCACTGGAAGGCAATGGAGTTGGGACATGGGGAGGAAAGGGTCATAATTGAAAAGGGAGCATCCCTCCATCAAGAATTCAGGGCACCTCAGGCAGAAAAGGCCAGGCAGAAAACTTCAGCTTCTTCCCCATCATGTTAGTTAGATTTGGCCAAAGCATGTAGCACAAGCACTGACGAGCAGCACTGCTAAACACCAGCCAAGCTCCCTCATGCTAAAGCCAATCAGTTAACCTTCATCCCAGTGTTTGTGGAGGAGCTCTGTCTGAAACCACATGAGAGGGAAGAGAATCTTCAAATAGGACCACCAGGGGGATGGCCACCAGGCAGACAGGCTCATGACCGGGAAGCCACCTAGCGGTAGAGGTGAAGGGCGTGAACTCTGTCCGGCCACCAGCATTTCAGCATCATAACAGAACACATCTGTGTGCCCCACAGGGGAGCTCCATTTAGCAGTGGGGTTGAGTAAAGCATAAGGAAGGGGAAACATTACTTTTAAATGGATAAAATCAACACTGGAGAGCAAGGCCTGATCTGGAACACAAACGGATACTCATGTTAACACCATGAGCCAGACCACTGATGATGAACTGCTGTGGCTAAGAAAGCTTGGAGAAATTAACAAGTGAGTATTTAGTGAGCGCTAAATACCCACTGGTTATTGAGGGAGGTCATATATATATAAATATTTATATAAATATATTTATATATATATAAATATTTAGATATATGTTAAGACGGTAGCAATTGGAGAAAATTAGAAATCTGTGATGTGGGATGATACATGATTAAATGGATACCACCTGGATACACCATAGAGTTAGAGCACAGAGATGTCTAGAATTCTGTAACCTCATCTGAAGAAATAATCTCTCTTCTGATGGGCATTCCTCCACCTGGAGTTTGGAGCTGCACCCTCCTGTCACACCCTGCATCTATGTGGGCTTTCAAAAAATCACTCACAGGGGAGACTTGTTGCTCAGCCACGTTGTTAAAAGACCCATTAATGTGATTCTGATGTCTGAGCATCACTTTGGAATGTCTGTCGAGATTCCTCCCAACTTGGTAAGCAAGTAACAGGGTGGGGTGAAGTTTGAGTTCCAACTGTGGTCTTCCCTGTGCTGTGCTGACAAAAGCCCCAGCAGCTAATGTTAATCCCTAATCTTAATGATGTTCTTTTTCGTTGTTATTCTATACTCTTCAGAGTAATACATTACACTTGTTTTTCCATCTGGCCTTTTCTTCATACTTCATTTTTATAATTAAAAAGAGGGGACTTTTTAAAATCCAGAAATAGAGATAAATAAAAAGGTCAAAATCTTTATTCCTGCAACAGAATCCCCAACTTGATACACCAGAGATCAGACTGACAATTCTCTAGCCATGCTCAAATTCTCCTCAGGTTTATTTAAAGAGTAGAGTAAGAAAGTAAATGCTTAAGGGTCTTACCATTACTATTCAGCGTTTTCATGATAACTTCCATCTGCGCAAATTCATAGTTATAGTCTGGTTCCGAGGAAGCCTCACTGGCTGCATCCAGGTCATGCTCTGGGGGGCCCGTTTCTTTTTCAAAGTCTTTCAACCAATCTCGCCGTTTCCTCTTAGGTAAATTAATTCTGTGGGGTTTTTCACCATTAGAGAAAATCAACGTGTTTTACACTCAGATAAGAGAAAAGGTGTATGAGTGAACATACTAGTGAACACAAGCTGTTACCTGAAGAAGTGGTTATTTCCCCACAGGATTCTGTCCCCGTGCCACAGCAGGGTGGTGCTGCACACGAGGGTACCGTTTACACAGGACCTGAAGGAACACCAGGGGGGCTACATCAGCTGGATGGTAAAGAGCAATAAACCTAGACCCAGGAGCCAAAGAGATAACTGGGGGAACTTTCTCTTAATAGGCATATTCGACTAATACCTAAAGAAGGAATGACAGAATTGTAAACACTATCAAAATACAGGATCTAGGCAAAAATGATCAAGGGATGCTGATATCCCTCAAAGACAGACAACTGGACATGATGTGCTCCTGATGGAGATGGGCAACAATGCCTATGGAACGTTCTTGTCCATATTTGAGTTGAACCTGATCAAGCCTCTATATCTAAAACCAATTTAGGAAATAGAGAGGGCAGCGGAAGACGTTAAATGACGCCATGGGATGCAATGAGCAAAATGCTGACTATGGGAAGCAACTAGGTGTCTGCAGCAAATAAAATGCAAGGTAAAAAAAAGTGGGGGAGCAAAGGAGGGGGACCCATGGGCTAAAAGAGTCCCAAGGGACATAACAATCAATGAGAATGGTTAAATCTTATTTGGATCCTGATTTCACGAAACAACTGAAAAAGAACCTTTATAAGACAACTGGGGAAATTTGAACACCGCCTCAACGTATGATTAGTAAGGAATTATTGTTTATTATTTTAGCTGTGATGGTACGGAAGCTGTGTTTAAGGATACTGGTCTTTTAGAGATACAAGTGGAGATATTTATGGATGCAAAGTTACAATATCTGGAATATGTTTAAAATAACCCAGAGGGGAGGGAGGAGGTGATGTGGAGGACATACAAATAAATAAAAAATAAAACTGTCTATGAGCTGTCATTTTTGAAGCTGGATGATGGCTGTATGGAGGCTTGTTATACCATTCTTTCCACTCTTTTGTTTGAAATTTCCCATAATAAAAACTCAGGGAAAACATAAAAGGAATACCAGGCTTAAATCCTAAACAGCTACCAACCAAATGGTAAAATCAATCAAGGGGAGGGAGGTGAGGGGATGGGTGAAAAAGTTTAAGAGGGATTAAGAGGTACAAACTCCCAGTTATAGTGACATATAGTAACTACAGTGGTGACCATTATGTAATATCAATATGCTGTATACCTGAAACTAATATAATACTGTAAGTCAGTTACACTTCAGTAAAAACAAACAAACAATTAGAGGTGGGGAAGGAAACTCTGATAGTCTTTGTTATACTGTATATATTATACCATAATGATGTACATTGTGTCTGTGGGTTTATGTTGGTCTATGTATCCTGGACTTGCCTGAAACAAATCTTGAAAAAGCAACTGTCCAGCGGACGCTTGCAGGTGGTCTTTCAACAGTGCAGCTTTCCTCACATTGTAACTTTGCTACAGCTTACTGGCTATCAAGGGGCTGTGAAGTCAGTAGCCTAAATAAGTCACTATAAAAGATTCTGTAGGATTTCCTGCTTATTAGAAGATCTCAACAACCGATCCTTTGATACAGTTAAAGCACTGTCACTGTGAGTTTTTTTAGGGGGAAAGGAAAAGTCCTCCAGAAATTTTAGCATGGACAATTTTAGTCTTCTCATAAATGTTTCCTTTACCTAAAAAAGAGATTTTGCTGGCATTTAAAAACAATACTCCCTAACATCATACAGAAAAATAAAGTCAAAATGGATTAAAGACCTAAATGTCAGGCCAGACACTATAAAACTCTTAGAGGAAAACACAGGCAGAACACTCTATGACATAAATCACAGCAAGATCCTTTCTGACCTACCTCCTAGAGAAATGGAAATAAAAACAAAAATCAACAAATGGGACCTAATGAAACTTAAAAGCTTTTGCACAGCAAAGGAAACCATAAACAAGACAAAAAGACAACCCTCAGAATGGGAGAAAATATTTGCAAATGAAGCAACTGACAAGGGATTAATGTCCAAAATTTACAAGCAGCTCAGGCAGCTCATAACAAAAAAACAAACAACCCAATCCAAAAATGGGCAGAAGACCTAAATAGACATTTCTCCCAAGAAGACATACAGATTGCCAACAAACACATGAAAGAAGGCTCCATATCATTAATCATTAGAGAAATGCAAATCAAAACCACAATGAGATATCATCTCACATCGGTCAGAATGGCCATCATCAAAAAATCTACAAAGAATAAATGCTGGAGAGGGTGTGGAGAAACAGGAACCCTCTTACACTGTTGGTGGGAATGTAAATTGATGCAGCCAGTATGGAGGTTCCTTAAAAAACTAAAAACAGAACTACCATAGGACCCAGCAATCCTACTACTGGGCATATACCCCGAGAAAACCATAATTCAAAGAGTCATGTACCACAATGTTCACTGCAGCTCTATTTACAATAGCCAGGACATGGAAGCAACCTAAGTGTCCACTGACAGATGAATGGATAAAGAAGATATGGCACATATATACAATGGAATATTACTCAGCGATAAACAAAATTGAGTTATTTGTAGTGAGATGGATGGACCTAGGGACTGTCATACAGAGTGAAGTAAGTCAGAAAGAGAAAAACAAATACCATATGCTAACACATATATATGGAATCTAAAATAAAATGGTTCTGAAGAACCCAGAGGCAGGACAGGAATAAAGATGCAGACGTCGAGAATGGACTTGAGGACACGTGGAGGGGGAAGGGTAAACTGGGAAGAAGTGAGAGAGTGGCATGGACATATATACACTACCAAATGTAAAATAGATAGCTAGTGGGAAGCAGCCCCATAGCACAGGGAGATCAGCTTGGTGCTTTGTGTCCACCTAGAGGTATGGGATAGGGAGGGTGGGAGGGAGATGCAAGAGGGAGGAGATATGGGGATATATGTATACGTATAGCTGATTCACTTTTTGTACAGCAGAAACTAACACACCATTGTAAAGCAAATATATTCCAATAAAGATGTTAAAAAAAATTTTTTTAATAAAAACAAAACAATAAAAGCAAAACAAAACATTAGGGGGATAGTTAATCAATTAATAAAGTTTAATTTGCTATAAGGGCTGTCAAGTGAAGTTTGATGGAGAAAAATAATGAGTATCATTTTGAGTTTTAATTTTTCCGTAAGTTACTTTTCTCATATACTCTCATTATCTGGCTCCTAATCTTTAGGGGGACTTTTAAGCTCAAAGTTATGGAATAAGGAAAATTCACAGATGAAAATAATCACTCTTCTGTAGTAATATTTCAAGTCTGGTGGCTAAGTTTTTATTGATAAAAAATACCCTGGAAATACCATCTTAAATGTTTTTAATCTGTCGTACACAAACACGGTAAAGCTTTGGTGTGTATGTTTTACACTAACATGCTCCCTTTATTCTTCAAAATGACTCTCAACATTGTGACTCAAGTTTCAAAAGTCTGTTTCCCATCTATTTGGAAATATGAACTGATTTATTCATCTGCAAAAATGGAAAATGAGATCAGAATATATATGTATATGTACATCTATTGTGAAAATTAATAAAAGGAAACCTCAACTAAAGTTGGAGTCAAGAGGCCTGAAAAGGGAACTCTCATACCCCAACACTCATGGTCAATTATCCCAAAAAGGAAGATGTCAGTTACCCCAACAGGAAGAGACCTACCTTGCACCCCCAACAGGAAGTGCAACTACTTTACTACCCCAGCAGGAGGAAGGAAGACTTCCTCTGCGCCCAGCAACAAGCCCAGCCAATTAGAAAACACCACAGCTCAGTTAATGAGAAACTGTTGTCACCTAACTTTTACTTTCCTCCAATGAACTTTCATTTTTGTTCCTTGCTGATGACTTCCTTTCCTTGTCCCACCTTCCCTACTATAAAAGCCTTCCATGTTGTGTAACCCCTGATGAGATGCTGCCCAATTCACAAATCACTTAATACAATTACATCTTCAAATTTACTCAAAATTTGTTTGTTAACACTATACATATATAAATATGTACATACATACATACTTTTGCCAAAAATATGAGTTTTTAAAAAAAGTTTTATAGAATACTTATCTCTTCTACCTAAAACACAGACATTCAATAGTCAGTTTTGTTTTTTTTCATTTTGGATGATCTGTCCATTGGTGTAAGTGAGGTGTTAAAGTCCCCCACTATTATTGTGTTACTGTTGATTTCCTCTTTATAGCTGTTAGCAGTTGCCTTATGTATTGAGGTGCTCCTATGTTGGGTGCATATATATTTATAATTGTTATATCTTCTTCTTGGATTGATCCCTTGATCATTATGTAGTTCCTTCCTTGTCTCTTGTAACATTCTTTATTTTAAAGTCTATTTTATCCGATATGAGTATTTCTACGCCAGCTTTCTTTTGATTTCCATTTGCATGGAATATCTCTTTCCACCCCCTCACTTTCAGTGTGTATGTGTCCTCAGGTCTGAAGTGGGTCTCTTGTAGACAGCATATAGATGGGTCTTGTTTTTGTATCCATTCAGCAAGCCTCTGTCTTTTGGTTGGAGCATTTAATCCATTTAAGGTAATTATCAATATATATGTTTCCCATGACCATTTTCTTAATTGTTTTGGGTTTGTTTTTGTAGGTTCTTTTCTTCTCTTGTGTTTCCCACTTAGAGAACTTCCTTTAGCATTTGCTGTAGAGCTGGTTTGGTGGTGCTGAATTCTCTTAGCTTTTGCTTGTCTGTAAAGCTTTTGATTTCTCCATTGAATCTGAATGAGATCCTTGCTGGGTAGAGTAATCTTGGTTGTAGGTTCTTCCCTTTCATCACTTTAAGTATATCATGCCACTCACTTCTGGCTTGTAGAGTTTCTGCTGAGAAATCAGCTGTTAACCTTATGGGAGTTCCCTTGTATGTTATTTGTCAGTTTTCCCTTCCTGCTTTCAATAATTTTTCTTTGTCTTTAATTTTTGCCAATTTGATTACTATGTGTCTTGGCGTGTTTCTCCTTGGGTTTATCCTGTATGGGACTTGCTGTGCCTCCTGGACTTGGGTGGCTATTTCCTTTCCCATGTTAGGGAAGTTTTCGACTATAATCTCTTCAAATATTTTCTCGGGTCCTTTCTCTCTCTCTCTTCTCCTTCTGGGACCCCTATAATGTGAATGCTGTTGTGTTTAATATCGTCCCAAAGATCTCTTAGGCTGTCTTCATTTCTTTTCATTCTCTTTTCTTTATTCTGTTCCACAGCAGTGAATTCCACCATTCTGTCTTCCAGGTCACTTATCCGTTGTTCTGCCTCAGTTATTCTGCTATTGATTCCTTCTAGTGTAGTTTTCATTTATTGTATTGTTCATCTCTGTTTGTTTGTTCTTTAATTCTTCTAGGTCTTTGTTAAACACTTCTTGCATCTTCTCGATCTTTGCCTCCATTCTTTTTCCGAGGTCCTGGATCATCTTCACTATCATTATTCTGAATTCTTTTTCTGGAAGGTTGCCTATCTCCACTTCATTTAGTTGTTTTTCTGGGGTTTTATCTTGTTCCTTGATCTGGTACATAGCCCTCTGCCTTTTCATCTTGTCTATCTTTCTGTGAATGTGGTTTTTGTTCCATAGGCTGCAGGATTGTAGTTCTTCTTGCTTCCGCTATCTGCCCTCTCAATAGTCAGTTTTTAAGAAATATATTTCCCCATTGTTTATTAAGGCATCTAAAAAGCCCTCCGGAAATTCTAGGAATAGCAGTATGATCAAGAGTAGAAATGTGTCACTCAGTGTCCTTTATTATTTTAAACTCTGAATTATAATTTAAAAAATTCAGTTCCTCATTCTCACTGGCCATATGTTAATTCTCAAGAACACTATCTCAATAGTGGCTACCAAAATGGTCTTAGCAGATATAGAACCTCTCCACTATCTCAGAAAGTTCTATTGAGCAGCGTTATTCTAAAATAAAACTAAAAATAGTTCCAGAGCAAATCAGAGAGAAAAGTAATAAGCTTCATCTCTCTTACTTACTGATTACTTTTGTGATCATCTGTATCTTTAGAGGACCCCTATCTAGGTGCTTACACACACACACACACCTGAACATACATATGAACATATCACTTTGCCGTTTATAGTACACTCTTATTACAATAATATAAAAAAGAAAAAGTTATGGAAACTGCCTGGTTTGGTAACATACCCAAGCCAAGAAATTAGCATTAAAAAGTCATTTCTACTTGAACACATGCCTGGGGTACTTGGAAGAAGCAAATATAAAATCTCTTTGCAGGAATTTATGTAGCCTCACCCAAGCCACAAGACTCCTACAGATAAACCGCTGAAGAGGAGCACATCTAAAAAATCATGAACTGCTTTAGGGAGCAAAGTTATCAGCAGATACAACAAATAGTTGGATTGAAGCCCCAGCAACTTCAGAGAATAGAATTTCCAAATAAAGGCAATAAAATAAGTAAAAATAAAATTATTAAAGCATACAATGGAGTAAAAACAAGCCTCTACCAATAGAGACCAGGCATGTCTAAAAAAGGACTTCCTAAACTTCTACAAATGAAAAACAGAGACACTGAAATTAAAACTCAGTAGAATGTGGTTAAGCAGCAGGTAAATCATGACAAGAGAGAACCGGTGGACTTGAGGACAGATCTGAGGAAATACTGACTATCCCTTCACACCATGCCCCTCTTTTGCTGTGTCTCCAATCCCATTTCCATCTGCACAACCAAGATTCAGCCTGCTTCCTCACCTCCTATTCTTCTTTCTTTGCATTTTTTCCTTCCATACCCACAACTGCATGGTACTTAAACATTCCATGGTTGTCAATGTCTTCCTAACTGCTATGTCCAATAGAAGCTCTTTAGCTTCTACTTTGACCTCTTTCTTAAATGTTCTCTTCCCTTAGATTCCATCACTGTATCCTGCTGTTGCCTCTGTGCCTCTCTGACTCCCTTGTCTCACCCTACTTCATGGTTTATCTTCAGACCATCCCATGAACATTGGTTTAACTCTTCCACTATTCACTTTAGACCCACTTTCAAGACAGGCAACACTGATTATGCCCAGTCTGTATCTTTAGGGTAGTTCTCCTGCCCTAAATCCAATGTGCAACTGGAAATCTTCACATTGATATCCCAAGGACACCTCAAACTCAAAGTATTCGAAAGTGAACTCATTACCACTCATTGCCTATCATCCTCCAAACCTGTTCTTCCTCTTGTATTTCTTATTTTGATTTAGTAGTGCCACTGTTTATCTCGTCTCCTAAGACAGAAATCTAATATTGCTCACTTCTTTTCTTTTACTAAGTGAGTTCCCATCCTGTCCCCAAGCACATCGCTTAAACGTCGCTGACTCTCAAGTAATTCTGAAATACATTTTGTTCTTCACTTCTTTTGCTACTGCTGTGTTCCCACAACAATATCGTAATAATATCCTAACAGCTCGCCCTACCTCCAGTCCTGCAAACCCCACACACTTTTATAGTGATCAGATTTGCAGGTTATAAAGATCACTTTAGAAGGAGCACTTATTTTCCTGTATAATAACAATTGTTTCTATATATTCTCCTCCACCAGGCTTTGAGTTACTATACTTGGGCATTCCCAGTACAGAGCCTAGAGGAAGTATACTGAATGAATGAACCACTGCCCTGAGGTTATAGGAAAGGAGGAGATTGGACAGGGTGGGGAAGGACGAAAAGTAGGATAAAAAGACATGGAAGTAAAATCAGGTATGAGGAAATCTACCAAATAAAATCATTTTCAGATGTAGTGTTAAAAGAGAATATGATCAAATTATCATGCTGTGTGTGTGTGTGTGTGTGGTGTGTGTGTGTGTGTGTATACACACATAATTCTGTCAATTTAAAAAAAAGTATGTAAAAAAAATCCAGAGCTTCTAATAGGGGGATACAGCATGAAGCTAAAATCTATTTGAACTTGGAATAAGTAAAAATTAAGGAATGGTATCATTTCACCATTAAATATCTTAACAATCTATCACTATAACAGAAGGCCTACAAACTTCATGAATCATGTATGCTACTATTGCTAGTCTCCGTTTTTCATCACTTAGAAATGTATATGGGTGATATTAACACAATAATTTGAAATGAATATAGTTTTCTTCATAAAAATGTGTGTTCTGAATTATGTGAGTTAAGGAATACTGTTTTAGGACTTCATTTTACACGTGATTATAAAATAATTCAAGACATCATTTAGTAGAAATTAAAAAGTAAATATATTATCCTGTCAATTCTCAAATTTTTACATATTATAGCTTAGTTTAGGAATTTTTCATATAACGGAGTTATCTGATTAACTGCTTTTCATACAATGCATTACACTCGGTAATAACAAATGACTTTATTCAATAGTTATGTGTGTCAGGCACTGAGCCAAGTGATTTATATGTTTTGTCTACTATTAGCCTCATTTATCATATGAGGGAATTGAAGATTAGATAAAAGAAGTAGCTTATCTGAGATCACCCAGCCCTCAAGGCAGAATCAGCCACCCTGAAGCTGGTGCTCGAAATCTTGCTTACACAGCTCTCTACAAGCAGAAAGCAAAAGCCAGTGTAGCCTTAACTCTGATATAACTAAGCAAACAGACAGAAAGGGTCAGTCTACTCCTAAAAACAAGGCACTTGAGCTATGTTAAGGAGCTGCTTCTTACCTTTAAGGGACATTTCTTACCTTGCATTTTCTTTTGGAGTGAGGGTGACCTCTCCATCAGAAGCAATATCAATCTCACAGTGCTCAGGCTGAATTCCTATCCCAAAGAGCTGGATGTCCTGAGAGGTATCTGCACCTACCCTGGTATGGTCCTGGCAACAGATCATTAAAGAAAGAAAAACCTACCCTTACAAGTAACTCAGCAAAAGTTCATCACAATCAGTTCGAATAACCCAACAGCACATGCATGACAACATATGATGAATCAGATGGAAAATGTGAGATCTGGCGCACTATATAGGTCAAAAGCTTACCTTAATACACTAAATGTAAAATATGATTAAACACTATAAAGAAAAAACACCAAACCCTGATCAACATGATTAGCTATTATTTTAGAACGTAAAGAAGTCAGACTTGATAGCAGAATACCTTGAGCTCCGGTTTTAACTTGACGACTTACTGTCTATGTAACCGTGGGCAAGGCATTTCACTCTCTGAGCCTCAGTTTCTTTTTTCTTTTCTTTTGCAGAACCAGAACAATATTATTAATATGATCTAATGAGCAGGATTCTTTCTCAAGGATCACCTGACTTAACGGTGAAAGTGCTTTGAAAACAGCTCTATAAATTCAAGAATCATTGAAAATAGTTTCATGGAAAGTCATAGTTTCAAATATGTAACTTTTAAAGTGATTTAAAAAATAGCTGAGTTTCTAATACCAAATTACAGAGTACTGAAACCTGTGGATTATACAGTGTACAGATTAGCATGATTTTTAAGTACCTCAAACCTCAGACATGTGAGGACTGTGACCCTTGGTGACTCTGCCCACTGCTCATCCTCTTTGTTTGTTCTATTGCTCTAAAAACCATGCAGTCACTGTGATAATAATACTTCCCTATTCAAGAGAGAAACTGCAAGACTTGGTCTTTCAAAATTAAGATTTCAGAAACAATTCCTTACCCCTTCATCATTTCCTACATGAACAGATCTTAAGTCCATTAGTGGACTCTCAGTAAGTCAGGGGCTATTTGTGCCATATTTATTTCTGGAAAAAGTAGAATCAAAAGGATGACAGAAGCCTGAGGTTCCTTTCTTCACTTCTAGCTTATTCTCCACTGCCTTCTGTATATTCACGAGGCAGCTCAGAATCCTTAACGAAGCAGTCTGAGAACTGCTGCACTGAGCCCTGCAGCCTGGTCAGTGGCAGTACCCTGAGGCCGAAGTGCCGAACCCAAAAGGCCACGCCCATCTCCACACCTGAAGGTGATCACAGGACCAAAAGTTATGTCCTGAGCATACAGGCTTGGGAGGGATGGATATGGAAGAACCCTAGCTGTCTAATCTTCCACAAGAGTCTGCTTTAGGCTTGTGATGATCTCGAGATCCCCTTAGAATTACTCAGAAGCATAATGGTGACTCTCCAGAGCCTCTCAGAATCCTGTCACCATAGCCAGGGATCACTGCGACACCTTCCATTGCTCACTCGTGCCCCTCTGATGGAAATCAGCCCAACTGCACAGCCCCAGTAGAATGCAAAAGAGCTGGTTTTCACTCTTAACGGTAACTTGACTGAACTACCAATCCTCTTACTTTTAATGAAAGCTAAGCTGGATACAAAAAGCAAAATCATGGGGACAGGCACCCAGACTCAAGTAGGAATCGTACGTGACGGAATCGGGATTGCAACTATCTATTAACATACTTTCTTACCTTTAAATAATAAACCAGAAGTTCGTTGAGAGCAGGGTCTGCATTCAGGTTGACTAGGTAGCACTTGTCATCCCCCACCTTGATACCAGACGTCTCCAGGGAAATCCCCATACTTTCAAGTTGTCGTTGCCTCTCCTGTGCACAGACACAGACAAAAGCAGGGAAGCTCTATTTGTTGCTCTAGTCATGAGATGTATCCGTGGAAAGCTTAAGGCACTATTTCTGGGGACAAGGCCAGTGAAATTACACATTCTAATCAGCTCAACCAAGTTTACTGAGATCCTAAAATGCATGACTTCTTGTGTCAGTGTTTTAGGGGCACCAAGGATGAACCGGGCACCATCCTGCCCTTAAGGGCTTCCTGTCCAGTGGAGGTGATAAGACCACACAACTAGAAGTACAAGAGGAGAGCCCTGTGCCATTGGAGAGGAACAATGTGCTGCGGGGCTTCAAAGGAGGGAAATCATGATGGGTTAAGAGTCCAGGAAAGGCTTCAGGAAGAGAACGCATTTGAGATGGTTCTTGAAGCACAAGAAGCATTTCAGTAGGAAGAAATGGGAGAGCAGCAAGGTAAGGGCAGAGTGTTCCAGGGGAAGGGCAGAGGAAAGCACAGTAAAGACTCGGGGCGCACTGGATGATTTCAGGTGGGAAAGTCAATGTGGGAAAGTAGTGGGAAATGGGGCTGGAAGAGCAGGCTGGGTCCCTTTTGCAGAGGGCCTCAAATTCATTCAAGTTATTCAAGAAATATTTATGTGTTAGGTACAGATCTAGGGCTGAGCATATAAAAGCAAACAAAACAAAGCTACTCCTTTCATGAAAACTTATATTCTAATGGAAGGAGAGAGACCATGACAAAACAGACAAGTAAAATACAGAATTTCCAAAGGTGATATGGGCTATGAAGAAAAATAAAGCAATGTAGGAGTTATAGAAAGTTAGGTATATGTTTGTGATATCTACAAGACATATAAGCAGCAGGCTGGACTAGGTTCCAGTTACTGATTTCAAGCTACCTGATTGGGATGGTCCAATACTTACAAGTGGTCAATGAGATTAAACTGTTCATGAAATGTACAGTGTAGAGGTTCATCTCTCTCTCATACACACACACACTCACACGATTAGTCCTTGCTTTTTATTTTCTCAAGTACAGTTCATAACAGCATTTGCTAACAAGCTGAAGAATCAAGCACACTGAAAAAACTACTGATATGCTGCATGTTGTAAATTCTCTGCCAATCAGGCAGCTGCATGCTTTGCCAGGTGATCTAAAACCACAGAACAGGTTTCTGGTTAAATGTGAAAAGCAGAACGTATTAAAGATGTTTCCTGAACCATGCCTGTACAAATTCAGTGCTCTGCAACACTTCTAGCAAATACAGGGACCAAACGGTAGTTAATAAAAAACAATGAAGTCAGTGTCTAAAGAGGATCTTTGCAGGCTCTAGTTCAGCAGAAAGAGGTCCTTAAAGGACTTTTTGAGGATGATAAGTGGCTATACAGAAAAGACAGCAAATGAAAAAGAATCACTATAGCACAGGGAAATATATTCAATATCCTGTGATAAAACACAATGGAAAAGAAAAAATATATATATAAAAAGGATGTCTACATGTGTATAACTGAGTCACTTTGCTGTACAGCAGAGATTGGCACAGCATTGTAAATCAACTCTACTTCAATTAAAAAATAAAATTTAAAAAAAATCACTATATTTTAGGCCCAAGTTATCAAGCTACCTGTGCAATTTCTTCTGTTTTCCTCAGCTTCTCTTCCCAAGTCACTGTTAGTTCTCTTATCAGCTTTTCAGACTCTTCGAGCTTCTCTTTCAGTTCAGGGGCCTTCATAGCCTTTAAAATGAAAGCAGAGAAATCTGATTTTCTAATTTTTTCCACCACTGTGTACAAGACAATCCCTTATTGTCCTTCTTAAGCGGTTATCAACTGTCTGTTGGAAGCAATTAAGCCACACACTGTCAGGGGGTTTTAGACCTTTATTAATCAAATGAAGTGAAAGAGTAAATGGCTGCTACTCTTTGAGGGAGAAAGAGAAATTCCAGTGCCCTGAATTAAATTGATACAAATCATCCCAGAGTAATTTTACCCATCATACTTAAATTTCACATTTAAAGACCTAAAAGATGCTAAAGTTCATCTTCAAAATAGAAAAGTATGAGAACAAATTACTTAAGTAGACTTCTTTTTCAATAAGACAGAGATCAACACACATCACTTTATAAACACATTCCAGTTATATTAACCTACCAGGAAAGGTGGCAATTCTCCTCATTTATTTTAAAATTTGAGCCTGGGCCATTTGAACTACTTTTCTTATTGATGGTAATAAACTTAGCATATTTATTATTCACTTGGAAATAGGACTTCTGGTTAAAAAGGCAGTAATTTCCCTCTGTGTTTGCTCAGTGAGAATAATTAAGGGGTCTAAATATAGCTATATGCAGCTTAAGAAATCTGTGGGGCCTTAATTGGCCACCACATATGCTTTTTTGACACCCTATAGTAACATGAGCTTCTGCAGAGTATAACCCTATGACCAAGAAAGATGGCAGAGCTCTGACAGGAAGCTGAAGTGGCGATGATGTGGAGGCCGGTTGAGGATGCCTGAGTCTCACTCTGTTAACAGAGCCTGGGAGTGACATTTAGTGCTGGGTCCAAGGGGACACACATGAAAATTCTACATGAACCTGCTGTGGTTCCTCTGCTCTACCCTTTGGCCAGGCATTGTTCTAGCTACCCGCCCTAGATTACATGGTCACAGTGGAAATGCAGATTCACAGAAAAGAGGGAGGATGGGGATCATCCACCTACGGACAAGTTCCAGAGCTGTTATACTCTCCTCCTAGGATCATGACTCTCATCAAAGTTTATCAGCATTTTGATTTTCCAGGTGTTCTGCTCCCCTTCTTGGCATCGATTTTTAAAAAAATTAAGCCTGATGCACTCAACGATGATTATGATGATAATCACAAAAAGAGCAACATTTATCAAGCACTTACCATGGGCAAGTCATTGTGCTAAGTGCTTTCCAGTATCAATGTTGTACTAAGGGTTAGAGATAAAAAAATTAATAAAACAGGGCTTCCCTGGTGGCGCAGTGGTTGAGAGTCCGCCTGCCAATGCAGGGGACGTGGGTTCATGCCCTGGTCCGGGAAGATCCCACATGCCGCGGAGCGGCTGGGCCCGTGAGCCATGGCCGCTGAGCCTGCGCGTCCGGAGCCTGTGCTCCGCAGCGGGAGAGGCCACAACAGTGAGAGGCCCGCGTACCAACAACAACAACAAAAATTAATAAAACACGCCTCTTGCACTTTAGGAGCCCGTGGCCAAGAAGATGAGAAGGACATGTAAACAAATAGTTATAATGCAACTCCACGATCACCAACAGATGGAATATTCAGATCCCTGGCTTTGACTTCCTTTTCTTTGTGGGGTCAGAAGAGAGTGGTATGAAGGAATGTGAACTTAGAAGCCTTAGGTACACATCTGAATCCTGGCATGTGGAAGCATGTGACTGAAGTTAAGGCACCTGACCTTCATCTCAGTCCTGTTACTATTTCAGTGAGACAGTGCCTCTCTGGCAACAGTTATTTGAAAAGGGTTATGGTTATTAAAGTCTGGGTAAAGCCAAGGAAAGATGGTAACAATGCAAAATGATTTCGTTCCCTGTCAGGAGCTGATAAAAAAAGATAAAATAAAAGGAGATTTCTGAATTTTTCCAAATGCTAACTATTCTTGACCACCTTGTCCTCCACGACTTAATGAGGAGATGATACAGAACTAATTTCTCTGAAAATGGCAAGGCTGCCTGGGAATGTAACCTACAATGTTAATCAAAGCAGCATATTTGGGTCTTAGGATTTCACATTGGAAGAGATCTGGGCTCAAGGGCCACCTGATTGACTGAAGCAAACAGGCAATAGCAGCACCTCTCTTTTAATTGTCTGCTTCCTTGACTGTCAGTTCATGGGATGGAGCCTTGCATTATAGGCCTGTGTCTTCACAGTGCTTAGCACGGAGAAGATGCCCATCAACCCAGAACTACTGAACCACATGAGGCGACCCGGAAGTGCAAGCGAGCTCGACCTCGCCTTGCCACTCAGACACCACGAGCCGGGGAGCCTGGATCACAGGGAGAACCGGGCTGACCATACCTCAGCCTGCGAGAGTTGCTCTCGCAGTTTCTCCACTTCCTCCCGCAGTTCCCGGATGACTTTTGCGTTGGGATCCTCATTCACAACGGCATGGTTAACGATCCTTTTGGCTCGATCGGCATATCTTAGTGTGGAGAGGGTCTCTTCGTAGTTGTCTGCTGCTGGGCTAATGGTGGCGATCATAGAGGTCTGGCTGTTTCCCCCCAGATTATCCTGCAAAATATTTCAAATAGCATCTTAGGAAACAAGGCCCATTCCACGCACAACGCATGAGGGAAGCAGCACACGTGCACGGATGACCTTCGTGCTGAAGAAAACTCAGTGTGGAAATGGGTTTGTATTTCACAAGTAAGTTTATGACAGATGAACGTGGTCTCTCTCTATTCACATCAATGCACAATGCCTGTCAAACAGCATTATTAATGGAAAAAAGGCAACAGGAATGAGTTTTCATCCTGCATGTTTAGGAATCAGGATAACAGTATTGTCAGGAGTTCGTTGTGTAGTATTTTGCACACACTTCTCAGCTGTCACCACTGAAACAGCCAATTTCTAGTTGGAAAAGAACATGAGAACAATGAATTACCTTAAGAAGCCAAGTGAGGACTGAATCGCGATAAGGCACAAATTTGTTTTTACCCTTGCCAGCTGCCTGGTCAGCCAGTGATGAGATAACCAACCCCAAGGTTGTAAGTGATCTGCCAAGAGAAAAATTAAAAAATTAGTTTCATGGAGTATTTATTTAGTTTTCGTAAAATAATAATCCTTCTAGATAATAAGTATAAAATTATAAGTCCCGGGCTTCCCTGGTGGTGCAGTGGTGGAGAGTCCGCCTGCCAATGCAGGGGACGCAGGTTCGTGCCCCGGCCCGGGAAGATCCCACATGCCGCGGAGCGGCTGGGCCCGTGAGCCATGGCCGCTGAGCCTGCGCGTCCGGAGCCTCTGCTCCGCAGCGGGAGAGGCCACAACGGTGAGAGGCCCGCATACCGCAAAAAAATAAAAAATAAAAAAAAATAAAAGTCCCTAAAGCTGATATCATCAAGTCTACATTCGTCAAGAAGCTGAAAAAAAGAAAAACAAAACGTAACCCCATTAGTTTAAAAGAATGAATTTAGAATCCCTGTAGAGTCTATTCCGATCAATCACAGAACCTGTGAAACATACATTTCAGAACCTGGAAACATACATTTAAAAGACCGCACTAGAGGGCTTCCCTGGTGGCGCAGTGGTTGAGAGTCCGACTGCCGATGCAGGGGACACAGGTTCGTGCCCCAGTCCGGGAAGATCCCACATGCCGCGGAGCGGCTAGGCCCGTGAGCTGTGGCCACTGGGCCTGCGCGTCCAGAGCCTGTGCTCCACAACGGGAGAGGACACAGCAGTGAGAGGCCCACGTACCGCAAAAACAAAACAAAAAACAAAACAAAAAGATCACACTAGAGAATTATAACTTACTTCAAATATTATGTTTAAAGTCTCAACCATTTACTCTTTGAGTCTAACTTGGACCACTCTGGCCTCTGATTTTCCCAGAGTCACAATGTAACTTGCAAAGCACCCTTCCGCTACAGTTACAAGGTACATCCTGTTCATTTGCTTAAAGCTGGCAAGCTTATTTCAATGTGGAGTTGCTACAGTTTAACAAAGAACTACCCAAGCAGAATCTTGGAAGCCTTCCCAGGCCTGCTGAATCAGAACCAGTTAAAGGTATCTCCAGGTGATTCACATGCACATTAAATTTTGAGAAGCCCTGGCTGAACAATACCCAAAGTGATACATACATTCAGGTGCCAGGCCTATGAGCCTCAAAAGTGGTCCCGGGACCAGCAGCACCAGCACAACTTGCAGCCTTGTTAGAAATGCACATTCTCAGGCCCCACCACAGACCTACTGAATCAAACATTCATGGTGGGACTCAGGAACCTGAGCTTTCACAAGTCTTCCAGGTGATTCTGATGCAGGTAGAGTTTGAGAACCACTAGTCTAGGCTAATGAGTGTCCCGTGGTGGTTAATACATGTTCTCTGCACTTGGAGAAAACATCACCATAGAAACAACAGATTTGTGGGATTGAGGGATGAAGGACATCCTTGTATCATAGTTAAGTACCAATTGCTCTTTTAAAAGAAATCAACTGAATTCCAAGATTAGCAGCCAGAACAGAGCAGTCTCAGGACATCTCCCGGGACTGCAAGGAAGGTTACATGATATCATAAAGACAAAACCCTTTGTAAATGATTAAAAAATTAAAAGCTACTACGTATTTATAAAAGACAAGGAAGGACACAAATCAGCATGTGACTAGAGCTTAGCAACTGAAAGACTACATAGCTTTCTTTCTAATGTTAACAATAGATTTCCATTAAATAAGTTGAAAGGAGTAAAAGCATATTTCCCACCACACAATATAATTCTCCAAAGGTGAGTCACTGGAAAAGTCATTGAAACACAAAGCAATTCCAAGAGGCAAAAATGAGTCAGAATTTTAATAACCAACAGCCATTACTGCCAAGTGACATAAATATGTGTATCATAATTGACAAATTTAAGAGTTAAACAAATCCACCCCAAGAGAAATGAAAACATATGTCCAAACAAAAACTTGTATAACAATTTTCATAGCAGCAATGTTCACAACAGCCAAAATGTGGAACCAGCCCAAAGGTCCACCGAATGATGAAGGGAAGAATAAAATGTGGCATGTCCTTGCGAAGGAGTATTATTCAGCCATATGAGAGGAATGAAGTTCTGAAACATGCTACAACATGGATGAACCTTGAAAACTTATAAGAGAAAGAAGACAAACACAAAAAGCCACTGGCCTGGGTTGTATAGTGCCCACTCCCCACCCCCAAATTCATGTCCACCGGAACCTTAGATGTGACCTCATTTGGAAATAAGGTCCTTGCAGATGTAAATAGTTAAGATGAGATCATACTGGCTTAGGGAGGGCTCTGATCCAATGACTGGTGTACTTAAAATAAAGCCATGAGAAGACACAAAGACACACAGGGGAAAACAACTGGTGCAAATGGAGGCAGAGACTGGAGTGATGCATCCACAAGCCAAGGAGTGCCGGCAACCACTAGAAGGTAGGAGAGAGGCATGGAAGAGGTTTTCCCTCTGAGTCCCCAAGAAGGAACCAACCCTGCTAATCCCTTGATTTTGGACCTCTGGCTTTCAGAACTGTGAGAAAATATAGTACTGTTGTTTTAACCCTTCCAGTTTGTGGTAATCTGTTATAACACTAGGAAACTGATACAGCCATATACTGTTTGATTCCATTTATATATGAAATATCCAGAAGAGGCAAACCTATAGAGATGGCAGTCGTGGTTGCCCGGGGCTGGGGAGGTGGGGGAAGGGGGAATGATCTGGACACCAGGTTTCTTTTGGGGCTGATGAAAATGTTTTAAAATTAGATTGTGGTAACGGTTACACAGCTCTATGAATATCATAAAGCTACCGAATTGTACACTTTAAAAGAAATTTTAAGAAAAATGGCATGTGATATATATGAAAAAGAGGGAAAAAGGAGTTCAATATAAGGCAAAAACACATTTCTGCTTTAGATATAGAATACTGGGCATTTTTCATATTTTGCTACTATTGAAATGAAATTTTCATTTGGAAGCAACTCTTTGGACTATCCCCAATTTTTCATACCCAAATGCAGCAGAAATTACTTTAATTCATACCAACTACAAAGAGCTCAGCGACTCAAGGGCAATATCGGCAATTCTGAGGTTAACAGTGGTCCTACAGCTCTATAACTTATTCAGTTAGAGAAGCTTAACACTTGTAGAAGCCATGCTCTTTACCTAACGGTGTGCATACATTCAAAACAAGAACTTCACCTGAACCTAATATGGCCCTCTTGGAACAAAAAGAAATAAACTGCAGAATGAGTGGGACTCAGTGATGTCTGAGAGGTCACCAGGTTACCCAGTGACGAGGGGTCCATGCCACCCCCCCTTTCTGGGTTCCCCCCTGGAAGCAGTGATCCAGGGGCATCTAGGATCCTAAAAACCATTTGAAAGTTCAATGTCTGAAAGCTGAACACCAGGCTTACATATTTTAATGGGAATTTTATTTCCAGGGACCTTAAAAATATAACAAAATAACAAATTATGGACGCTGCTAGCCCTGCTGTTTCAGCCTGGAGGCAAACAGGCAGCTCATGGGTGTCAGAACGGGGTGGGAGTGTTTTGCCAATTTTAGGGGCTGAAAACGTTACTCCAGGAATCTTTCTCGTTCTAGGAAAGCACCGCTCCTTTCCTGAACCTGCTGGAGGTGGAGACAGTGAGGAAGTTCCTAATGGTTAAATCTCTCACCACGAGTCCTTGGGGGGGGGGGGGGGGGGGGGGGGACAAGGGGGAGGGGCTGGCTGCGGAGGAAGGAAGACTTAAGCCAGGGGATAACATCTATAAACAGACAGCCAGGGGCTTCCCTGGTGGCGCAGTGGTTGAGAGTCCGCCTGCCAATGCAGGGGACACGGGTTCGTGCCCCGGTCCGCTGAGCCTGCGCGTCCGGAGCCTGCGCTCCGCAATGGGAGAGGCTACAACAGTGAGAGGCCCGCATACCTCAAAAAAACAAAAAAAGAACAAAAAAAACAGACAGCCAACTATAAACAAGGGAGAATTCGGGATCAGAAAGAAAGTAAATAAAACTCAGGAGGATCAAAAATAAAACTCAGGAGGATCAAAATAAAAGTGGCTTGCTGAAAAGAAAAATTGTCAGATTATATGTATACATACAGCTGATTCACTTCACTGTACAGCAGAAACCAACACAACATTGTAAAGCAACTATACCCCAATTTAAAAAATTGTCATAATTCAACTTTTTTGTTTTTTGCTTTTCTATACCTTCCTTAAACCTACCTAGTTTCCCTTGAAACTCCAATCACCAGATTCCTTCTCTTAGGAGTAGATATGATGTGATGTGAGTTATCTATAATGTCTAGGATGGATTTCAAATCTATTTTACCTATGTTTCCAGTGATCTTTTTCTAAGATCATAACTGTAGGACTTATTAAACTTTATCAGAGTCAGCCGTGTATGCATTGCTCTTTCTACTAAGACTGTGACCACCGTGGCATCAGAGGCGGCTACGCCTGGCTTACAGAAAGCACACAGTCAATATTTGCCAAGTTACTACGCTGAGTCTAGAATACAGTGAAGAACAGAAGACGAACCTCTTTCTACAAAGGACTAATTCAAGGCCGGTTTGGGTACACTCTGTGGGTGCTGGCCCAATATCCATTTTCCCCTTCTTACTTGCTAACGGACACCTGATTTTGCTGGGAAGGACGAACCGAGCTAAAATCTCTACAGAGTCCTCTGCAGCTCGGAGAAGCCATGAAACACAGTTCTGGCCAATGAGATATAGGGAGATATTCCTGGGAGGGGCTTCCAAGCAGGCTATGGTTCTCCTGATAGAAAAGGTACATAGTCAGCTGACAGAAGCCGGTGGTCATTTCCCCATCTTGTTTGGAACACACAGATATGGATACAATGCCTGGAATGGTAGAGCTGTCTTGAGGTCATGAGAACTGCATGAACACATACTAAGGTTAGTACATACAGCCGTGTGCCTGATAGCATTTCTGAGGTGCTGGGCTTGCCTCTGACTTCTTGTTAAGCGAGAAAGATTAACTCATCACTTGGTTGTCATTGCAGTGGTTTCTGTTGCTTACAGCATAATGCAATCCTTGGCTTTTACAGAATTAGTCAAAAGATGATGAAGTTAGTGGAACTGAGTTTAGCCCTCTTCCCCAGGAAGTCCCCACTCCTTACAGGAAAGGGGAAATGCAAAGTGGCAATTTATGTGGAAAATTATGGTGAAAGGACAGCACCATCACACGACAGGAGAGGAAAGAAAACAGTTATATCTACAGTATGGGCCTCATTTCCACTCACCGTTTTCCAGTGACTAATGCAAATCATTAAACTCAAATGTTCATCTAATGAGTATCATTCCCAATCTCATTTCCATTTCAATTGCTGTGGTGTAATAAAAAAGCATATACGAACATTTCCCCCCCCCCCGAAAAAAACGTTCTTTTGCACATTTGTTCTGGAGACGTTAATATATGTTATACCTAGAATTCTGTCATCAAGTAAGCTCAGGGAATCATGAAGTTATACGGGATTCATGACTACAGGATTTCTGAGCGCTTTTAGCACTGGGAATCTCCCAAGGAAGGCTTTATAAGTAGCCTTTCTCAAAATTATTTATCCAGGGGTCTTTTTCTCCCCAGAGCCTCTTGAGGAACTAGTATTTCACAAGAATGTTTTGGGAAACACTGAAGTAACAATGGCACATGTCCCAAAAGATGTGGCTACTGCATCCTCAGGAGCAAATTTTCGCTCTGTCCCTTGTGGGTCTCTTGTGTTAAATACAGAGAAATTTATTCAGATTTCTTTCTTCACATATGTGGACCCTGCAATGCACAAGTGGTAAATTAACAAGGACCCCCACCCGCCCCTGAATAATGGACAGAAGGCAGGCCACTTTTATTCTCCCCTGGTACAAGTTCATGTTTAGTTCTGCAGGCAAAACCCACTGAAATGAGGTTTCCGAGGGGAAATGAACAAGAGTCACGGAGGGTGCTCAAGAAGAAAAAAAGGATTGAGTCACATGAAACATTAGAAACATTGTGCTTATAAGTTATTAAAACAAATTATAGGGGCTTCCCTGGCGGCGCAGTGGTTGAGAGTCCGCCTGCTGATGCAGGGGACGCGGGTTCGTGCCCCGGTCCGGGAAGATCCCACATGTTGCGGAGCGGCTGGGCCCGTGAGCCATGGCCGCTGAGCTTGAGCGTCCGGAGCCTGTGCTCCGCAACGGGAGAGGCCACAGCAGTAAGAGGCCTGCGTACCGCAAAAACAAAAACAAAAACAAATTATATGACAGGATCCTAGGAGTAACATATATTAATATCCCTCAACAAGTGTTCAGTAGAGCCCATTTTTGGATATGTTTAGTATATACTTTATTATTAACCACAGTGATTGAAATGGAAAGGAGACTGGGGAAGATACTCATTAGATGAATACTGTTGGCATTTAATGGTTGGCCATTGCTGAGAATAGAACAGAACCGTTTTCAATGACATTCCTAGGTGTATTAGAGAGTGTTCCATGACCTAAGTGAGTTCTCAGAGAAGTTGAACCAACCAGTCTCCAGGAGCAGAAAAAGGCTTCGTCCTTCCGCCCTCAGTAGACGGAGGAGCAGCAGACGGACTCGCAGACGCGTCCCCTGTGAAGATGGTCTACAGATGACCTACCCCTCCCCAGTCTGGAACAGGCCTTGGCGGTACAGCCATACAGTGCCTTAGCTCTCCGCGTGAAGGAATAACGTGTGCTGTAAAGCTCTTAAGAGCTTAAGGAGAGATGAAGCCCCTAAATCCATAGCCCATTAAGCAGACACTAATGTCCGTGTGAAGTCCCTGGCAGGTCTGCTTAAGGGGATTATTCATGTTCCATATAAAGAAGCCCCAGGAGGAGGCTGAGAGAAAGCTTAGGAAACATGTCAGAGATTTCTTTAATTTTAGCCCTCCACTGGGCACTGATTTTAAGGCTTAAAAAAACCATTTGTGGAACTATCAGGCAGCAGTTTCAATATACTATTTATTTTACGAGTACACACTTAACATAGAGCTTACTAGGAGTAGGCCTGTTCTAAGCATGCTACAAGTAGTCACTAATTTAATCCTCACAACAGCCTTACTCACAGTGTCTGCTCATCCACATTTTACAGGTGAGGAAACAGAGGCACGGAAAGGTCACACCCCTAGTTTCTGTAACTAAGAAGCTCCCGTGTCTCCTCTGGGAAGCCTCCCGCAAACCTGCCAGCTGTGTTGTCACCCATGTCCCCACCGCACCCTGTGTGTAAGTTTCTATGGCAGTTAATGTATTAATATCACTCCTTCCCCACTGGACCTTGAACTTTCTGAGGCCAGGGTCTGATCTTACTCACCCCTTTCTTCTTATGCCCAGTCGGTGTTCAACACATATTTGCTAAACGGAACAAAAAAGTGCAGGTCCATTTATCTCTTATTGGATATCCTTGGGGCCCCATGTGTTTTGAAATTCAGAATATTTTGGATTTGAGGAAGTTCAGTGCACACACTTACCCATGACCACTGGTGGGATCTGGGACAGCAGCCCATAGTAAAATTCATTAACGTTTCTGCAGCTAAACTTATGAATGGCCATACTAAATGAGTAAATAAAGACCATAAATGAAGATAAAGACCTCATCAGAGTTCAGGTGAGGGTTCACCAACAAGTGAGCTATGAAGAAAATCAGAAAAGCACTTGGTTTTCAGAGCACTTTGGATTTTGGAACTGCAGGTAAAGGACTATGGGCCACTCTTTCTACAAAGGTCTCTAAGACAGCTGTGCAGACCACGGCATGGTCCTACTGTGAGAAGATGTCCCATCAATTCAGTGACTAAGTACCAATGACCATGCTGAGAACTTGGAGGACACCTGGTGGAGACCTGGACCCACAGTGGACTCCCAGCACATATGCACCAAGTCAGGGAGCTGAGAGAGATGTGTGGGGTAAAGAAAAAAGGCCTGGATTAAGGTTCAAGGGAAAGGGTTCAGAGACGGCTCCACTCCCTTAGAGCCAGTTATTTTGGGAAAAGCACAAGAACAACTTGGCAAACATCCACAGGCTGGTCAATGTGTCCTATAAAAACATGCTTCAATGCTGGGTGATGTAGCGCTTCTCAACATCACCTGCTCGAGAAAATCCCCCCACCTCCTTTTGCTTTTTCGGATGAAGTAACTTACTGTATCTTAACCTATGTGCTCCTCGAGGGCAGCAATCATGCTGTAACAAGTAACCAGAGACACAGTGGCCTAAAACAACACAACTGTATCATCTTACAGTTCTGGAGGCCAGAAGTCCAGAATGTGCTTCCCTGAGCTAAAACCAAGGTGCCCGACAGTGCTACGTGCCTTCGGGAGGCTCGAGGGGAGAACCGTTTCCTCGCCTTTTCCAGGTGCCCACGTCTCTCGGCCCGTGGCCCCTTCCTCCGTCCTCACGCGAGCAATGGACTGTGAGGTCTTTCTCACCCACGTCACCCTGACGCTGGCTCTGCCACTTCCTTCTTTCACTTATAAGGAGCTTTCTGATTAGACCCACCCGAATCATCTTCTCATCTCAAAATCTTTAACTTAATCACATCTGCAAAATCCCTTTGTGAGGTAAAATATGCATATGTTTTGGGAATTAGGACCCGGACTTATTTGGAGGACAGGCAAGCAATATTCTGTCTACAACAATATCTAAGTTCCTCTTGCATCCCCACATCCAAGGCAGTGCCAGACACATAGCAGAGGCTTAATAAACGTCTGCTCAGCTTTTATTCATACTACTTAAATATCTCCAACCTCATCTTTAAACAGAGAAAAAGATACATATAATGAACCTCACATGAAATAATGCATATGAAAGTGCTCCCAAAACTAAAAAGAACCATAAAAATGTAGATATCTCACAGACTAGTAGTAAGGAATACATACATCCATTTGTGAAAAGGCCAGTACATAACTAAGGAAAGATGATAGGAAGCTAAGAGAATGCCATTCAATCCATTAAGTCATAGTGGAAAAGAGCCAGTAGCTGGAGGACCTAAATTATGTTATCATGTGGCCTTCAGGTAGTCCAGTTTGAGACACTACATAATTTAGTGTCCAAATTGAAGGGGGCACTATTAATATTTCCTCTGGGACAGAAGTATCAATCAGGACTCTTTCCAGCAAACAGAACACTTGGGCACCCCACTTACAGCAGTGGGGTGAGCCTGGGCTCTCGAGCCAAACTGCCTACAACCAAATCTAAGATCCACGCTTAGAGTTTTGTGACCCTGGATATATTCCAGTGCTCTCTGCCTTGGTTTCCTCATCTGTAAAATGGGTATAATAGACCCATCTCACGATGCTGATGTGAGTCATTACATATAGAGCATTCAGAACAGTGCCTGGCATATAGTAAGAGGTTAAAAGAAACTAGTGATTGGCCAGCCATACTCAAAATTTCCATAAATTCACAGCACAGAATTCCCAGTGGCTTCCCACAAGTGTAGACACAGGCAAAGGGCTGGCATGGCTTAGCACCAGTAAACAAATGTCTAGGAGGGGTGACACTCTTTTCTTTGGTACCTGCATCCTCACACCCTCATTTCTGCTTCCCCGTCCTGGTTCTTGCACTCATTTTGGAATGCAGAGCTGTATGCCCGCCTGGGCTCCTATAATGCTTTGTCATGAAATAGAGCAAAGTCCTTTGTTATTAGAGCAGGAGACAGAATGACTGGAAGTTAACCCCGTAAAGCAGCAGTCTGTGCAGTAAGCACAGCTCTGTCCATCTGATAGAGGGGGTGATATTTCACTGCTAATTTTAAACTTTTGTAAAATTACAATGTGCCGGTACCATTTTGAAATGCAAGCTGCACAAACATGTTCCTGACTATATTACCTCTTGTCACCTTCTGTCCTAAACAAAACCCCAAGTTATTATGTCTCAACAGAAAAATTCAAGTACAAACTAAGCTACTTTCTACTCACGCTGTTTATACAGCTTATAAAAATAATAGCTACGACCATTAATCTTTATTCAGTGTATACTACGTGCCAGGCTTTGTTCTAAGCACATTATGGGCATTCACTGTGCCTTTGCTGTACCCTCTGAGTGAAATGCCTTCATCTCCTCGGCCACCGGGCCAACTCCTACACACCCTGCACCTCGGCTCTCCTCCAGCCTTCACCACATCCCTGGGCATGCTGCAGGCACTCAGGCAGAGAGTGAGATTTCAGGACGGCAGTTCGTCAATAAATGTTACTTTTTGGGGGGAGATATTGATGTTTAAACCGTATTAGCCTTACAAAGGGATTTGAAGCAGATTTTCTCTTCAGAATAAGCTCCTCGAGTTAAATTTAAGGTATGATTTGATTGCAACTTGTTGCAACTTGTGTTCACCTAAGTTTTATACAGTGATGCGCTGGGTGTTTGTACAATGTTTGAGGCATTTTACTAAACCTCATGCATCTCAATAGAGGCAGGTGAATGTTCTTCTTCAACCCAGTTCATTAAAGCTACACAGACTCTGAACCATCTGTGATCAGAGCCATCTGACCCCTGGTAATGCGACAAGTCCCCCAGGCACACGAGAAGCTGGGTGGGGTGTTCCAGTTTAACGCGGGAGTTGCACCAGCCTCTTACTTGTTAATGTTGCTGCCTTCTTTCAGTCGCTCTCCCGCGGCTCCCGTTTTAGACACTCTCTCGCTACCCGCCAGGTCCACCAAGCTGACCTTGCTCACTTTCTCTCCCGAATTCTAGTCGTGAGAAACGAGAGACACGACACACATGAGTGCAGAAACCACACAGACATCTACATATATCTCAGCACCACAACGAAAGCCATCCCGCTACAACAAGGCATACTCCTCAAGAAGATCTTAAATTGTAAGAAGAGCTCTTGGTCTAGCAGTTTCACGGGCAAAATTTAGGTTGGTGTAGCAGTGTGGCATTTTGTTTTGTAGTTGGGAAGCAAGTGCACTGGGCTTTCCAGAATACAGTCAGAAAGCTGGAGCTTTTATGCACCTATGAGAACATACCAGGACATGAGGATTCCTCCGTATTCAGGTCAAATCCTTCTTTTTTTGAAAAAGCTTTCTTTAGGCTAAATGTTGCGGCGGTTTCCTCTTTAATATCCCTTAATGACTATGAAGTAAACCCAGTTGTTTTTAGGGGAATTTCAGTATGAAAGGATACATAGTAAAAGCTGTACGGTGACATCATCACGTTCTTTAGGGAGTTTATACAAGGAATCCAATTTTTAAAAAAATGTTATATATAAAGTAAGACCTAACAAATTAAATGATGTAAGCAAAGTAGCTCATCTAGTAAGTAGAAGAGCTGGCCTAAAGTTCTCAGGAACTGAATCCAGTCATGAAACAGTTCACTCATGAAGGTAGAGCTCTTTCACTGCTACCGAAGGTTCTACCCGATCCCTCACCCCAGACTGTAGGTCATACAGCGTCTGTGTGATGATGATGTTGAACACAGCATGGGAGCGGCTACTTTCTTCATTCATGTTGGTCGCAGCTACCGTCCGAGACTTATTTCCCTCAGACATCAATGACTCGATATCCTGGAGAAAAAGCAGAGGGAAAATATTAGAAGCAAAAAACCCAAGAACAGCATCCTGCCCATCAAGCGTATGTGTTAATTAAGACGCACCTGTCACCACCCTTCCATATAAACCTCCTGCTTCTCCTCCACAGAGCCTGTTTCGAGCTTCCACTCCCTCAGTGCTTTCTAGTGGATGAAATGTCTCCCCCATTCTTTCTATTTATTTTTAAAAATTTCTATTGGAGTATAGTTGGATTTACAATGTTGTGTTAGTTTTTGCTGTACCGAAAAGTGATTCGGTTATACATATACATACATCTGCTCATTTTTTAGATTCTTTCCCCATAGAGGTCATTACAGAGTATTGAGTAGAATTCCCTGTGCTCAACAGAGGTTTTATTTTACTTTATTTTTTTAATAGATCTTTATTGGAGTATAATTGCTTCACAATACTGTGTTAGTTTCTATTGCACAACAAAGCAAATCATCCATATGCATACACATGTCCCCATATCCCCTCCCTCTTGAGCCTCCCTCCCATCCTCCCTATCCCACCTGCTATGTCATCGCAGAGGACTGAGCAGATCTCCCTGTGCTATGCGGCTGCTTCCCACCAGCCAACTATTTTACATTCGGTAGTGTATATACATCGATGCTACTCTCACTTCACCCCAGCTTTGCCCTCCCACCCTATGTACTCAAGTCCATTTTCTAGGTCTACTTCTTTATTCCTGCCCTGCAACTAGGTTCATCACTACCAGTTTTTTGTTTTCTTTTTTTAATTCCATATATATGCATTAGCATACGGTATTTGCTTTTCTCTTTCTGACTTACTTCACTCTGTAGGACAGATTCTAGGGCCATCCACCTCACTACAGATAACTACAGTTTTCGTTTCTTTTTATGGCTGAGTAATATTCCACTGTATATATGTGCCACATCTTCTTTATCCGTTCATCTGTCGATGGACACTTAGCTTGCTTCCATGTCCTGGCTACTGTAAATAGAGCTGCAATGAACATTGTAGTACATGTCTCTTTTTGAATTGTGGTTTTCTCAGGGTATATGTCCAGTAGTGGGATGGCTGGGTCATATGGTAATTCTATTTTTAGTTTTTTAAGGAAGCTCCATACCGTTTTCCATAGTGGTTGTATCAATTTACATTCCCACCAACAGTGCAGGAGGGTTCCCTTTTCACCACACCCTTTCCAGCATTTACTGTTTCTGGATTTTTTGATAATGGCCATTCTGAGTGGTGTGAGGTGATACCTCATTGTAGTTTTGATTTGCATTTCTCTAATAATTAGTGCTGCTGAGCATCTTTTCATGTGCCTCTTGGCCATATGTATGTCTTCCTTGGTGAAATGTCTATTTAGGTCTTCCGCCCATTTTTAAACTGGATTGTTTGTTTTTTTGATATTGAGCTCCAAGAGCTGTTTGTATATTTTGTAGACTAATCTGTTGTCTATTGTTTCATTTGCAAATATATGCTCCCATTCTGAGGGCTGTCTTTTTGCCTTGTTTATGGTTTCCTTTGTTGTGCAAAAGCTTTTAAGTTTAATTAAGTCCCATTTGTTTTTGTTTTTATTTCCATTACTCTAGGAAGTGGGTCACAAAAGATCTTGCTGTGGTTTATGTCAAAGAGTGTTTTCTTATGTTTTCTTCTAAGAGTTTTATAGTGTCTGATCTTACATTTAAGTCTTTAATCCATTTGGAGTTTATTTTTCTGTATGGTGTTAGGTAGTGTTCTAAATTCATTCTTTTACATGTAACGGTAGTTTTCCCAGCACCACTTATTGAAGAAGCTGTCTTTTCTCCATTGTATGTTCTTGCCTCCTTTGTCATAAAATTAAGTGCCCATATGTGCATGGGTTTACCTCTGGGCATTCTATCCTGCACCATTGATCTATATTTCTGTTTCTGTGCCAGTACAATACTGTCTTGATTACTGTAGCTTTGTGGTATAATCTGAAGTCAGGGAGCCTGATTCCTCCAACTCCATTTTTCTTTCTCAAGTTTGCTTTGGCTATTCGGGGTCTTTTGTGTTTCCATACGAATTGTAAAATTTTTTGTTCTAATTCTGTGAAGAATGCTATTGGTAGTTTGATAGGGATTACATTGAATCTGTAGATTGCTTTGGGTAGTACAGTCATTTCCACAATATTGATTCTTCTAACCCAAGAACATGGTATATTTCTCCATCTGTTTATGTCATCTTTGATTCCTTTCATCAGTGTTTTATAGTTTTCTGAGTATAAGCCTTTCACCTCCTTAAGCAGGTTTATTCCTAAGTATTTTATTCTTTTTGTTGCAATGGTAAATGAGAGTGTTTCCTTAATTTCTCTGATTTTTTGTTGTTGGTGTATAGGAATGCCAGAGATTTCTGTGCATTAATTTTGTATCCTGCAAACTTACCAAATTCATTGATTAGTTCTAGTAGTTTTCTGGTGGCACCTTTAGGATTTTCTATGTATACTATTGTGTCATTGGCAGTGACAGTTTTACTTCTTCTTTTCCAATTTGTATTCCTTTTCTTTTTCTTCTCTGACTGCTGAGGCTAGGACTTCCAAACTATGTTGAATAAGAGTGGTGAGAGTGGACATCCTTGTCTTGTTCCTGATCTTAGTGGAAATGCTTTCAGTTTTTCACCATTGAGTATGATATTTGCTGTGGGTTTGTCATATATGGCCTTTACTATGTTGAGGGAGGTTCCCTCTATGCCCATTTTCTGGAGAGTTTTTATCATAAACGGGTGTTGAATTTTGTCAAAAGCTTTTTCTGCATCTATTGAGATGATCATATGGTTTTCATTCCTTAACTTGTTAATGTGTTGTATTGATTTGTGTATACTGAACAATCCTTGAATCCCTGGGATAAATCCCAGTTGATCATGGTTTATGATCCTTTTAATGTGCTGTTGGATTCTGTTTGCTAGTATTTTGTTCAGGATTTTTGCATCTATGTTCATCAGTGATACTGGTCTATAATTTTCTTTTTTTGTGACATCTTTTTCTGGTTTTAGTATCAGGGTGATAGTGGCTTTGTAGAATGAATTTGGAAGGGTTTCTCCCTCTGCAATTTTTTGGAAGAGTTTGAGAAGGACTGGTGTTAGCCCTTCTCTAAATGTTTGACAGAATTTGCCTGTGAAGCCATCTGGTCCTGGACTTTTGATTGTTGGAAGATTTTTAATTACAGTTTCAATTTAATTACTTGTGATAGGTCTGTTTATATTTTCTAATTCTTACTGGTTCAGTCTTGGAAAATTGTACCTTTCCAAGACTTTGTCCATTTCTTTGTGGTTGTCCATTTTATTGGCATATAGTTGTTTGTAGCAGTCTCTTATCATCCTCTGTATTTCTGCAGTGTCAGTTGTGATTTCTCCCTTTTCATGTCTAATGTTATTGATTTGCGTCCTCTCCCTTTTTTTCTTAATGAGTCTGGCTAAGGGTTTATCAATTTTGTTTATCTTCTCAAAGAAACAGCTTTTAGTTTTATTGATCTTTGCTATTGTTTTCTTCGTTTCTGTTTCATTTAATTCTGCTCTGATCTTCATGATTTCTTTCCTTCTACTGACTTTGGGTTTCTTTGTTCTTCTTTCTCTAGTTGTTTTAAGTGTAGGGTTAGATTGCTTATTTGAGATTTTTCTTATTTCTTGAGGTGAAACTGTATTGCTCTAAACCTCCCTCTTAGAACTGCTTTTGCTGCATCCCATAGGTTTTGGGTTGGCGTGTTTTCATTGTCATTTGTTTCTATGAACTTTTTACTTTCTTCTTTGATTTCTTCAGTAATCTCTTGGTTATTTAGTAGTGCACTGTTTAGCCTCCATGTATTTGTGTTTCTTACAGTTTTTTTCCTTTAATCGATTTCCAATCTCATAGCATTGTGGTCGGAAAAGATGCCCGATACGATTTCAATTTTCTTAAATTTTCCGAGGCTTGATTTGTGACCCAAGATGTGATCTATCCTGGAGAATGTTCCATGTGCACTTTAGAAGAAAGTGTATTCTACCACTTTTGGGTGGAATGTTCTATAAACATCAATTAGATCTATCTGGTCTATTGTGTTGTTTAAAGCTTGTGTTTCTTTATTTTCTGTTTGGATGATCTGTCCGTTGGTGTAAGTGGAGTGTTAAAGTCCCCTTCTATTATTGTGTTACTGTCGATTTCTCCTTTCATGGTTGTTAGCATTTGCCTTATGTATTGAGGTGCTCCTATGTTGGGTGCATAAACATTTATAACTGTTATATCTTCTTCTTGGATTGATCCTTTGATTATTATGTAGTGTCCCTCCTTACCTCTTGTAACAGTCTTTATTTTAAAGTCTACTTTATCTGATATGAGTATTGCTACTCCAGTTTTCTTCTGATTTCCATTTGCATGGAATATCCTTTTCCATCCCTTCACTTTCAGTCTATATGCGTCCCTAGGTCTAAAGTGGGTCTTTTGCAGACAGCATATATATAGGTCTTGTTTTTGTATCCATTCAGCCAGTCTGTGTCTTTTGGTTGGGGTGTTTAATCCATTTACCTTCAATGTTATTATCAGTACCATGCTCCTATTACCATTTTCTTAATTGTTTTGGGTTTGTTTTTGTGGGTCTTTTTCTTCTCTTGTGTTTCCTGCTTAGATAAGTTTCTTTAACATTTGTTGTAAAGCTGGTGTGGTGGTGTTGAATTCTCTTAGCTTTTGCTTGTCTGAAAAGTTTTTGACTTCTCCATCAAATCTGAATGAGATCCTTGCTGGGCAGAGTAATCTTGGTTGTAGGTTCTTCCCTTTCATCCCTCTAAGTATATCCTGCCACTCCCTTCTGGCCTGGAGAGTTTCCACTGAAATATCAGCTTATGGGGAGTCCTTTGTACGTTATTTTTTGTTTTTCCCTTGCTGCTTTTAATATTTTTTCTTTGAATTTAATTTTTGTTAGTTTGATTAATATGTGTCTTGGTGTTTTTCCTAGGGTTTATCCTATATGGGACTCTCTGTGTTTCCTGGACTTGGGTGACTATTTCCTTTCCCATGCTAGGGAAGTTTTCAACTATAATCTCTTCAAATATTTTCTCAGTCCCTTTCTTTTTCTCTTCTTCTTCTGGGATTCCTGTAATTCAAATGTTGCTGCGTCTAGTGTTGTCCTAGAGTTCTCTGAGAGTGTCTTCAATTCTTTTCATTCTTTTTTCTTTATTCTGCTCCTCGGCAGTTATTTCCACCATTTTGTCTTCCAGGTCACTTATTCGTTCTTCTACCTCAGGTATTCTGTTATTGATTCCTTCTAGTGTATTTTTCATTTCAGTTATTGTGTTGTTTATCTCTGTTTGTTTGGTCTTTAGTTCTTCTAGATCTTTGTTAAACATTTCTTGTATTTTCTCAATCTGTGCCTCCATTTTATTTCCAAGATTCTGGATCATCTTTACTATCGTTACTCTGAAGTCTTTTTCAGGTAGATTGCATATTTTCTCTTCATTTATTTGGTCTTGTAGGTTTTTACCTTGCTTCTTCATCTGTGACATATTTTTTTGCCATCTCATTTTGGTTTTGTTCTTTCTTTTTATGAGTGGGATTGTGTTCTTGTCTTACTGGTTGTTTGGCCTGAGGCTTCCAACACTGGAGTTTGTAGGCTATTGGGTAGAGCTGAGTCTTGGTACTGAGATGAGGAACTCCATGAGACCTCACTCCAATGAATATTCTCTGGGGTCTGGGGTTCTCTGTTAGTCCAGTGGTTTGGATTTGGAGCTCCCACCACAGGAGCTTTGGCCTGAACCCAGGCTTGTGAACCAAGATCCCGCAAGCCACCTAGGGCGGCAAAAAAAAAGGGAGGCGGCGGGGGGGGGGGGGGGGGGGAGGGCCGGGGGGGGGGGGGGGGCCTAAGCAAGGGCAAGGTTTGGGTGGTGGGTGGGGCCGATGCTCAGGACCCACAGGGCTGGAAAAGGCCCTGGGAGCTGGCGGGGGTGGGGGTGGGGCTTAGGCTCAAGGAATAGAAGGGTCCCAGGTGTGCCCCCCACCCCTGGTCTCAGAGGGCAGGGGACCTCACCTGGGAGCCCAGCAGGCTCCCTGTGCCCGAGTGGGAGGGGCAATCGCCCTCCACTCCTCTCCCGCTCCTCCTGGATGGCTCCTCCTGCCTGCCTCTCCTGATCTCCCCAGCCTCAGGGGTGCCGATCCTGTCTGGCCTCCACTTCTCCTCCCCCCTCAGTCCTCCTACAGCCTACTGGTTCACTTTGGGGTTCCTCTCATCTCCTTGTGCGTCAGAGTCCCCCACCAGTGGCACACAGGCACCCAAGTTGTGGGGAGACGCTAACTCCGCGTCTTCCCACACCACCATCTTGACTCCGCCGCTCCCCCATTCTTTCCATCCTGCAATCGCCTTCTTCCTCTGTTAAGTACCTATTTTTCCCTTTGCAAGTTACTAAGGAGAAAAGAGCTAATATTTATTGAGCATTCCAGATACTCAATAACGGTAGTTACCTTGTTTTATTCTAACTCTCCTGCAAAGCTCTCTACTGCTTGATTATTTGCCTCCCTCCTCCAACACCGTGGCTCTCCCAGGACAGGAAACTTTCCTTCTTCGTCTCTGTACACCTGCTTTAGGACACCCAGAACCTATGGCTCTTAAACAATTTTTGATGAATGAACTTTATAAAATAAGTATTTTCCTGATTTTACACACAAGGACACTGAAGTTCATGGAGGTCAAATAACTCTTCCCACACCTAATAAGAGGCAGAGCTGAATGCAAATCACAAATTCCCCAGCTCTTACTAATGAGTAACAGGAGGAGACAGACACTGATCCTTATAACACTGAGCTACGAGCCAGGCACCTTAGCAGAAGTGCTGACTTAGCACCTTCATGCCAGAGGGGTCTTCATTCATTTCAGGATCTCAGTGTTTTCAAAGTAATGACTGCACTTTATTTCTGACCTAAGCAATAATAGAACTGTCTATGTTTAAATGGCTGGAGAGAGTTATCTCGCAGATTAATTTTAGTCCTACTGAGTCTGAAATGATGCAAAGACAAACACAACACATAGATGGCACTTCTAAGTGGAAGGATATATTTGCTCATTCATTTATTTATCAGTATTCTTCAGCAATAGACAGCAGTTTCTTTTATGGGATTTCCAAAGTAATGACAGTAAAAATAGGGACAAAACATAGAGCCAGGACATGAGAAGGCATAAAAGTCAAGGAGTAGGAAAAGGAAACGGGTCAATGGAGGAAGGATCGATTCAGAAAAATAGAAGAACCCGAAGAGTGAAAAGTAATGGAAACTAAGGCAGGAGACCCTGTCAAAGAGAAAGGGTTGAAATAACTACCAAATACTGTTTACATTTGTCCAGATTTGTCCAGAAGGACGTCACTGGAAACTTCAGGGAGAACTGTTTCAGCAGAGTGCTCTTAGTGAAAATATTCAGCAATCTCAAAACACTGGGCCTCCCAACAATACTGCAAACCCCTCACAACCAAGCAGGCTGAAGAGTGTGACTAAAGCCCTTTCCTTCTGTTTGGGGTGGTTAATACTGGGTTTCTGAGACCATGAACGGCATCAATATGCTATAAAGCGTTCACGTAAAAATATATTCAACATTACCTATATACTTCAATTTACTGTCCGTTTTTAAATGACTTTTTTTTTTAATGGCACTTACCTCAAAACTAGTGACAGCCAGTTGGGATAAACCATCTACATACGGTCCCAAAACTTTATGCTCTCGAACTTTAAGAGACTGTCTACTCCTTTGAGAGAAAGGAAAAAGGAATGAATGAGTCAGACCCAACTTGAGCTTTTCTTTCTAAAAAGAAAGTACTTTTAAAAGTACTCAGAAACTAAGATTGCAATTTCAAAGGAATTTTTTTTTAACAATCAAAAAGTATTCTAAAAGCTATTTTATTTGGATTAGCAAAACAGCATTCCTTATGAGGAATGTCTTTTAAACTCTGATTTCTATTTAAAGTAACGTACTATTTAAAAAATTCTATCTCTACTCCCAAACTAAACAGCCAGTACACAGAATACTACGTTAGGCCAACTTGCTTTAGTAGATGAACTTCAATTTCATGTGGGAGGAGGGAAAAAAAGGAAATGAAGCAAAGAACATGCCAGAATTGAATTTAACCTTCAGGCTATTCTATAAATAAGCATATTCTCAGTAAGTAATGTCTTAAGGTTTTGAGCAAGTAGTAAACAATATTAAAGTGTTTTAATTTACCTTTTCAGATCAGCAGCATTGATTTAAGCTGCTTCTGTGCTGACCATTTTATACAGAAAGTAATGTTATAGTATAGTAGCTGTTTGTAGTTACTGATATTTATCCTATATTTAGAATTGGCTCTGCTGGTGAAGACTTTAGGGCTCTTTTGAATTTTTAAATGGCAATCCTGGTTTGGGACCCATGTGAAGAGCTTATCAATAGATAATTGAGATGAAAAGCAAAGCTATAATATATATTATAGCCATATTGTATACGTCACCTTTTTCATCAAATACTAATCACTTTTCAAATCAAGAGTCAATGCTTGGCATCACTCAAGTGTGGAAAAAAGAAACTAAGAATGAGCACTTCCCGAAGTCTCGACATTGTTCCCTAAGAACCTCTCAGTTATCTCACTTAATCTTAATCTCACAATTCCACAAAGTAGGTTTTACTAACGTTATTTTAAGGATGAAGAATGCAATGTGACAACAAGCAATTCTGCCGTACTCTAAACAAGGGCAGACCAAGTGCACAGTTTCAAGAGAGCTGCTTTGATGCCCAAGGATTCAGAACTCGGCTCAGTCTGTTTGCACAACCAGAGATTCTTTAATGCTATTCATGAGCAAGAAAAAATAAATCTACCACAATATCAAGTGCTTCTGATGGTGTCTAACATCTGGGATTCTTGTACACTGCTGGTGGGAGTGTAAACTGGTACAACCGTTTCGGAAAACAGGTTTGCAGTACCAAAGTTGAAGATGCTGTAGCTTCTGACCCACAATTCCACTTCTGGATGTATTCCCTAGAAACTCCTGCATTTGTACACCAGGAGGAATGTACAAGAATGCTCAGAGCAGCACAGTAGTGGTAAAGAGTGGAAACCACACAAATGACAGGAGACAGAATAAATAAATTATGGTATAATTATACAGTGGAATACTAAAGAGCAGTAAAAATCAATAAGTTATTGCTTCATATATCAGAACGAATGAATCACTGAGGGGAAAAGTAGCAAGTCACCGAAGGACACATGTATTATGACGCCACTTACACACAGTTAAAAATTGTGCAAAATTATGTGTAAACTCTTAAAGAGGAGGAAGATAATGAGAAATATAAAACTCGTAATAGTAAAAAAAAAAAAATTCGTAATAGTAGGAATGGTAGGAGTTGAAACAGTATCAAAGAGGAGCACACAGGTAGCTTCAAAAATATCAGTCATGTTCCATTTATTAAGCCAAACGGTGAGTAGGACAGTCATTGATTTTATTATTCTTTAAACCTTACATATATTGTAAACGTTCTTTCATATGCATTAAACAGTTAATAACTAAAACTATTTCTGATGATTGGGTCACTTCCTTTCCATCCATAATTTTTAACTTATGCCTCTAATTATACCCTTGATTATACAGCTGCTAAAAACATTTAAAAATATTTTCATCATGTTATATAAAAAATCCAGGATATTGAATTGTATTTAGAGAAGAACCTAAACACGCATACCACACATCCACCCCATAGATTTGAAACACAGGATCAAAATGCACCAAAGCGTTAACAGCAGTTATTTCTGAGTGATGGAATTATAGGTCATTTTTATTTCTTCTTACATTTACCTACTTTCTAAATTTTTATATATATATTATTTTTAAATCAATAAAAATTTTAATTAATAAAAAGGTAAATGGCCCTCTCCTTCCTCTATGAAACAAACTCATCTGGTTTTTATCACCTAGTTTTTTAAAAATACAGATGCCTGGGTTTCTCCCTGGGTCTACTGAATCATAAGCGCTAGAGCGGCGGCTCAGGCCAGTGTATCCTTAAAAAGCCTCCCAGTGTACATCCCTGGAAAAGAATGACTTGCTTAGGCTGGGTCATTTGAAACCTTCAACCACTTTGCCTCCAATTTAGAGGTGCTACTTTCCAACATAAATGGAAGGACCAATGTGTCATTTTAAACTCAATTTTTATGAATAAACCATAGTGACAAAAATAACAAAATAGTAAAAACATCCTTTTAAATGGCATATGTAAGCAACTTTATACAGGAATATAGGATAAACTAGGAATACTAGATATGCCAGGCTTTGAGAAGCTGACGATTTCTCAGTAAATGAACTGAAACTAGAGTACCAACCAAGGGCACAAATACATATGCTCACCTGCAACTTTAACTTCAGGATCACTTAAAATTATTACCCCTACTACAAGGTTAATTTCAACCACTAACTTACCCTTTGGGGTCTAAAAGATCCCGAACTTTCTCATTATAAATTTCCATATAGGATACTTCAACTTTAAAGGTCTGTGACTCATTTTGCTCCAGAGAGATCCTTTGAAATAAAGCACAGCAGAGCCTTGGAATGAGGCCCCGCTGCTCAGCATTGCCCATCATGGAGAAGGATTTTCCTGAGCCTGGAGAAGGGCAAGCAGAAAGAAAGGAGGATGGAAGAGGAAGCAAATTGTAATGCTTCAACTACACAAGTGTTTCATACACGGCAGCCAAGGTCACACAGCAGAAGCGGACAATTTGGCCCCCAAAGGCCAGCCCCTTGGACACCAAGGCTACTATTCTTTCTATTATACTCACGGCCTCCAGTTTGACTTTCACTGTGAGACCCAGAGGGCACCTCTCTTACAGATGGATACGTACAAATGTAAGCACTACAAATATGTAATCTTCAAAAGTACACATGGTAAATATCAAATATCACCATCAAGTAACATTAACAGTATTTTACCCACAAAATATCAATATTTCACATTTGTGAAAGTGCTTTGATATATATTCCCCTAATTGTCCTGTGATGTGACAATAGGCAGTATTGTTATGATTTATTGATTTATTCCAACTTTATAATTGAAATGATGGTGGCTCAGAGGGCTAATGGCTGAGCCACTAGCCTGTTTTTGTTTAATATCCTGGTGAAGTCCTCTAGATGATACTAAGAGGACGATACTAAGAGTTTTTCTACAGTTTTTCACTATAACATTTATACCGAGAAACTGGTAATTATTTTCTTAGTTCAAATACAGGTTAAAACTATAATTTAGGAAAATGACACTTAATAGTTTAAAACTAGCTTTGCTCATTAACACTAAAATTACTCAGTTACCACAACTGTCAAACCTTCAAAATGAAGATTACTTTTGATCATCTAATTCAGCCAAACCCGTGAAGTCAGAAGCGTTTTTCTATGGTTTCCCAAAGTGTTTTCCATATCTATGTTTTAAGAAATGCACATTTAATATCACTGACTGTAAGTGGCTACTTACCTGTCTGTCCATATGCAAAAATGCAAGCATTATACCCCTGAAAGGCTTTCTCAAGAATTCCTTCCCCAAGGCACTTGAAAACCACTTCTTGACCTAAAAAACAAAACAAACAAAAAAACTAAAAAGACTGATTTTTCTTGACATATTTGTAGTGATAACCGAGCCCCAGTCATTAACACATTCTCTCAATCCAAAAAGATGTTAAGTGTATTGCATATCTACTATGTGTAGGGCTGTGGATTAAAGAACTTATTGTATACAATTTTGCTTATCTACTCTTCTACACTATAGCTCAGTACCTGGATCCGTTTATGATTCTACCGACTGTTTCCCTCTAAGACATTTCTCTAGGCATTCAAGTTTCCTGTCCATTGTCTGTGGGCCGTATGGAAGCATCATTTGAATTTGGTTTAGTCTCTTTTCCTGAGTTAGTATGAAAGTGTCATTCAACACAAATTGTCTTATCTCCCCATCTGGATTCTGAGCTTCCGATGAGCAGGAACCTCATCATCCACATCTTGGTATGTGTGTGCACTTCTGCCCCTAGCACGGTGCTAAGTCCGTGCCAGATGCTGAGCAACTGTTCACCGCTGGTGGAGGGGATGTGCTGAGCACAGGCACCTCTCACCTGTGTTCCCAGCGGGGATTTGGGGACAGGTTCCCGTCTGTGAGCCTGTCTACAGCTCACTGTGGCTCTTGGGGGAGTTCTGTCATGTACCATCTATACTACGGTAGTGCCCAGCTAAAGATTAAGGTGTGAAAATCTTTTTAAACACTTAACGAGGCATTTACTACCCTTTGAAATTGGTGCCTTTCTAACATTCAGTCCCCACCATTAAGACAATTAAAGTGATTTTCTCCTTCCTCTGTGCAGAAACTACTGCTTTAAGTACCTCTTTCCTCTACTGGAATGAGAAGCCCCTGACTGATGTCAGACTATAATCTGTTTACCTTTGTAATCCTAGTGCCTAGTACAAAATGCTTAATAAATGTTTGTCCAAGAATGAGTCAGTTTAATTTTTTTTTTTTTTTTTTCGGTATGCGGGCCTCTCACTGCTGTGGCCTCTCTCGTTGCGGAGCACAGGCTCCGGACGCGTAGGCTCAGCGGCCATGGCTCACGGGCCCAGCCGCTCCGCGGCATGTGGGATCTTCCCGGACCGGGACACGAACTCGTGTCCCCTGCATCGGCAGGCGGACCCCCAACCACTGCGCCACCAGGGAAGCCCCAGTTTAATCTTTTTATCCAAATGACAATCCCTTTTACGTTTGGAAATAAAGCAATAGAACATAAGCTTTTGGGTATATGTTTTTCTTTGATGCATCTGATTTTAGCAGTCTCTTGTTATATTATGACATATCATGGTTGCAGAATGGGACTCTTAAAAGTGTAAACATGAAATAAATAATAATATTTCCGGGCTTCCCTGGTGGCGCAGTGGTTAAGAATCCGCCTGCCAATGCAGGAGACAAGGGTTCGAGCCCTGGTCCGGGAAGATCCCACATGCCGCAGAGCAACTAAGCCCGTGTACCACAACTACTGAGCCCGCACTCTAGAGCCCACGAGCCACAACTACTGAGTCCATGTGCCACAACTACTGAAGCCCGTGCACCTAGAGCCTGTGCTCCGCAAGAGAAGCCACCGCAATGAGAGGCCTGTGTACCGCAACAAAGAGTAGCCCCTGCTCACCGCAACTGAAAAGAAAGCCCAGGCTCAGCAATGAAGACCCAACACAGCCAAAAATAAATTAATTAATCAATTTAATTTAAAAGAAAAAATATTTCCAATCATTAGGTTGGCAAAAAAAAAAAACCTTGACAGTATCAAATATAGCTGGATTGAAGAAATAGGTGTTTTCATAAGCTGCTGGTGGGAGAATAAACAAATGCAGCCGTTCCAAGGAAAACCTCACAGCACCAAGAAAAAGGAATATGCCCAGGCTCTCTGACCCACTGTGAGGCATCTGCCCTAGAGACTCACTCCCACAAGAGACCCCTGTAAAAGGATGTTCATGGCAGCATTATTTATAATACTGAAAGCTGGAATCAAGTTAAATGCCCATTAGTAAGGGAGTAGATAAGTAAAATGTATTTTATATGATGGAATATTACACACCATGTCTAAAAAAACAAGCAAAACAAATCTATGTGTGTAAACAATGTAGAATTCAGAAACACTGTTGAGTTCAAAAAAAAAGTCATGTTCAGACTGTACATATAATGTAAAAATTTATGTCAAATAGTATGTGTAATATCTATGTGTGTTAAAGTAAAAAAAAAGAAAAAACTGGATCAGAAGAAAATATACCAAATTTATATAACATTATTTCTCAACTATGGACTTCTACCGAAGAGGCATTTAAAACATGTTAGTGAAATATGTGGATTTTTTTAGAAGGGTATAACTGTAAGAGGCTTCCTAAAAATACGGTTTGTTGTGAAGACTACCTAAAGATGTGTGTGTATGTGCACACACACATAAACTTGGAGGATAATAAAGTATTGTCAAAATTCTTATCCACTGAAGACACACTTTCAAAAATGCTTTTATGTGGTGGGAATGTAAATTGGTACAGCCACTGTGGAGAACAGTACGGAGGTTCCTCAAAAAAACTAAAAACAGAACTACCATATGACCCAGCAATCCCACTCCTGGGCATATACCCAGAGAAACCATAATTCGAAAAGATGCATCACAATGTTCACTACAGCACTATTTACAATAGCCAGGACATGGAAGCAACCTAAGTGTCTATCAACAGAAGAATGGATAAAGAAGATGTGGTTCATATATACAATGGAATATTACTCAGCCATAAAAAAGAACAAAATAATGCCACTTGCAGCAACATGGATGGACCTAGAGATTGTCATACTGAGTGAAGTAAGTCAGATGCAGAAAGACAAATATCATGATTATCACTTATATGTGGAATCTAAAAAAGGGGGTATAAATGAACTTATTTACAAAACAGAAGCAGAGTCACAGATGTAGAAAACGAACTTATGGTTACCAGGGGATAAAGGGGGGGTGAGGGATAAATAGGGAGATTGGAACTGACATATACACACTACAATATATAAAATAGATAACTAATAGAACCTGTTGTATAGCACAGGGAACTCTACTCAATACTCTGTAGTAACCTATATGGGAAAGGAATCTGAAAAAGAATAGATATATGTATATGTATAATGGAATCACTTTGCTGTACACCTGAAACTAATACAACATTGTAAATCAACTATAGTCCAATAAAAAGATGCTTTTATGTTATAGTTAAGTATGATAGAGTCTTGTGCTAAGAAAATATCTGACCCATCCTGTTGCTGATCTTTGATACACATCGATATTCTTTTCTCACGTGTTTTCTCAAAGGACCTTCCTTATTCCACGTGTATTCCCAAGGCCTATGCCAAAACACAGGCTTAAATCTGGACCTAAGCCCTGTAGTGCAGAAGATGGGGAATTAAACACAGCCTGTGCTCAGGCTTGTGAGAATTGATGGTGGTCCTCAGCCAGGACCCAAGTGCCATCAAAGGCATTGAAAAAACACCACTTTCTTGGCACAAACAGATGAATGGAGCAATCTCGTTTGATCTTCCACACTGGTTAACCAGCCCCCGTAAAGGGAGTAGGGTGAGGATGGGGACAAGATGCTTTAAGACTTGGCTAGGTCCAACATCCTGACTGTAATTCATGATTTTGATTCATATTTAGTAACTTGGAAAAAAGCAAGAGCTTGAGGTGATGAAAGGACTCAACTGCAGAGAAGCACTGCGGTCAAAGAGCTTTTCACCCTGGCTTCACAGAGCCTGAAGTCATTAACCAATCAAGGATTTGTATCTGTTCTTTTATCAGGTAGTGAAATGGATTACTTTCTGGTTTCTGCTTCTGATGCTGAGTAGGCTGGAATTATGAGGAATTATTTTCTCAATGTTTTTGCAAGGGCAAATCACAAGTCTTCTTTTTCCTTAGTAGGAATCATCTTTTAAAACCAAAGATCATTAACTGAAAAAAACAAGAATGAATGCTATAGAGCTACGTGAAATAGGTTTATGATGTGTCAGGTGAAAAAACCAACACCACCACCAGCCAGGGTGTGTATACTAAAATTGCACTAAAAACAAAAAATGATCAAAGAATGCTCCAGCATATAAAAAATACAAGAATGAATTTCAGCTTGGCCTGTTTCCAAATTACTGCAGATACTAAATAGGATACGAATTAACCTATTTAACTTGTATACTTTTATAATTTATGCTGCTAAGAAGAAAAAAAGTATTTTTTTGTCAACTGCCCTGTTTGCAGTGCACTTTCCGTATTCTATACTGCTGAATCCTTGCAATGCCTTGATATGGACTGTGATCAATAAGGAGATGGGGGTGGTGGTGAGGGCAGCACTCTGAAAGAGTAAGTCATTTGCCCAAGATGGGGCCACCAGCGAGTGGCAGGGCCTATGGGTGTTGACTCCCAGATGGACTGAGGCCCATCCATAATCAGTGATTCAGGCTTCATGACACTGGGAATCAGTTATTCCCACCTCTGGTCTCCGTGGTATGTTTTTTTTTTTAAAACAAACTCCCAGAACTCAACACACTGCAGTATTTTTTTTTTTTCCCATGTCTGTCTCTACCACTGAATTGTGAACTCCTTTGAAAACAGGAGCTGTTGCATCTTAGCAGAGTACCTGGCACACAGTACACACTCTTATTTACTGAATTGCTCTGGTGACACTACTGTTTTTAGACTAATGTGTATTTAATTGGGCGTCCCTTTCCTCATTAGTGATGACGGAGGCATCAAAATATTGTTGGTTGAACTTAAAAAGTTAATTGTAGGGTTTACACTTTGGATAAAGTATGGCTGTTTTTGAAATTCTAATGAGCCCCTCAAGATTACAATAGTCTTTGTTAAATAAGGCCCTGGGGTGTGAACAGACGTGTCAACATAATATGTAACAACTAATCGAATAACTTTGATAAAAATTACAGATTACACTTTTACTGACATCCAGTTACCTCCTAGACATTGAAACAAAATATATATGACTGAAAAAAATAAACCAGTCTCTTTGATTTCCACTAAATGTACAAATATGCTTTCCAAAAAGTCAACTTCTTTTAGTTAGATATTTACGGTTACATTTGACAGACAGAATATAATTGAGATTTACTGTATTTAATAAAAGTTTTAGTTATAACTAGGAAAGGAAAACATTCTGGGAAACACAAAATGGAATATGAAAAAGTAGAAGACAATTATACTGTGTTTCTGGAAAGAATTTTTCTCCTTTCCATCCTTAAATAGCTATCCCAAAACACAATTTATAAAAGGGAAAATACAAAGAATTATATTGTAAAGTTCATGTATTTTTACAAATCTAAGCAAGACTGGATTCTAGAGAGAATGGAATCCATTTTGTCTACGACTTCATGTCTCAAGGGAAATTTATTATCTTTTAAGAAATAATGAATACTTTCCCACCTCTACAAAGATTCATCAACATTAACATTTTTAATAGCTCTGCTTAATTTCCACTGTATACTTAACATGCAATTTATTAACTGATACAACCTATTATAGATACTTAGATTATTTCCTTTTTCTTTTTTTCTGCAATATTTATTCTTACACATTTATCTTTGTACACTTTTCTATTGACTTTACTAGGCAAAACTCCAAAAAAAATCAAATCACTAACTCTCCTAGCAATGCATGAATCTTTTTTCTACACCTTCAACAACACTGGCTATTATCATTCTTCCTGGCTTTGACTAACAGAAAAAAAAAAAAAGCCTTTTGTTTTGTTAAATTTAAATTTTCCTTTTCTTAGGTTATTGTCCATTTGTATTTACTCTTCAGTAAACTATTTGGGTGCTATGTTTATTTTTATAAATCAATTGGTTTAGTAATTGATTAAGTATTAATTTTAAAATATCCATCATATATTAAGGATATTAACCTTTGGTCTATTATATATTGTACATATTTTTCCCCAATCTGTCATTTACCTTTCAGTCTTATGTTGTTCTTTGTCATACAAAAGCTTTTGGTCTTTCACATTCAAATCTCTCATCTTTTCCTTTATGATTTTCATCTATATGGTGTATGTTATGCTTCCAAAATCATTCTGGATTATTATTACCCCAAATTACATAGTTATTCACCCATATTTTCTTCTAGTTTTGTTTTTGGTTTTTCCAGTTTTATATCCAAATCTGAATTCTACTTATCAGCTATGTAATCTTGGGCAAGATCTCCTTCACTAGTAAAACAGGAATAATAGTTGCTCTCTTACTGGGTTGCTGGTATGATTAGATAAGGCAGTACAGTAAAGCACTTGCCATAGTGCGTGGTCATTAAAAGTCTAGAATATATTTTAGCTAATATCCATAATTAATACCATCTCTTAAATCTTTAATCAACTATAATTAATTTTGGTGCAGAAAAGGAGGTAATCATCTAATTATTTTTCCTTCAATAGTTCCTCTATCTTTGCAACAATTCTGTGAGGCAATCCAATTTTAAAGATAAAAGATACTTACTCTTAGAAAAAAAAAATTAAAGGAATCATTTATTGCTATTTCTCTAGCACCTCTAGTGGTCCCACCTTTAAAATTCCACTGACCAAATGTAATGGTGGTATACTCACACGTGACAGAAAGAAGGGGGTGTGTGAATGTGTGTGTATGTGTAGGGGGGTCATGATGAGGAGAGGAAGAAGGAACAGTATCATTAATTATTATCTGGGCCAGAATACGTCAACCCATGTTGTCCAGTGGAGGAAAAATATTTACCATTTTTTTATAACATTAAGATATCTCAGAAAGGTAGAGGGAAAAAAACAACTAAATAAATCATATCAATAAAACTGAATGCAAACAGACTCTATAGAGCTCCCCTTATTTTTTTATTCTGGTGCCTTTGTAGCTCTATGAATCCCTGGCTGGGGTTATACTTAATCAATTCTTTGGTTTGCTGACTTTTAGCCACCACTGGTAAAACAAATGATTATTTGAAAGAAGTGAAGACTGTCAGCCAAAGCCTAAAAATGCCCTGTAGGCTCTATACGGTCTTCTGTCCTCCTCAGCATAACCAGTTTTCCATGAAACATGAACAGTGGCTACACTTCACTCTGTGATGGACAGAAAATATTAACCATCAAAGACCCTTATACAGTCTATTAAGGACAGTCTGGTTTATCCAAAAGACTGAAGGTGTTTTTGTTTGTTTATTTGTTTCTTTTTACTTTGTTCCTTTTTATTTTTTAAACACAGCAGTCCCTTTTTTCGGCATAGAAAAAAAGCAATTTGTCAACTGCTTTTAGAAGCTTAGTTCACACACACACACACACACACACACAAAGAGCTATTTATGCTGGAGAGTGGGAATCAGGGGATCCATAAAAGATGCACTATCCCTATCCTAAATGTTTCCCGACTCCAGTTCACACTCAAATGGGACGAAGTGCCACTTGTCTAGGGAAACACGTACCAGCCCAGAAGGGAAACGGAAGGGCAAGTTCAGAAGTCCTGAGGGAAGCAAGAGGACCTATGAGAATCTGTTTCTATCCCAGACAAACCACACAAAGGCACAACACAGTCCAACCCAAGAGCCTGTGACTTTTCCGCAGGACCCCTGCCAGAGGGGAGATGGCCACTCTACAGAAGTCAGCTCCACGTGCCTGGCACGGGGAATCCAAAGCGTCTCACTTGTTCATAACCATGACCAAGATGCCAATTTCCTCTGTGGGGTTTATGATTAGACTCCTATAGCTGTGTGGACAAGTCTTAAAACCCAGGCATGCCCAAAGCAACCACAACACAATGTCAGAACAGTAGAGAAGGTTCCTGTATGGAATTTCTGCAAGCAAAGTCACAGACCTGACCCGCCCAACCCTGAGTCACACATGATACAGCTCTCTGAAAAGCTAACACCCTGAGTCTCCACACTTGTGCGTAACCTGTCCCTCCTGGGAAGAGCAGCAATGGCCTCAAAGCTACCAGGCGTGTGCACTGGGAGCTCAGTAACCAAGGTAATTCTCTCGCTGCAGCAGGGCTCTGATAGCAAAGCACAGAAGAGAAACTAGGGATGGGAGGGAAAGTGCATATCATGCATATGCTGACACTTGACTGCTTACGAGGAACAGGGTGAAACATCACAGTGGGCTATGCTCTAGGAAATGGGAGAACAAAATAAGAGGGCATAACCTTGTTTTATTCACAATCTGCATGAACCAAGGCAGTCTCACATAGATCATGGCTGACCAAAGCACTAAATATGGAGATACAAGGCTGGACGTGACATGTGCACAGAATATTTCTAAGGTAGTGGCGTGGAAGAGCAGCCGGGATTTTAACACGATTCTATCATTTTAAACAGAATCCCCAGTTTTCCTTCTTTTCCCCATCTCTTTTTTCACTGGAGTTAATAGTGGAAAAAAAAAGGTTAAGCTCAATATTTATGATCTGGAGTTCCTGGGCATGCGCGTCTGTGAGGGTGTTTTTCCACTCCTGACCAGGCTGACAGCACTAGTGACTGTGATGAGTCTGGACTTGGCAGGTGGCCCAGCTCTAAATCCGAGCACCTGGACAGTGCAAGGCCAGTCAGGCACCTCACACATACCCGAAGGGGTGAGGAATGCCGAACCTGGACGAGGTTTCAGGTAATCTCTCCCTCAAACAGTGCAACTCTCAGAAACTGTCACATGTGGTGACTTTAAACCTGGTTTAAGTTAAATGACCAAAAACTACAGAGCTTAGATAAAGGAACTAGGGCTTTAAAGGCTTGACTTGATGATAGGAGATTTAAGTTTTAATAAACTATAGAAGATTGCCATTAAGGGGCTTGGTAAAACGACCCTGAGAACCTGGGCCTGGAGGGTAAAGGTAGACACGGGGCCATTTTCCACAGTGGCATCTGGGAGCTATCAGTACTGCAGTCCTCAGGAGCTTTCCTTGCAGCACGGCCTGGGTGACTCGCCCAGATGGGTGTTTCCACCCCCTGACAGCGCTGGGGCCAGTCATGAGCTGGCAGTGAACCTCAGCTCCTTTCTTTGTTGCCGTATAAAGTGGCTGAGTCACAGAGGAGGGGTCAGGCGTCGGGGCCCCGGATGAAAGAGCTGTGAGGATGGTCTCACAGAGAATGCATTTTGGAGTGATTCAGGAGGGTACTTTCACATATAACAACTGCTGAAAAAGGAGCTGTTCTTCACCTCTACCTGCTCAACAGTGTTTGCCACTGTGTCCCTGTGACACAGAGGCAGACCTGACTCAATATCTCTTCTGGACTGTGGGGTGCACAAGATTGACAGCACTTGAGGGGAGGTGAGAACAAAGCCCAAACCAAACACAGGCATTCAGGACTCTGGAGAACTTCTGACAGGAGGGAGAATGTTAATAGTATTATTCCTGGCTAGGTTCCAAGCCAGAGTACTCCAATAACATGATTCCCTAGGCACAGCCTCTTGTTGGGATGAGAGAGAAGAGAGGAGAGCCTGGGATTGCAGTAGAATCCATAAAATCTTCACACATAACTGTCATTGACCTAAATCCACATTTACCACTGCTTTCAGCTCTCTTACAAGTAGCAGGGCCTCTCTGAACCTCAGTTTCCTCATCTGTAAAATGGGGGCAATATCAGTTTCTCCTGATTCGGTGTTTTGACAATTAAATGACCTGCTGCAGATAAAGGGATGAGCACAGTGCTGGGAAACTAGTGCTCAGAACTCTATTGACTATTGTTGTTATTATTATCCACCCCTCTAAACACACTTAACTAAGTTAAGTGATGTCTCTGGGTGCCAAGAAATACTCTAAGGAATAGATGTCGACAAAGAAAGGAAAGTGGAAGAAGGCAGCATTGGGTGGGATTAAAATATCTGGGAGTAGAGGTGAGAAGAAAGAGAAGCATACACACACACTCTTGTAAAAAATTTAACAGTGTCAGCCTAGCTTACTTTATCTCAGAGAAATTTTTCTTAACTGACCTTCACTTACCCGATTCTCTCAATTAACATTCTCTCTTCCATCTGTAAAATACACTGATGCATGCTTACTGCACACTAAATCACCCAACTGGTAGACAACTCTCTGGACTCCCACCAGCTGAGTTATGTTCTCACAAAGGGTCAGTTGTGTTTGCTCCTGAACTGGTTTGTGTCAGTTACACTTCTCTGTAATTACATAATTAACAAATGCAAAAAGAGAGCTGCTCGTTCTAAGAAAACTAGTTTGGATACTTAGGAACAACTTGATAAAGGTGAGCCCCTAAAAGAACTGTCAGATTAGGTATGGGTAAGAATCTGTAAGACTGTAAAAGAGAAAGAAAAATCTAGAAGGATTCTGCAGTCAGTGTTTCATAAATGTCTTTTAAGATGGCATGCACCATTTATAGTGAATCTCTAACAAACTTTTCACATAGTCAACTACTACTGCTTCTCATAACCACAGGGAAAACTTCCACAGTTTTGATAAACTTAACAGCTAACAATTACTGAGTATTTATTCTACACAAGACACTTGCTGAGGTCTTCATATACACTTGAATAGTAAAATAATGAATCAATACAATATGCTCTAACAAATATTTTGGAAGTCTGCTTAAAAAACTGGTTCTATTTTGGCTACTGTCAACTTTTAGAATGTAAATTTTGATGCACAGTTAAACAATATGAAACAGAAATCATTTCTACCTCTGAGCCCATAAACGCTCCCATCATAGGAACAGAATCAAACATGGCTATTCTCCCCACGGCAACAGCCATAGCTAGGAGGCACTCAGCTGTCCCTTCAGGGTACAAAGCAACGTTAGCAGAACAAGAATCAGACGTAGAACGTTTCTCCTGAATTGCAGGGTATTACAATGCCTGAAAACACAGGTTTCAGCAAATCTGAGCGACATACCATATGGTGAGAACTGTCATATAATTTGTAAGTCAACAGTTTAGAATCTCTCAGGTCAGGAAATGTTCTTGTCCATGTAGATACCCAGATATGCCACCACTAGACTGATTTTTATTTTTGGTATGAAGATTTATAGAAAAACAGGTTTATGAAAAATATTCTCCTGCTAGGAAGAAAAGCAAAACCAAGGTTACTGGAAGTCATTGTTATTTAACCAACAGGACACATTTTAGACAGTGATAAAAAATGTATTGATTTATTATCGAGAAGCCCTTAAATGAAATTAGTAGTGATTTAAACATTTAAAAAGGCCTGTTATCTGTTATGATGCTCTCAAGTTTATCAGTATTCACTATAATAACATTATAATCCTAAATGTTGATCTATGGGGGTTTTTTTTGTTTTTTTTTTGCGGTACGCGGGCCTCTCACTGTTGTGGCCTCTCATGTTGCGGAGCACAGGCTCCGGACGCGCAGGCTCAGCGGCCATGGCTCACGGGCCCAGCCGCTCCGCGGCATGTGGGATCTTCCCGGACCGGGGCACGAACCCGTGTCCCCCGCATTGGCAGGCGGACTCTCAACCACTGCGCCACCAGGGAAGCCCCTGATCTATGTTTATGTGTATGTATATATGGGCTTGGGGAGAGGAAACGGATTTATGTAGAAATCCCATGCTGTGGGTGCCTAATTCTGCAGGTTACTTCTGCTTTTTCTTAGCCCTGGCACAAGGGTTTTTGCTTAAAGATTCAGAATCATGCGCAGACTCGCTAACCAAAAGGTGGTAATAAGAGATAATATATTTAAATTGTGAAATGTCTCAAAGCATGATTCAATGCAATTCAAATGGCTTAACAAACAAGCCTTTGATTTGACTCTGAAAAGTCCACTGCAACAGCTGTGTGGCCAGCATAAAATGTCTGATTCATGTTTAATCTGAGAGCTGGAAGAGATCTGAGATCATTCTAGGCTATATATCCTCCTTCCACAGATGAAGAAACAGACATCCCCAAAGTTTAGCAGTTTGTGGCAAAACCAGGTCTCATAAATACCAGCACACACAATGCATTTTCTCTCCAAAGGACTGATGCTACTATCCTTACTACTGCTACAACGTGACAGTGATAAAGATGATGATAAATATTTCTTAAATTTAGTTATTTATTTATTTTTGGCTGCATTGGGTCTTCGTTGCTGCACGTGGGCTTTCTCTAGTTGCGGCGAGCAGGGGCTACTCTTTGCTGCGGGGCGCGGGCTTCTCATTGCAGTGGCTTCTCTTGCTGTGGAGCACAGGCTCTAGAGTGCAGGCTCAGCAGCTGTGGCACACGGGCTCAGTAGTTGTGGCTCCCGGGCTCTAGAGCGTAGGCTCAGTAGTTGTGGCACAGGGGCTTAGTTGCTCCGCGGCATGTGGGATCTTCCTTGACCAGGGCTTGAACCCATGTCCCCTGCATTGGCAGGCGGATTCTTAACCACTGCGCCACCAGGGAAGCCCCATGATAAATATTAAGCGAGCATTTCCTGTGGTTTAAGTACTTTACATGAACAGGTCATTTAGTCCTCAAATCAACCCTATGAGATCAGAACTATTATCAGCCTTATTTAACCTAAAAGGAAACAAAACTCACCCAACCTTACATAGATAAAAGGTGGGGGAGGCAGGACTGGAACCCAGGCAGTTCGATTTAAAAGCCCACATGCTTCCACCACTCCACCCAACCCAATGCAGTGCCATTATACCTACTATAGAATTATGGGTTTCTAAATCAGTCTGAGAGTGGAAGCTCTTGCTTGCTATAGCTTTTAATGAGTAGAGTAACATAAAACATAATTGAGAATTTAACATTTGACACACCCCATGAAACTGACAGCCTCTCTTTGCTCTTTCAATCCATGCACTCATCTGTCTCTCTCCCCTCTCCCTCCTCCTCTCTGCCCCCCAAGTTTTGAGAGCTGCCTCAAGAGCTGTGATTCAGTATCAATGATGCCATTATTCATGGAGTCTGACAAATAGGTCAGTTTCAGGAACTATGTGCTTCCCCTTCTCCGTTTCTTGTATGTCCCATCAGAGAATGAATGCTTCTATCTTAATGTTTCTATTCACAATTAAGAAGCAATTGCTTTTTTTTTTAATTAAAGAGAAGGGAAATCAAACTATACTCCAATATAAAATAAAAATTAAATTTAAAAAAAGAGAAAGGAAATCGTATTAGTATAGAAACCAATCAACTAATCTACTAGTAATATATTCACTAGGCAAATTATTTACAATGAGTGCAAAAAACCCTGAAAGAATAGTAAGCAAGAATTTTACTTTTTGCTGAGGTGGTCACAGAATTTGTACAATAATGGGGATACCTAAAGAGTAAGAAACTGTCTCCTCACATTTTGTAAATAGACTCTGCTCCATCGACCAAAAGAATCCTATTTCAGGGTTAATACCAGAAACATGGTATTAGATGTGATCATGCCAGCTAAAATTTAGTAACGTTTAAGCTATCAAAATGTTTAAAACTCATTTTATCTTTTAAAATACTTCGGCACATACTATTTGTAATGAAGAGCTACAGAAATCTTGAGTTTCACATTTTAATTTTATCATCTGTACTTAATAAAATTATCTCTAGTAATAAAAAAAAAAGTTTGTCCTACATTCAGAGGTATGAGTGATACGCTGCAGAAAGCTAGAATGGTCTCTATGGGCAGTAATGGAGAATTGGATTGTAGAGATACGGAAAAGAAAGAGAAAAACAACCTTCCTGAAGCATTATTTTAACCCCATTACTCCAATAGCCCCTCCCCTATTTTTCACCGTATCATCTACATTTCTTAGTCTAGCTTTTAAACTTTCTTATTATCTGGCCTCACTTAACATGTACAAGTAGGTCTCCCACTGATTCCCCCCCAAAATGCATCTTTTGCTCAGACCAGTGTTATACACCATGCTCACTCCCACTTCTGCATCCTCACTTACAGAAAAGCCAAACGAAGTATCATTTATGGGCACCTTCCACTGGTCAGCTCATTAAGTTACCTACTGAACCCTTATAACAACATGTAAGATAAGTATTATCACTGCCATGTTTCCCATTTTACAGAAAAGAAATTGTAACTCAGAGAGATTAAATTGTCTAAGAGAACCAAAGCAAGCTTCCTGAGACTTAAACCCAGGGTGGAGTTCAGAGTCCGTGTGCTTTCCTTGACACTGTATTGCTTCCTCTCGTCTGGATGCCCTCCATACTGCCCCGTGGCTAAATCTATGCTAAACTTTTATGTCCAGTTTCAGTCCCATCTCCTCTATGATGGGACTTCCCAGGCAACTTCAGTCTTTCCACATTTTGCCTCTCCTTGGGTTTTCTATAGTACTTAAAACCTGTAAAATTTAGAGTTTAAATACTATCTCAAAATGTTTACTGTTGTTTGTCATGCATCCTTCTGCTTTCCAACGTAGGTTATAATTTCTCAAGGGCTTCCTAGGCTGCACACATAGTAGAAGTTTCATGAATACTTAAGGAACTATTCTGAGACTTTCTGGCTTCCTGGGTTAAATAAGAAGAAACACTGGGCTGGAGCATAGAAGGGGTGGTGGGGAGTCAGGGAGCAGGGGGTGGGGAAGGTAGATGGGGTTATAAAATAAAGGATCTTAAATGTCATCCAAAGAGTACAGATTTTTATCTATAAGGGATGAGGAGTCCTCTGAAGTATTTGACAATTGCGTAAGAGTTCTAATACAGGGAACTATATCTGACTATATCCTGAATATCAACAGAACAGAGTGAGAGATTGGACTTTGTATAGCCATAGCATTTGTCCTCATCTGGTTCTGTCACAGTATGAAGTGTTTTACTTTTGTTTATTTAAATCCAAAAGCACACACCCAGCACAAAATTATACTGTGCTAACAGTCAAGGCTGACTCTCCTAGACTCTGTAGAATTTATTATATAGACTCCCAAAGGACTGATAAAAAGACAAATTAATTACAACCAATATGAAGAACTATTTACTCACATTAATAAAATACATTGCTGAAGTTGCAGGAATGATGTTTGGAAAGAAAGGCTAATTTACCCAATGTGAGCAATGGAAGGAATTTTCCTAGCTCCAGCCATTAACTTTTGAAAAAATTATACATCAAATAATTTCTCAACAGATTTGCTTTATGCAGCAAGGAAAAGGCTATCAATAAACAAAATTTCCTATAAGCAAGTAACTTCTTTTACCCTCTAATCTTTTAAGATCTACATCCTCTCCATCACCCCCTCACTGTTTTTCTTCCTTCCTTCCTTCCTTCCTTTCTCTTTCTTTCAATATTTCTTTCTCTCTTTCTTTCTTTCGTAAATGGGAAAGTCATTCAGCTGACATTCTTATAAGTAGAAATAAGGAGAAGACGCTCATTAAGACTCTATATCTAAGAAAAAGGGGTCACAGTCAGAAGGGAAGGAACAAAGACTTCCTCCACTAAAACAAATGCTTCCCTCTTGAGCTAAAATAATTTTAACTCCTAGGAAAGGTGAAGATTCACCTGTGATCACAAATAAAATTAGCAGTCTTCTGTATTTAATCGAGTAGGGATAAAATGCCTCAAGGAAGGAACAATAGCAAAATGTGGGGCCTTGAGGCAATGCTTCCCCGAAGAATGTACAGTTTTAGTTCATATCACCACTGACTACTTTACAACACTCAGGATGCGAGGGGGCCCTGGAAACCAATAGCATCTGCGCTTTGCTTGCTTAAGCGGAGCAGTGCCTACCCTGAAAGTTAGAGGCAAGGGAAGGCACAGCACATTAAACCTCCTCTTCGGGTAAGAACCACAACAGCTTCCACTGACGGCCTGAGGTGGTTCCTCGTTATCTCTAATCCTTGGAACACCTCTGAGGACATTTCATACCCCCTTTACAGGTAAAGAACCTGAAGCTTAATGAGTTTGGGAAAAAACCCTGTCCGAGGCTTCTCAGCAAGGAAATGGCTGAACCAGATCCTAAAACCAAATCTTACTGACTTCAAAGCCCACGTGCCAGAATTGTAAAGAATGAGTGCGAATTTTATGGGAAAAACAGAGCTCCAGAATAATTAAAGAAAACAGACATAACGGAAGAAGAGGCCAGAGGCCCAACCGCCAAGTGCAGAGAGAGAGCCAACTTACCAGCATATTTTGTAGTGTTAGATTCATCCATGGACCAAAAGCAATAATCAAACGCAAATACCTGAATGAAAGAACAAAACATTAAACTTAAAAATTAATTAACTTCCATGAGTAAATCAGACTGAAAAAAAATTCACTGATGAAGATGAGGGTGCCTGCTACTGTCTTATTAAAAAAAAACAAAAAAGCGAAAAAACACCATAGGTTTGATGCTTTATTAACCCTGAAGTTTCTTTCAGACTAAATTGATGGTTATTTTCTTGTATTAGACTAAGTTGCATATAGAAATTGCTACTTATCCATAATTCAAACAAGGAGACATCTTAGCCAAAATTTTTTAAATGATACATTTAGTGAGAAAGAATAATGGCTTCTCTCCCAAGTCTATGGTTCCAGCGTCTTCTGAAACTCTCCAGCCAGACCTTCCGTGGCTTCACAAGAAACACTAAAGTGATCAACTTTCATTTAAACCAGTTCCTTCTAACTTTCCATGATGCTACCATTTCTAGCATAGCCAAAACTTTGTCAAAACTCCCCACGTTCCCGTAAATCTTGGACTCCCAGTCTTGGGCCAAGTATTGTTAATAAATCAATAATTCGGGGGATTCCCTGGTGGCGCAGTGGTTGAGAATCCGCCTGCCAATGCAGGGAGCACGGGTTCGTGCCCCGGTTCAGGAAGATCCCACATGCCGTGGAGCGGCTGGGCCTGTGAGCCATGGCCACTGAGCCTGCGCGTCCGGAGCCTGTGCTCCGCAGCGGGAGAGGCCACAACAGTGAGAGGCCTGCGTACCACAAAAAAAAAAAAAAAAAATTGAATAAGATTTGAAAAAAAAAATCAATAATTCACTCTCGCATGCTTTAGTTTTCTGCAGTAGTTACTGAATGCCTGCTATGTACTAGGAATGGCTGATGCTGCCTCCATAAGGACACACATCTAATCAATGTTTTCCAGGCATATGACCACCACTCATGTTCCAGCCATCATTAGCAAATGCGTCGGGCAACGTTCCCCAAAGTGCGCACCAAGGAACAGCAGTTTCATGAGACAGTCCATGAAATAAAGATTACATCATCCGGAAATGGTAGATATTTTACCCTGCTTAAGATTTTCTATGCAATTCTCAATATTAAAGTCTCTGAAAAGTCCTCCAGCAAATAAACCCATTTAGTTGTGTAACTTTTTTTTTTTTTTTTTTTTTTTTTTGCGGTACGCGGGCCTCTCACTGTTGTGGCCTCTCCCGTTGCGGAGCACTGGCTCCGGACGCGCAGGCTTAGCGGCCACAGCTCACGGGCCCAGCCGCTCCACAGCATGTGGGATCTTCCCAGACGGGGGGCACGAACCTGTGTCCCCTGCATCGGCAGGCGGACTCTCAACCACTGCGCCACCAGGGAAGCTGTGTGTAACTTTTTTATTTCTCAATTACTTTTGGTGAGGAGAGTAACACCTATTAACATGCCTTGAAACTAGTGTTTCTCAGCATACTCCTCAAGCAAACTGGCTCAGGTGACTCAGAAGTGACTTTCACAGGCTCCTTGTTACAGCCTTCCCCCGCTTGCAACTCTAATGGTAAATTACAATCCTAAAGGGACAGAGACCCTTTAATGCTTAATCATTGCCAAGGGATCGTAAGCACTGAGCAACCAGAACCCAAGCACTTTGACCTGGCACTTGAGACTGGCCATATGAGACCCTTCCAGCCTATGTCCCCCAACTTCCTTAAGCTTCAGCTGAACTTTCCGTACCTTGGAGTTGCTAAGTACAATTCCACCTCTGTCATTTTCTTTATTTCCACCCTTCAGAATGCTTCATACTCCTTAAGGCCCAGTTCAATATATTTTTCTTCCAGGAAGTATTCCTTGGTTAAACCAAAAGGGATTTGCTTTCTCTTCTCTGAACTCTCAAAACACTGTTTAATCCTTTTTTGGTGTGACTCCTATCCCGATTATTTTATTTTTCACTTATCATGCATATGATGTGTGCATATGTTTTATCTCCCCTGGTAGACAAAGATCCTTAAAAGCAGGAACCATACCTAATTCATATTTGTATCCTGCAATGTCCATAGTAGTTGCTTTGTAATTACTTATTACATGATTACTGTCATTGAGAACTTGCAAGAAAGAAGGGACTTTCCACATCATCAAAAGACTAAATTACGCTGAATAGTTTCAGCACTACATGTACTTTGATGCTTTTAAAACTGATTCAGGTACACACACAACTTACATCATCAACGTCAAATCCAAATTCAGTTTTGTTATTTATACAAACATTCACTCTGGTCTTATGACAACCAAGGTTAAAAGGAACAGCTATGAAACAATAGTTTCAGCCAACAGAGTGTGAAATATTTACTGCATTCAAGGGCTCTTCCAAAGACTTGAGAGACCACACAGGCTAATCCAGTTAATCTTCCTGCCTCAAGGCAGGACTGAACTTCAACACTTCTGAGAGATGAAGATCTCTCAGTTTTTAAACATTTCCAGAAAAGGAGATTCTACAACCTCCCTTTAATGGCATCTTATAACACTTAACTTTCAACCCCAGGACATTTTCCTTTCCTTTTGACCTAAATCAACTTTCCTCACTTTAAATGGCCAACAGAGGCTACTTTCCAATTTCGAGGTATGTTCATTGTTTCCCTCTAAAGTCTCAATGAATTCCTCTTAGTAGTTGCTACATACAGTGAAATAATAATTTATTTCCTGTATGTTAATTTTTCCTACCTACCTAAAACCTGTATTTAACAGCTTGCTATTTTGCATACAAGCTTAGAAAGCTAGAGATTTACATTCACAGTAATGTTACTTGAAATAAAATGAAATCCGCCCCAAAACTGGGGGGTCTACCCTTAGTAATAATCATTCCAAATTCTGTGCCAACTTTCATTTCTAACAGACGGTTAATAGGCTAAAGTTGTTTTTGCTCATAAAAAGGAAGATAACAATTTTTCATTTTAGGCATTCACCCTCCCAAATTCAGACAAATGTTAAAACTCTCCAGAGGAGAAAGGGCCCTGATAGTACTGGCAGACATAATTGTTCTTTTCTTGCCAAAAACTGGCCTCTCCCTGAACTGAATTATGTCTCAAATTTCAAAACCTTTGATCACAAGCATTTTAGAATGGTCATCTCCCTCAAACCAGTCATGGAGTACAGGTTATGCTTTTACTTAACATTTATCAGTAAGAAAGCTGAAGCCCAGATATCTGAAGGATTTCCCTAAAAACTCAAAGCAACTGAAAAGATTCTTGTTATCATTTTTTTATTTACTGCAGGTTACCAGTGATCCCCCTCCTCCTATGAAATTCCACAGCACTCTATAGCTCCCGTGGCACTAGTTCACATGTGCTCCTGTTTTATGGCTTAGTTCAACTGGTGTGGGTCTCACCTCCACTCAAAGGTGAACCCGTTGGGGGCAGGGGCTTTGTCTCATGCTAGTGCCTGGGTCGGTACCTCATATAGAGCAGCCACTGTATGTAACATTTTTTCAATAAATAAACATAATACCAGGAGAAGAAGTTGGAAGATAAGAAGTTGGAAGATAAGAACACGGAATGAACATGATAAACTGTTATGAAAACGTAGAAGTTCAAACTGCAAGATAGATTTTTAGTGTTGCATTACTTTCAGATGCACATTTTCGGGGAACTTGATTCCTTCAAGGGTCAAATACAGTTTTGGTCACTAGATGAGTCCTCTTCAGCACCATCATTCCAGGGTTCATGTGGATAAATAAGAATGGCCACATCAAGTATAATTTGTAGTTTGCACAGAATTAGAACAATTATCTGTTGCTAGAATAATTATTTGGTATGACTGTTAGGAAAACAGTGTTAAAGATGTTTAAAATAATTTCTTTGTCTTAGGTAGCCCAATCATTTCCCTTGCAATCTTCTTAGTACAATAAACTAGTATTCACAAACTATTATCTTTCTTTTCATGGCTAAAAATTTAATTATAATTTAATCACAAAGATTTGTAACAAAAGAGGACATGATTTTCTTATTTTCTAATACAAAATCATTGACATTTCAAAACAGATAACAAAACCATTTTCTTGAGTTATTCTTTAGAAACGAAACACTTCAAAAAAATAATTTTCTTCAAAGCCAGCACATTATACTAGAGAAATATATTTACTCAAGACTTCTAACTAATTTCATTAGAATTCCTAAATGTTTATTTCACCTATTCATTATGAAGTCACTAGTATCTTAATTAGTCTATGGCAGACAGGGGACTTCTTTTTTTTTTTTTACACATCTTTATTGGAGTATCACTGGTGTGTTAGTATCTGCTGTATAACAAAGTGAATCAGCTATACATATCCTCTTGCGTCACTCTCCCCCCCTTCCTATCCCACCCCTCTGGGGGTCACAAAGCACTGAGCTGATCTCTGTGCTATGCGACTGCTTCCCACTAGCTATCTATTTTACATTTGGTAGTATACATAAGTCCATGCCACTCTCTCACTTCGTCCCAGCTTACACTTGCCCCTCCCCGTGTCCTCAAATCCATTCTCTACGTCTGCATCTTTATTCCTGTCATGCCCCTAGGTTCATCAGAACCATTTTTTTTTTTTTAGATTCCAATTATATGTGTTAGGATACGGTATTTGTTTTTCTCTTTCTGACTTACTTCACCCTGTATGACAGACTGTAGGTCCATCCACCTCACTACAAAGAACTCAATTTCGTTTCTTTCTATGGCTGAGTAATATTCCATTGTATATATGTGCCACATCTTCTTTATCCATTTATCTGTGGATGGACACTTAGGTTGCTTCCATGTCCTGGCTATTGTAAATAGAGCTGCAATGAACATTGTAGTACATGACTCTTCTTGAATTATGGTTTTCTCAGGGTATATGCCCAGTAGTGGGATTGCTGGGTCGTATGGTACTTCTATTTTTACTAAGGGACCTCCATACTGTTCTCCATAGTGGCTGTATCAATTTACATTCCCACCAAGAGTGCAAGAGGGTTCCCTTTTCTCCACACCCTCTCCAATATTTATTGTTCGTAGATTCTTTGATGATGGACATTCTGACTGGTGTGAGGTGAGACTGTAGTTTTGATTTGCACTTCTCTAATGATTAGCGATGTTGAGCATTCTTTCATGTGTGTTTGTTGGCAATCTGTATGTCTTCTTGGGAGAAATGTCTATTTAGGTGTGCTGCCCATTTTTGGATTGAGTTGTTTGTTTTTTTGATATTGAGCTACATGAGCTGCTTGTAAATTTTGGACATTAATCCTTTGTCAGTTGCTTCATTTGCAAATATTTTCTCCCATTCTGAGGGTTGTCTTTTCGTCTTATGTTTTCCTTTGTTGTGCAAAAGCTTTTAAGTTTCATTAGGTCTCATTTGTTGATATTTGTTTTTATTTCCATTTCTCTAGGAGGTGTGTCAGAAAGGATCTTCCTGTGATTTATGTCATAGAATGTTCTGCCTATGTTTTCCTCTAAGAGTTTTATAGTGTCTGGCCTTACATTTAGGTCTTTAATCCATTTTGAGCTTATTTTTGTGTATGGTGTTACGGAGTGTTCTAATTTCATTCTTTTACACGTAGCTATCCAGTTTTCCCAGCACCACTTATTGAAGAGGCTGTCTTTTCTCCATTGTATATTCTTGCCTCCTTTACCAAAAATAAGGTGACCATATGTCCGTGGGTTTATCTCTGTGCTTTCTATCCTGTTCCACTGATCTATATTTCTGTTTTTGTCCCAGTACCAGACTGTCTTGATTATTGTAGCTTTGTAGTATAGTCTGAAGTCAGGGAGCCTGAATCCTTCAGCTCCGTTCTTCTTTCTCAAAATTGGTTTGGCTATTCGGGGTCTTTTGTGGCTCCAAACAAATTGTGAAAATTTTGTTCTAGTTCTGTGAAAAATGCCATTCATAGTTTGATAGGGATGGCATTGAATCTGTATATTGCTTTAGGTAGTATAGTCATTTTCATAATGTTGATTCTTCCAATCCAAGAACATGGCATATCTCTCCATCTGTTTGTATCATCTTTAATTGCTTTCATTAGTGTCTTATAGTTTTCTGCATACAAGTCTTTTGTCTCCTTAGGTAGGTTTATTCCTAGGCATTTTATTCTTTTTGTTGAAGTGGTAAATAGCAGTGTTTCCTTAATTTCTCTTTCAGATGTTTCATCATTAGTGTACAGGAATGCAGGAGATTTCTGTGCATTAATTTTGTATCCTGCTACTTTACCAAATTCATTGATTAGCTCTAGTAGTTTCCTGGTAGAGCCTTTAGGATTCTCTACATATAGCATTATGTCATCTGCAAACAGTGACAGCTTTACTGCTTCTTTTCTGACTTGGATTCCTTTTATTTCTTTTCCTTCTCTTATTGCTGTGGCTAAAACCTCCAAAACTATGTTGAATAATAGTGGTGAGAGTGGGCAACCTTGTCTAGCTCCTGATCTTAATGGAAATGGTTTCACGTTTTCACCATAGAGAACAATGTTGGCTGTGGGTTTGTCACATATGGCCTCTATTATGTTGAGGTAGGTTCCCTCTATGCCTACTTTCTGGAGGGTTTTTATCATAAATGGGTGTTGAATTTTGTTGAAAGCTTTTTCTGCATCCATTGAGATAACCATGTGGTTTTTATCCTTCAATCTGGTAATATGGTGTATCACACTGATTGATTTGCATATATTGAAGAATCCTTGCATTCCTGGGATAAACCCCACTTGATCATGGTGTATGATCCTTTTAATATGCTGTTGGATTCTGTTTGCTAGTCCTTTGTTGAGGATTTTTGCATCTATGTTCATCAGTGATATTGGCCTGTAGTTTTCTTTCTTTGTGAAATCTTTGTCTGGTTTTGGTGTCAGGGGGATGCTGGTCTCGTAGAATGAGTTGGGGAGTGTTCCTCCCTCTGCTATACTTTGGAAGAGTTTGAGAAGGATAGGCGTTAGCTCTTCTCTAAACTTTTGATAGAATTTGCCTGTGAAGCCCTCTGGCCCTGGGCTTTTGTTTGTTGGAAGATTTTTAATCACAGTTTCAATTTCAGTGCTTGTGATTGGTCTGTTCATATTTTCTATTTCTTCCTGGTTCAGTCTCGGAAGGTTGTGCTTTTCTAACAATTTGTCCATTTCTTCCAGGTTGTCCATTTTATTGGCATATAGTTGCTTGTAGTAATCTCTCATGATCCTTTGTATTTCTGCAGTGTCAGTTGTTACTTCTCCTTTTTCATTTCTAATTCTATTGATTTGAGTCTTCCCTCTTTTTTTCTTGATAAATCTGGCTAATGGTTTATCAATGTTGGTTATTTACTCAAAGAACCAGCTTTTAGCTTTATTGATCTTTGCTATTGTTTCCTTCATTTCTTTTTCATTTATTTCTGATCTTACCTTTATGATTTCTTTCCTTCTGCTAACTTTGGGGGTTTTTTGTTCTTCTTTCTCTAATTCCTTTAGGTGTATGGTTAGGTTGTTTATTTGAGCTTTTTCTTGTTTCTTGAGGTAGGATTGTATTGCTATAAACTTCCCTCTTATAAGTGCTTTTGCTGCATCCCAAAGGTTTTGGGTCGTCGTGTTTTCCTTGTCATTTGTTTCTAGATATTTTTTGATTTCCTGTTTGATTTCTTCAGTGATCTCTTGGTTACTTAGTAGTGTACTGTTTAGCCTCCATGTGTTTGTATTTTTTACAGTTTTTTCCTGTAATTGATATCTAGTCTCATAGCGTTGTGGTTGGAAAAGATACTTGATACAATTTCAGTTTTCTTAAATTTACCAAGGCTTGACTTGTGACCCAAGATATGATCTATCCTGGAGAATGTTCCATGAGCACTTGAGAAGAATATGTATTCTGTTGTTTTTGGATGGAATGTCCTATAAATATCAATTAAGTCCATCTTGTTTAATGTATCATTTAAAGCTTGTGTTTCCTTATTGATTTTTTTTGTGGATGATTTGTCCATTGGTGAAAGTGGGGTGTTAAAGTTGCCTACTATGATTGTGTTACTGTCAATTTCCCCTTTTATGGCTGTTAGTATTTGCCTTAAGTATTGAGGTGCTCCTATGTTGGGTGCATAAATATTTACAATTGTTATTATCTTCTTCCTGGATGGATCCCTTGACCATAATGTAGAGTCCTTCTTTGTCTCTTGTAGTAGTCTTTATTTTAAAGTCTATTTTGTCTGATATGAGAATTGCTACTCCAGCTTTCTTTTGATTTCCACTTGCATGGAATATCTTTTTCCATCCCCTTACTTTCAGTCTGTATGTGTCCCTCGGTCTGAAGTGGGTCTCTAGTAGACAGCATATATATGGGTCTTGTTTTTGTATCCATTCAGCCAGTCTATGTCTTTTGGTGGGCGCATTTAATCCATTTACATTTAAGGTAATTATCAATATGTATGTTCCTATTACCATGTTCTTAATTGTTTTGGGTTTGTTATTGTACGCCTTTTTCTTCTCTTGTGTTTTCTGCCTAGAGAAGTTCCTTTAGCATTTATTGTAAAGCTGGTTTGGTAGTGCTGAATTCTCTTAGCTTTTGCTTGTCTGCAAAGGTTTTAAGTTCTCCGTCGAATCTGAATGAGATCCTTGTCGGGTAGAGTAATCTTGGTTGTAGGTTTTTCCCTTTCATCACTTTAAATATGTCCTGCCACTTCCTTCTGGCTTGCAGAGTTTCTGCTGAAAGATCAGCTGTTAACCTTATGGGGATTTCCCTGTATGATATTTGTTGTTTTTCTCTTGCTGCTTTTAATATTTTTTCTTTGTATTTAATTTTTGATAGTTTGATTAATATGTGTCTTGATGTGTTTCTCCTTGGATTTATCCTGCATGGGACTCTCTGTGCTTCCTGGACTTAATTAACTATTTCCTTTCCCATATTAGGGAAGTTTTCAACTATAATCTCTTCAAATATTTTCTCAGTCTCTTTCTTTTTCTCTTCTTCTTTTGGGACCCGTATAATTCGAATGTTGGTCCGTTTAATGTTGTCCCAGAGGTCTCTGAGACTGTCCTCAATTCTTTTCATTCTTTTTTCTTTATTCTGCTCTGCAGTAGTTATTTCCACTATTTTATCTTCCAGGTCACTTATCCGTTCTTCTATCTCAGTTATTCTGCTATTGAGCCCTTCTAGAGAATTTTAAATTTCATTTATTGTGTTGTTCATCACTGTTTGTTTGCTCTTTAGCTCTTCTAGGTCCTTGTTAAACATTTCTTGTATTTTCTCCATTCTATCTCCAAGATTTTGGATCATCGTTACTATAATATTCTGAATTTTTTTCAGGTCGACTGCCTATTTCCTCTTCATTCGTTAGGTCTGATGGCTTTTTGCCTTGCTCCTTCATCTGCTGTGTGTTTCTCTGTCTTCTCATTTTGCTTAACTTACTGTGTTTGGGGTCTCCTTTTCACAGGCTGCAGGTTCGTAGTTCCCGCTGTTTTTGCTGTCTGCCCCCAGTGGGCAAGGTTGGTTCAGTGGGTTGTGTGGGCTTCCTGGTGGAGGGGACTGGTGCCTGTGTTCTGGTGGATGAAGCTGGATCTTTCTGGTGGGCAGGACCGCATCCGATGGTGTGTTTTGGGGTGTCTGTGGCCTTATTATGATTTTAGGCATCCTCCGTGCTAATGGGTGGGGTTGTGTTCCTGTCTTGCTACTTGTTTGGCACAGGGTGTCCAGCACTGTAGCTTGCTGGTCGTTGAGTGGAGCTGGGTCTTAGTGTTGAGATGGGGATCTCTGGGAAAGATTTCACTGTTTGATAACTATGTGGAGCCGGGAGGTCTCTGGTGGACAAATGTCCTGAACTCAGCTCTCCCACCTCAGAGGCACAGGCCTGACCCCCGACCCAGAGAGATCTCCTGGCTGGTACTGTAGGGTCAGACATGAATAGGGAGGTCTCCTGTCTCTCTTGATCCAGTGTCCAGTGTCCTTTCTGGCAGACAGGTGGCTTTGATCTCACCCATCAGGATCTCAAAGGAATCACTCTTCTCAATCTCAACAGGCCCAAAATTTGTTCCACCATTAACCAAGATTAACCCTGTTTCTCTCTCCCAGGCTTCCAGCTCAGTGATGTTCAAGCTGCAATGTTGGCTCTGGTCACAAAGGTGACCCTTTCCTCTACTTTTTAAGTTTCTTCAATAGACATCCATGTTTTGCTAAGCTAGTACAATTCTAAGTCAGTGGAGGATCTTTATGCACATCTCTATAGGAGACAATCTGGGACACTGAGGTGTCTAGAGAAATCTGTAATGATGGAGGGTGGAGGTGGCTCACCACAGCAGAGGAATGGAGTGCCTTTTGACACTCAGTTTGGATGCTACTTCCAACAACTGAGGGGAACCTGAGGGACTTGGGTCCTGAGCCTATCCTCCCTGTCTCCTGCTTCTCCGATTCTTGCCATGAGTGTGCCGCCACAACGCTTAGTCCCGCAGACCTGCAAAGGGCAAGGGTGGGGGCGGGGGACTTCTTAATGCATACAACTGAGCAAAAAAATAAATCAAATTTGGAAACCAAGTATTTTTCATATTTCATCAATGCCAATCAACATCGTGAGAACTTTTTTTGTAAAGAGACCCACAGCTTCTAAGATCCTTCATCTAGAAAAAGAGCCAAAGGTACAGATGCTCCCCAGTTGTTTTTAAAATCTGAAAGTCATTGTCTTCACTGTTTTCAATAAAATGTGACTCCACCTTCTCAGAATCCCATTCCTTTCTTTCGGTTTCCAACTTGTAAAATTCAGACCAGCATTTAATTCCTTGCAGCTTGCCGTACATATCTGTCCCACCTTCCACACACTCTTAAAAATGTTAGCTTTGCATCTCTGAGCTGCTGAACATCCTGTAAAGTTATCACAAGCTGTTTTTAATAAGGCAAATGTGCTGGGTGATATACACTCTGAGGCAAATGAGCCTCAGGACTTAGGAGCAGGATGCAGCACAGAGAAAGTCCACTCTTATCAAAAAGTCCCATCTCATTGGCATTTCAGCAAAATTCACCTTGCCATTTTTAAAAAGGAAAGAAAGAAAGCATATTCTATATTCCTGGAAGAATAAGAGGGCATTGGTGTTCTAAGAAATGCGATCTGTAATCATTTTCCTGATCCATAAAAACCAAATGTAAAGGTACTTTCAATTGCCTTACCTCTGTATCCTTTCATTCGTCCTTTCTACTTGCACACTTTCACTAACATGTTCTCCAGTTATAAAACATTTCATCCAGAAAGCCTTCAACCAATACCTAGTTGCCACCCCCTCTCAGTTTCAGGTACTACAGGGAACTCAAATATGCATTAGGCATGCATTTTTGTCCTCTAGTCACTTTTGGTCTAGTCACAAAGAGAAAACATAAAAGAATTATTCTTGAAAATTAAAAAGCACATTTTTTTCCAAAATCATTTTCATACCCTTCAACTCCTCTCCAGGCAGAAAGTCATTAACCCAATACTTTTCTCAAGATAATTTAATTTTAGGCAAAGAAATATCTACAAACATACACATCAGAGATTTTGCCAAGTGAGTCAAAGACTACTCCCTTTCAAATTTCTCCTTATTAAACTATTTCAGCATCATCTCACATGTCACTCCCTCATGAAACCTTTCTTAAGGACACTACTTCTTACTCTGAATTTCATATCTATCTGACCAGATTGTGTGTGTATGTGCATGAGAAATTATATATATATAATTATATATGCTCTATATAATTAATTCTGAGAGGTCAAGACCTTGGTTTTCCTAATGATTTTATTGCCCATAATTCCACCAAACAAAAATACTCCGAGAATTTACTTTTTAAAGCAACGTCATGGTGAATGACCATTCACTGAAACAACCTTGTAAATCTGTGTTATCCCACACGATGGCTGCTTAAAATAGCCCACACGGGTGAGTGTGAATCCTCCCACAGTGCTGCAGGGTAGTAGATAACACAACAGTCCTTGGTCAAAGCCCGTTTCCACTCAACTGTGGAAGTGACAAGACAGGTGTCACCGTACAGACAATATTTGTGTGTTTACTGGATTCCCACCCCTTTCCCAAAAGACAGGAGCAAACTCCCCTATTCACCTACATATTATGTCAAGAGTCAACCATCTCTTCAGCTCTGAGAGCTTCCATCAATGACCAAGAAATCCTCTGGTGGGAAGTCCGGGGGAAAAAAGAAAAGAAAATGTAGAAGTCTAAGAAAGTCTCCCCTTCCTGCAGTCCCTGCTTCTCTTCACCTCATTGGCCATTCTTCAAGACCTGCCTAAATGTCACCTCCTCCAATGCTTCCCTGACTTCCCTCCTCTGTGCTGCCTCAGTCGATAAGCTTCTCCTCTCGAATACACACTCTACATAAGTAATCATGTATTTTATATTAAATTAGAACTGTGGGCATTTTAGCAAAGTGTCTACTGATACGATGCTTTGTGCACAGTAAAACTCAGTATGCGGTAGCCACTGTTATCAGTTTTGATGGTATCTACTGAGGGGGTCCTCTCCCCAGTTAACAGTACAGCTGTCACTTATAGAGTGTTTATTATGTACCAGGCACCATCCTAAGTGTGTTACAGTCTGCTCAAGCTGGGAGGTTTCCTGAGCCAGGACCTGTGCTAATTCATTTCTTTAATCATTACAGGCATAGACACAGTAGATACGTGCTCAGTATTTGCTGAATCAAATGAAGAAAGAAAAATGAAAAGGCGAAAAGGTTCATATGGCCATGACAAGAGAGTTGCTATAGTTCATTGAGTTCTGTGTCAAAAGGATCAATACAAAACACACTGTGTACTTCCTAGCCCCCAAATCCAGAATCAAAAGGGCTTCCCGTGGGGGAGAAAAGTCCACTCTATGTGGGCTGGCTTTGCTTTGCACGAAGGAGTGTGTCTGTCTGCACTCATGCTATCCTGTCATCCTCTCCTCTGGATACAGTTCATCCACTGTTCACACCTGAAGACTCAGCTGCAACTTAACGGCCTGTTCAGGCCGCTACTGATTTTGGAAACTGCGCCTGAGGTCCCTCTACAAACCCTATTTCTCTGGTTTTATAAATACCGGCGAGCCAATGTCCTGTTGGTGGTTACTTTTCAATTTTGTCCATTTGAAAGAGTACAATTAACATGAAAGACATATGCCAAATGTGGTCATGTGTCCCCACACTGTATTATGAGAACTGAACCAGACCAAAAGGAATTAAAGTCCTACATTTCATGTCACGTCAAAATTTTCCTTTTAACGCCAAGTTTCAACATTTTTTGCTTTTTCATCTCTTTCTCCTAATATCAGAGATGTGAAGCGTCACAAAAAAAGAAGAGTTAAGCTTCATTCAACTTGGAGAAGCGGGACTGAAATTGAAAGGAGAGCCTCTGTGATCAGAACTGTCTTCATCACTGCTATTTGCAAAAGCATCTCTGCCAGCGCTAACTCCAGCCTGTATTTGAGCATATCTGCTCCTGGGCATCAAAGAAGGGACACCAGCCAGAATGATCATTCTTATTACTGGTGAGTTCTATTGCTGGACACCAACTTCACATTTAAGAAGTTGTCAAGTAACTGCTATCCTTTTGCAAGGTGATCAATCATTTCCTTTACAGTTGCCTATATACGCACACCAAATAATGTCAATACTGCCCAACTGTAAAGATGTCAAGCATCTTAAAGACTCAAAGCAAACTGACAGCATCTGTTGCACATCTACCAGCAATGAGGCATGGGTCCTGATCCCAGGGACCTCACAGCTGTAGGAAACAACTATGTCATGGAAAGTACTGTTCTACATGGCAGCTCAAATTTCTAAGGGCTCATGAAGCAGTGTGTCTTCAAAGAATTAATTTACCTTTGCATGCATTTAATAGGCATTTACTGAGTATGTATTATGAGCTAATTGGGACAGAAATAAGAGCCAACTAGTTATCAGGCTCTCAGATTCTATTAGAGGAAAGTAACCAGGAAAAGGAAAGAGTACAATACGCAGAATAGTTCTCCCTCGATACCCCTGGGCGATTGGTTCTAGGACGGCCATGGATACCAAAATCCAAGGATGCTCAAGTCCCTTACATAAGATGTTGTAGTGTTTGCATACAAGCCATACACATCTTCCCATATACTGTAAATCATCTCTGGATTACTTACAAAACCTAATGCAATATAAATGCTACGTAAACAGTTGCTGGAGTGTGACAAATTCAAGTTTTGCTTTTTGGAACTCCTTGGAATTTTTTTTTTGGCCCTGAAAATTTCAATCTGCAGTTGGCTGTGGGACCCGCGGACACAGACAGCTGACTGTACAGGGTTTGGCAGGAATACAAAGATGGAATAATTACACTGCAGGGCTGGGGGTGGGGGGAGCGGGGGGCGAGGATCAGGAAAGGTTTCCAGAGGAGGCAAAGCCTGAGCTGAATTCTGAAAGACAATTACTGAGAAGACAAGTAGGAAAAGCAGTCCAGGTAAAAGCGGAGCTAGCCAAGCAACAGAGGTAAGGAGCTGGGCGTGATGGGAGTAGTGTGCAAAGAGCAGTTGGGAGGGGAAGAAAGAGAGAAAAACGGGGGCACAGGCTGAGGTCAGTGCATGTACGACTTTATGTGCTTTATTATTAAGAAGGCTGGACTTTAGCTTGTTGGCAAATGACAGAATCACATTCTCACTCTGCAATGATCACAGTGGCAGCGACATGGAAGATGGACTGAACTGGTGTAAAACAGGAGGAAAAGAGTCCAGTAAGCAAATCATTGTGATGAAGGTGAAAGCTTCTAATACCCAGGCTCAGTGGGGGCAGAGAGGAGCTGTAGTGAATATAGGCACTCTTTTCTTTAGTCCAGAACCCCATTCCTCATTTATTCTAGAAACAGCACCTTTTCTTTGGAGAATTATACTAACCTGCACTCCAGCCATTTGGTTCCCATGGGTCATTGCTATATTTTTATATGGCATATAAATTCACACGTTATATATATGATTTCTTGGGGTGGGGGAGGGGAAGGCAGGGAAGACACACGTAGGAGCTCAGGCTGGACCACTCACAGTCCCACGATCCCTTGACCACAGTTAACTGGTCTCAAGTGGGTGCCTGATGGGATTTCTGGATTTGCGACTAAGAAAGTCAAACCAGTCTTTCTTTAACGACTGTAAAATCTTAATGCTGTAAAATCTGGGACATGTCAAGGCCATGTTTCTAACCATGTGGACCAGAAAAGCAGACAGAGCTGGTCTGCAGTGAGAGAGAAAGAAACGAAAGGGACACACATGGGGACAGAGAAGGAGATGGGAAGACAGGAAGAAGTACTTGTATTTTCGACAGCCACTTCCTGCCCTTGAGTTCTTTGATGCTTCCGAGAGTCCTTCTAACACATTTATCTTATGGCTCATTTAGTTTGAGTTCCTGTCACTTTCAGCTGAAAGACCCCCAACTACTGCAGGAAGAAATATATAAATATGAGAGCTGCTAAAGGAAGAAATAACAAAGCTTGATCATCCATTGAATGAATTGAAAGTTATGAATATAAACAGTCCCATGGACAAAGGCACCCCCGAAAAAGTGCTCTGAAAACCATCCAGAGTTTCAAAAACTTGAAAATAGGAACTAGTTCTCCCAAATCCCATACCAATATTTCGACAGAGCATAGAGCTTCCATTTAGCACTAACTCAATTCCAACTCTTTCAAATACTCCATTCCTTCCACGTTTAATCCTTCATCATTCAGCTTTAAAATCTGCTTCACTGGTTGCTGAGGGGCAAGGGTGGTGGTGTCACAAATACACAATCTGTGGCATTACTTTCATGGTTCTTTCATGCCCTGATTACTTCTCCTCAGAAAAACTAGCCACCCAAATAACTTCCAACAGCATATGCAAAAGGTAATTGGGATGTTTTCACACACAGACTATTTCTTCTTTGACAAAAACAGACCAAATGATCAGATGCAAATGTCTAAGCATATACTGTATGGTCCTAGATTGTCTCCAATAAATGATTAAACCCAGATCGAATCTGAGTCACCCTGATATCACCTACTACGAGCAATCTCTGGGTCTGGTTCAGAACTTCCAGACCAAGGCCTCACCTCATCTGCCTACCACCCTCTGCTGGACCAGGCCTGGTGGTCCAGCATGTAGAGGAGGCTGTGCTGACTCCAAGGCCCCAGGTCACAGAAGCACCTGAGGTGGTCCAGGGGTTGCAAACATTTATTGGGCAAGTCAGATCAAACTGTAAAGGGTGACAGGGTTCACTGCTGGGGATGATCTGTACCCTACCAAAATTTGCACTTCCCAAGACATCTGTGATGTTATGAGAAATATATGTTTGGTTCCTGACACAGAGCACCTAAAGCTCTTGGACTTTTGTGAGTGATAGGAAGTCTTTTATTCCTGACACTGAGCTCCATTTAGGAGCTCTATCACCTTGGAAGCTCCCAGGTGATAGAAGCTCCCAGGTGATAGAAGCCTCTTTTGTTCTAAATAAGGCGACTTATTGCGGAACTGTAGATAACTTCAGGATGGGGGCCAGCTGCCAGAAAGACAAGTCTTGACTAGAAACCTAGAACTTTCAGCCTCACTCCCACCATCTCTAGGAATGGGAGAGGGCTTGGAGACTGAGTTAATAATCGATCGTGCCTCCCTAAAATTCCCTCAGTGAATTTACAATAGCCAGGACATGGAAGCAACCTAAGTGTCCATCCACAGATGAATGGATAAAGAAGATGTGGCACACATATACAATGGAGTATTATTCAGCCATAAAAAGAAATGAAATTGAGTTATTTGTAGGGAGGTGGATGGACCTAGAGTCTGTCATACAGAGTGAAGTAAGTCAGAAAGAGAAAAACAAATACCGTATGCTAACACATATACATGGAATCTAAAAAAAAATGGTTCTGATGAACATAGGGGCAGGACAGGAATAAAGACAGAGATGTAGAGAATGGACTTGAGGACACAGGGCGGGGGAAGGGTAAGCTGGGATGAAGTGAGAGAGTAACATTGACATATATACACTACCAAATGTAAAATACATAGCTAGTGGGAAGCAGCTGCATAGCACAGGGAGATAAGCTCGGTGCTTTGCGACCACCTAGAGGGGTGGTATAGGGAGGGTGGGAGGGAGACAAGAGGGAGAGGATATGGGGATATACATATGCATATAGGTGATTCACTTTGTTATACAGCAGAAACTTAGATAACATTGTAAAGCAATTACACTCTAATAAAGATGTTAAAAAAAAAAAAATCCCCTCAGTGACAAGGTTCAGAGAGCTTCCGGGTTGGTGAACACATCCATGTGCCAGGAGGGTGACGTGACTCCACAAGGACAGGAGCTCCTGTGTTCGGGACACTTCCGGACTTCACCATACATACCTCTTCCTCTGACTGCTCACCTGTACCCTTTATCATAAACCAGTAAACCTAAGTAAGTGTTTCCTGAGATTTGTAAGCCATTCTAGCAAATTATCAAACCTGAGGAGGGGGTCTTGGAAAGCCCTGATTTGTAGCAAAGTCAGAAGCGTTTAACCTGGAGACCCACTACTTGTGATTAGTGTCTGAGGGAGTGCAGTCTTGTGGGACTGAGCCCTTTATCTATGGGGTCTGTGCCAGCTCTGGGGAGTTACTGTTAGAACTGAAGTGACTTGTAGGCTACCCAGTTGGTATCCAAAGAGAATTGTTTGGTGTGGAAAACCCATACATATGGAGTCAGATGTGTTATGAACAGAGAAAGTTTTCCTTTACCATCAATTACTTTGTTTCTGTTCCTGGCATACATCTTGATTCCTATACCACATTTCTGCCTTTTGAAACCTTCCCCATACTTGAAGGCCCTCCTCAAGATCCACTTTTAGCTAGGAAGCTTTTCTTCCTCCGGAGTCACAAAATATTGCAACAATGAATGTTGATGTTTATCATAATCTATTTTCCACTACTTACGGTGCTGTATATGTTTAATCATCCTCACCACACTGTGAATTCCAGAGAGCAGGAACCACTAGTTGAATCACCTCTTGAGCCCCACAATACTTCCTGCAAATGTCCTCAATTAATAATTGTCTAATTAATGACCTTTGAATGAATAAAGTAAAAATGCTTCCTAGGGAAAACGCATAGCAGGAAGGCTATGTTGCCATTCAATTCATGCAGCTGCAACACTCACGGACTCAGATATAAAGGCAGAAATGTAAGGGGTGACAGCAGAGCGGCTGTATTTAACAGGGTAAAAGAAATAAACAAAAGCCTCAGGACGGATGCCGAAAAGACATTCCGTACTCAGCCATGTGTTTGGCCTGAAACAGTGCTGCCTGACAGAAATATGATCCAAGCTACATATGTCATTTAAATAGTGTCTACAGGCACATGAAAAAGTAAAGAGATAAAACAATTTTAATAATATTTTAATGTACCCTAATACATCTAAAAAATTTATCTTTTTTTTTTCTCATACTAATTCTTTGATGTCTGGTGTGTATTTTAAACTTACAAAAATCTCAATTTTGACCAGCCACCTAGCACATGCTCGAAAGCCACATGTGGCTAAGAGGCTGCTGTACTGGACAGCGCAGGTCTAGAACTCATCTCGTTTGAGGCCAACACTTAGTTTTCAAAAATGCACAAAGTGAGCGATGAAAATGATGGTGGTCACACACTGTAAAACAAGTCTGAATGAAACTGCCCTTCAGATGGCACAGGCTGTACAGAGTAAGACTTCCCCCTACTTTTTTCTGAGTAATTTTTGTAAAGGCAGGTTTTTGGTATGGCAGCATGACTCTTTAAAGGAAACTGCCTTCAAAAAGTAACAATTTTATTTTGTTATGATGTCATTTTCTCCTGCTCACAATTTTGCCAACAAATTTATGTAACTAGAAGAGGGATTAAACACCTTGACGTTCAGCAGTTCCTAACAATGCTTGTAAATAAAATAAAAAACGTTTAAAGCGAGTTTAATTAACAAGATCAAATTGTTCAGATGGCTCTTACCCTAGCTTATGGAGATATTAGAATGATGAGCATGACTTTAAAAATGAGCAACCTGAGTAAAAAAGAATATGATCCTTAACAAAGTGATCTTGCAGATACTTGCATTTCCCCCAAACTCTTCCTTCTTACTCTTTCCCATTTTCTTTACTGCATAAAACCCAACAAATAGAAAAAACACTTTACAACCATGTACAGATAGTAGCGGCAATCAGAAGGCCTAGAACTGGGGCCAAAAAGCTCTCTCACTGGATGGTCTTGGCTGATTCATTCCTTAAGCCTCATTCTCCTTGGTCTTAAAGAAGAGGGTCTGAACAGTCTGAGTTCAGAAATTTCTTCCAGCTCCAAAGTGCTCACTTGGCACCTGGAAGGTACTCAGTAAACACTGAGGGATGAAGAAGAAAACAGAAAAAGGAGGAAGAATTCATTTGTTTTTCTCTGCATGTATTTCAGTGTGGCTCTGGGGGAAAGTAAGACACTTGTGCCAGAAATGACAAAAGCAGGAAAAGTGAAGGGTCCTAGAACATGCCTGATATTCTGAGGGCCATCGGGGAGATCCAGAACTGGGCTTCTGAAGGCAAAGCTACTGTGACTGGGACAGTTTCCTGTTTTCCATCAATAAAGCATGCGTAACACAATTAGATAGAGATCTTACACATGTGTCTTCTCCCTCTGTACCACCTCTCTGCCAAAATCCAATGTTTGTGAGAAGAAGGTGGCTAACCAAACAATCAATGTCCCCTTTTTACCTCCATCTGCAATACCTCTAAGACAAAAACCTTAGACTCAAAACTACAGTCAGACCAATAAGGAAAAACACACCTATTTCAACTCCGAAAATTATGAGACAAAGGCTCTGTTTTATTTATTTATTTATTTTTGGCTGCATTGGGTCTTCGTTGCTGCGTGCAGGCTTTCTCTAGTTGCAGTGAGTGGGGCCTACTCTTCGTTGCGGCGCACGGGTTTCTTACTGCGGTGGCTTCTCTTGTTGCAGAGCACAGGCTCTAGGCGTGCAGGCTTCAGCAGTTGCAGCACATGGACTCAGTAGTTGTGGCTCATGGGCTCTAGAGCGCAGGCTCAGTAGTTGTGGCGCATGGGCTTAGTTGCTCCGTGGCATGTGGGATCTTCCCGGACCAGGCTCGAACCACTGTCCCCTGCACTGGCAGGTGGATTCTTAACCACTGCACCATGAGGGAAGTCCCAAGGCTCTTTGTTTTAAACTAACGAGGAGGCATAAAGCAGGTGTCTCCATGTTTGTCTAAAGCTTATTTTTCTTTTTAAGGGAAGTAGAACACACTCCAATAAACACTGCATAATATGCTACTGGTAAAAGGATTAATAGGTATGCACTCAGCCCATGCTAAAATAAATGTTTCTCCGCTCTGGAGTACAAATTTACAAAATGTAACACCAAAGAGAAAAATCCAAATGTATAGTACAAAATAATTTATACAAGGATAAATTTGTGTAAATTTTCCTTTCTATTCTAATATGCTACATACCCATGCAATATAAAAAAATGTTTAATCTCACTTTTAAATGTCAACCAGAAGAATTTTTTTTTCCCTGTCCTAATACAACACTAGAAAAAATAACTTTTAAGAACAAAAGAAACACAATTTGGCGAGTGTACGTATGTGTCCTCAATGCCATCACGGGCAGCAGTACCACATGAGTACCTGCTTTCTCTTCTGAGTTTTCATTGGTTCTTCCCCATCTTTCCATTCCCTAGAGCAGGATGGGTCCCAGGGTGTTAGCCTCTACTCTCAGGTCTTCTATTCCATTTAATCCTTTCTTCCTTGACAACATAATCAATACCTCTTCCTTTACCTCCTATCTCCTTCCCACAAGAATTTACCTGACCTTTCTAGGGCAGACTACAAACCTTGTACAACCTGCTAGGTATCTCTATCAGATGCTTTGCCATCATTTCCAATTCAACCCACTCTAAACCTGAACTCTGACTCCTCTTGCTGTATTGTCTTCTCCCACATGCTATAAGCACCCAAGTCCTGGATACTTTAGTTCTGCAATGTTTTGATCATTCTTCCCTTCCTCTTCTCCAGTCTCATGGCACTGTGCCAGGGCAGGCCCTCATTACCTCTTCCCTGGCACATTTTATTCAATACCATCCCGAGCCCACCCACTGACCAAACCCAATTTATTTTATGCTCTGCTTTCAGATTAACCTTCTGAAAGGGAGCCTGAACTATGCCATTGCCTTGCTCAAAATAGGCAACAGAGACACTGAATGTATCAAGGTCCAACCCTGGCGTCAAGATCTTCCACAGCTGGATTTGGTTTCAACCTCCTTCTTTTTTTCTTTTTTTTTTTGGCCACACCACATAGCTTGTTGGATCTTAGCTCGCTGACCAGGGATCGAACCTGGGCCCTTGGCAGTGAAGTGCAGAGTCCTAACAACTGGACTGCCAGGGAATTTCCTCAACCTCCTTCTGGATGTGTCACCCAGGATTCCCCTTCATGTACCAGTAGTCCATCTCTATGCTATGTCATTCTCTGAATACAGTTGATATTTTCTCCATCTCTCGGCACATCTGTCTACAATCCAATGACCAAATGTATGTGGGATGTTAATAAAAAGGTCTTGTGCATTTTTCACTAAGTATATCCATAAGTATTTAATGTTCTTGAAACTACTGTAATTTATTGGGTTGTTTTAAATTTTTATTTTCTAATTGTTCATGCTAGTGTAAAGAAGTACAATTTGTATTTTCACCTTTTTCTTGCCTCGTTGACACTTGTTAAGGTCTAGAAGTTTACTTAGAGATTTCTTAATTTTTTTCAAATATATGACCTTATTATCTACAAATAAAGATGCTTTTGCTTCCTCCTTCCCAGTCTGAATTTCTTTTTTTTTTTTTTTTTTTTTTACATTTTTATTGGTGAATTTCTTTTATTTTTTTTTCTTGCCTAATTACACTGGCTAAGAACTCCAGTCAGTGTTGAACAGAGGTAGCTAGAGCAATATCCTCGCCTTATTCCCCATCTTGGATAGAAAGTTAAATACGATGACAGCTGAAGATGTGTAATGGATGCCCTTTACCACTTTAATTAAGATTTCTGTCTACTACTAGCTTGCTGCAAGTTTATATCATAAATAAGTGTTGAACTTTGTCAAATGCTTTTTTCTGCATCTACTGAGATGATCACATGGCTTTTCTTTTTTCTTCTGTATGAATTACATTTATTTTTTCATAATAACTTTTTAAAGGAGTTTAGGTTTACAGAAAAATTGAGCAGCTAGTGCAAAGAGTTTCCATATACTCCCTCTTCTTAAACACTCCCTCGGCAGTTTCCCATTACTAATAACTTGCATTAGTGTGTTGTATTTGTTATAAATAGATAAACCAATATTGATACATTATTAATAACTAAACTCCATACATTAAGGTTCACTCTTTTGAGCTGTACAGTCCTATGAGTTTTGATAAATGCATAATGTCATAATCCACCCTTAAAGTATCATACAGAATAGTTTCACTGCCCTAAAAATCCTGTAATTCACCTATTTATTCATCTCTCCTCTCCTCTCGCTCCTCCTGGCAACTACTGATTTCCTCTCTGAAGGCATCCAAGTATGCACTGAATTTTAATTTGGATTTAAAGTGGATCTGGCAGGGACTCCTCAGGTGGTCCAGTGGTAAAGAGTCTGCCTTCCAATGCAGGGGACGCAGGTTTGAGCCCTGGTCGGGGATCTAAGATCCCACATGCCGCAGGGAAACTAAGCCCGTGTGCTGCAAACTACAGAGCCCACGTGCCCTGGAGCCCACACGCCACAACTAGAGAGAGAAAATCCACAGCCACAACTAGAGAGAAGCCCGCACACCACAACTAGAGAGAAACCCAAGCAGACCACGCACCATAACGAGAAAGTTCCTGCATGCCTCAACAAAGATCCCGTGTGCCAAAACTAAGACTCGACACAGCCAAAAAAAATAAAATAAAATAAAAAATAAAGTGGACCTGGCATATTGTAAGTGCTGAATTAAAGATAGCTATTATTAATTGTAACAATGAAAACAGCATTGTAAGAGTACAGTTCCAGGGATGGATATAAAGAATGTGAGATTTTTTTCCTTCATAACAGTTGGGTGGGAATAGTGATAACTCAACCAAATTTTCAAAATGACAAAATTTTCAAAATGACAAAAGGAGGTCATTCAAAATGACCTCCTTTCTCCTAATCAGCACTTCTGCCTTAGAGTATTTTTTAGTAAAATGTACAAAATCCTTACACATAATAGAAACAGTAAATATTGCAGTTAGGTGATGATTATTTACCATCATCATATAATTAGACATAATTTCAATAACTGCCCACACAGAGAATAATGAAAAGATATTCCTTAGGAAAACACATATTAATGACAAGAGAATCCAAGTTGGTGGACAGATTTGTAAGGTCCAGTGAGCACTTTCCCTTTGGGGTCAGGCCTGAGAGAAGCATCAGGATCATGACCACAGTTTGCTTATCCATTCCCTTACTGAAGGACATCTTGGATGCTTCCAGTTTTTGGCAATTTTGAATGAAGCTGCTGTAAACACTCATGTGCAGGTTTCTGTATAGACAGAAATTTTCAACTCATTTGAGTAAATACCTAGAAGTATGATTGCTTGGTTGTATGATAAGAATATGTTCAGCATTACATGAAACTTCCATGTTGTCTTTCTACACTTTCTACACCACTTTCCATTCTCACCAGCAACAGAGAGTTCCACATCCTCACAAACTTTGGTCTTGACAGATTTTTGGATTTTAGCCATTCTAATAGGTGTGTAGTGGTATCTCAGTGTTGTTTTAATGTGTAATTTCCTTATGACATATGATGTTGAGCATTTTTTCATGTGTGTATTTGCCATTTGTGTATCTTCTTTGATGAAGGGTCTTTTCTGGTCTTTTGCCCATTTTCTTCCATTGGGTAGTTCACTTTCTTACTGTTGAGTTTTAAGAGTTCTTTGTATATTTTGGATAATTGTCCTTTATCAGATTAGTTTTACAAACATTTTCTCCTAGTCTGTAGCTTTCTTTTTATTCTCTAAACAGTGTCTTTGCAGAGCCGAAGTTTTTACTTTTAATGAAGTCCCATTAATCAATTTTATTTTTATGGATAGGCTTTCGATGTTGTATCTAAAAACTGATCACCAACCCCAAGTTTTCCAAGATTTCCCTTATGTTATTTTCTAGAAGTTCTATGGTTTTGCATTTTATATTTAGATCTATGATCCATTTTGAGTTAATTTTTGTGAAGGGTATAAGGTCTAAGTTCATTTCTGTGCATGTGGATGTCCAGTTGTTCCAGCACCATTTGTCTCCTCTGTACTTCATTTTGATATTTTCTGCTAACCTATCTTCTAATTATTTAACTCTCTCTTCAGCTGGACCTATTCTGCTGCTAAACCCTAAGTTCTTAATTTTGGTTTGGGGTTTGTCAGGGTAAGAATTTCAGTTGGGTAATTTTCCAAATTTGTTTTGTCACTTTATATAATTTCCAGTCCTCTCTAACATTTAAAAATCTTTTATCTCTTTGAATATAATAAGCATAGTTATTTTAAAGTTCATGCCTAACAATTTGAATATCTGAAGTATCTGTGATTCTACTTCTTTATTATTTCTGTTAGTTCTTTTTTTCTTTTTTACATCTTTATTGGAGTATAATTGCTTTACAATGTTGTGTTAGTTTCTGCTGTACAACAAAGTGAATCAGCTGTATGCATACATATATCCCCATATTCCCTCCCTCTTAAGCCTCCCTCCCACCCTCCCTATCCCACCCCTCTAGGTGGTCACACAGCACTGAGCTGATCTCCCTGTGCTATGCAGCAGCTTCCCACTAGCTATCTATTTTACATTTGGTAGTGTATATACGTCAATGCTACTCTCTCACTGAGTCCCAGCTTCCCTTTCCCCTCCATGTCCTCAAGTCCATTCTCTACGTCTGCATCTTTATTTCTGCCCTGGCACTAGGTCCATCAGTACCATTTTTTTAGATTCCATATATATACATTAGCATAGTTCTTGTCCACATTGCCTTATCTTACAATGCACCTCTATCTTTGATTGGATGCTGCACATTATATTATTTAAATGCCTTGTAGAATCATTAGAGACAGGATTACATTTGCTTTCCTGCCAGGTGAGATGGGGACCTGCATTCTAGGATCACTTTGGTCCATTTTTAGTGCTCAAGACTTCCTGGATCACACAAAGAAACTTGCAATCACACAGCAATCCATGTGAGGACTGGTTTACTTCTGTTTCACCCTTACACCCCACCCAAGGCTGGGTTGCAAACCATGTTGCCAACCAAAACCATAAGAAGTTTGCCAAGGATTCCACCTCTGGAAGACCCTGAATTCCAACACTTTTTCCCCCTAGGTCCCCTAGACCCTACAAGACTGTCAGAAACACAGCTCTGCCTTTAAGCTACTTTTGTCTGAATGGCAAACACCCAAATACCAGATTCACCTCTCTACATTTCCACCCTCCTCTTAGATCTTGGTCTGGTAATTGTCCATTAACTTGGTATTTTTCCAGTGTCTACAAGTATAGGTTTTTAATATTTTGTCCAGTCTTAGCTGCCAGTTCTGCAGAAGTCAGAACAGGACTCTTCATCCTATGAGTTCCACAAATATTTTCCTCTTGTGGCCTTTAACACAACTGATTTTATATTGTGCCTATGTTCCTTACCCCAACCGTTTTAGAATGCTAGGATCAGGTATGATTCATGCAGCACTTGGCCCCTACCCAGAATATTTGTTAAATCGAAACAACCTGTCTTCTTTGATGCTTTTGCTAATTATTCATGTTCAAAATCTCATTGTTTTAAATCAAATTTTCATGCTTATATAATCATCACTAAAAATATCCATTTCCCATTTGCTTTCAATATTTACAGTTTCTGCAAGAAAAGGCCTTATCTATTTTAGTGTCTTTTTAAAAAATCTGACTCTATTACGTCATTTATTTTATTTCAAGATGATCTTTACACTTTCCAGATGTGTCTTATGGCATGCACATACATATTTAAATGTGGTGATTTAACATTCATTTTATTTTGATAATTTCATGACACTTCTTAGGAACTATCAGTAGGATACCTAGTGAAACCACCATACTATAGATACTGGATAGAAAATAACCAGAACATTTTCTGTGTATAAAGCAATTAGCGATTTTTTAGAAAATGTGTTTTTGTGCCTCTTTTTCATTTCACTGTTTCTCCTTCATTAAGTAACCATATGTGGAACTGCTCAGGATTTCATTGCCTTTTTCTGTAGGGAAAGAATGAAATATATCACAAGGTTGACTGTCTGTTCTGAAACTTCTAGGAACCAACAACAAGGGAAGGAAGAGCTACTTAAGGGGAGCTCCCATCTTTCTGAGTAGCAGAGACATTTTTGGTTGCAAATTTTAGGGATATATCCACATCAATAATTGCTCAGGGAGAGCCTTCCAATCCCCCAGATTTGGCCAGGATGCCAGTACTGATACTTCTAAACATCATATATTTCCTCTTTCTTAAAAGATTTCGTATTATTTGTTCAATGTATGCCTTCCTTCTTGGAGCTGGAACTCTTAGTGCCAAGGACCATTCCTATACTGCCTTCAATAAACATAAAGGCTAACATTTAGCAATTTCGTGGCTTTCAATACTTCAAAAGCTAAGTTAGATAGATTTTCCTTCATAATCCCAGAGGTAAGTAAACCTAATCTATTCTGGATTTCTTCCCCTCACCCAACATGCCTTAGATTCTGACCAGATAATGTGTGTGGGTGTAGCCTGACTTGATCCCATCTCAAAAAACAAAGCTATAACCAGCACCACTGGTCAGGGGCTTGTTGCATTTTTCCTTCCTTTTGGCACCAAGTGTCCCTTGGATACCCAATAAAATACTCACCAGTAATAAAATCAGCCTTCAGTTATTTAGGAGTTGGTCATTCAGATGCCCTGCTTCTCATTTTCTTCTTTTCCTACCTACTCTTTAACTTTTGGGCTTCTCACTGGCACACATGCCGTCAAAGGCTGGCCACAACAAGGGGGCTAGCTCTAATGAGTGGACTTTGTGATTGGCTAGAAACTCCAAAAAAAGCACATAAAGTTGGTAGACGGTTGAAACCCTAAAAGTTTGGAGAATTTTTTTGATGATATCAATTATTCTTAGTAGGACCCAGAAAAGACAGTTGGTGCAGTCAATAACCATAGTTACTAACCTATCATTATGTTACCGTTTTTGTTTTTCCATTTTCTAGGTGGTGATATTATCTAGTTCTCCACTTACCCAATCTGTGAATTAGGACATTTTATTTCATCTCTCTGAGCCTCATTTCATCATCAATAAAACAGAAACAGTAACCAAACAGGTTTGTTCTGACCCAAGCATTAATTCCCAGAATGAAATAATGTATGAAAGTGCTTTGTAAATGTAGAGGACCATTCGCATTTTATATCATTACCAACATTAATTGTTTGCTCACGGTTTAAGTTTTACATTAGAATGCCAATTTGTCTTCTCAAAAGCAGAGGTGTTTCACATGGGTTATTGTGATGGATACAATTCAGGATTTGGGCGCACCTGGCCAGCATGCATGCCAAATTCCATATCAGTGCTTACCTTGGGAGGTTTCCTGAATGATGGAAACAAAACATTCAGCAGCAGAAGTAGAGCGGGTTGTCAACACAGCAGCCACACGTCAGAAGGAAGCAATGAAAGAGAAAAAAAACAAGGGAAACTCAGCATCTTGATTACGTGATCTGAAAGATATTCTACTTCACAAAGATCTGGAGCCATATTCACTTAATGCCTGAGGTGATAAACTTTTATATTTGTTCAAAAATATAGTGTGGGCGTCAGTTTCGTTCCTGGTTTAATAGAATGTATCCAGTCATTAAGAGGTATTTTTAATGATTCTTAAAAAGCCAACAAAAAGAGCCTCAGAATAAAGAAAGATGCTGCAATCATACTGCATGCGGTCAAATACTTTAAAATCAATTTTCACATTTAAATTTTTGTTAAATTCGCCTTAATATATATTTCCTTTGAAAAATAATAAATATGGGATTTTTTTCCCAATTAAAAACCATGGTTTAGATGACAATTTTCACATATTTCAACCCTGAATAAAAATTTAAAAGCAAGTTACACCCTTCCTTATCACCAACAACACATGTACTCTTTATCATTCTTTTTTTTTTTTTTTTTTGTGGTACACGGGCCTCTCACTGCTGTGGTCTCTCCCGTTGCGGAGCATAGGCTCCGGACGCGCAGGCCCAGCAGCCATGGCTCACGGGCCCAGCCGCTCCGCGGCATGTGGGATCCTCCTGGACCGGGGCATGAACCCGTGTCCCCTGCAGTGGCAGGCAGACTCTCAACCACTGCGCCACCAGGGAAGCCCTATCATTCATTTTTTGCATTCAAAAATGACTGTAACTGCATCCAGAAAAAACTCGGAAAAGGAAATAGTTTTCAAAGTAACAAACTGTTAGGCTTACTTGCTTTGTAAATGTTTTGATCATATACAAAATTGAGCTGAACTATGATTTTTATGGTGTGTAATCCTATCACAGGGTCTTGGCCTTCTTGATGTGGTTATTCTTAATCAACCTCCAGTATCATCAATTCAGAAACTGCAAAATTATTGTTAAATAGAAATGGGGGAATTTTTCCAGTGGCTTTAATCCTTCTTCACAGGGAATAGAATCATGAGAATAAGAAATGGATTTTCCAGGGCAGAGGGCATGGAAACCAAAACGTACAGGCAAAATCAGCATGGTGCTCTTTCTCCATCATTGTGTCTAACACTCCCCACAGAACTTTGAGGGCCCCAAACGAAACCCAGAGCTCAGAATCAAGGAAAGAAACTCCATGGATTCCACAATCAGGTAGGTAACTCTAACCTTTAAATCTAGGGAAAGAAAATCATGACATTTCTTATAATGATGAAGATAAAAAATTATCTTCTTGAAATTCCATAAATTAGCTAAAAAGTAAATGAGTCTTTATGTTGTGACCCCAGGAAGGCACAACAGGAATGTGATTTTTGTCTTCAGGTTTTAGAGAGAAACTTCCTATAAAAACTGGTATCTCTGGCTGCTATTAAGCAAGTCTCAACATTCTGTGCATCTGTCCTTTAAAACAAGATAAACATTTATAGATGTTGTTATAAAATTGTACGAGTGTTTTTAATTCTAAGAAAGCCATGGGTCTTTGCTCTGTGCATAAAACTTGAGGTTTCTGCCAAGAAAATGTCCTTAAGTGGAACAACTGCTCTAGAAGGCATCTGTTCTGAGCAGGTAGAACAATGATGAAAACCTCACGCACAGTACTTTTGACAACGCCTTCTCTTATTTTGCTTGCTTGATTTTTAAAAAGCCATTTAAATCATGGCTTTATTTAACAGGGTAAAGAAAAGCCACTTGACTTGGCTTGCGATAAGGCAACCATATGAAACAGCATGGGCCAAATTAATAAAATATATGCTTCGCATTTAGGCTACAATGAACCAAGTAATCTAATGGGGGTAGAACATGCTAACAGAAATCCCAGGGATTTCTCCAGGGTTCTCATGTGCTTCAGGACTGTACAATAACCGTCACCAGCGGCACAGAACAAGTGCTGGTTTGTAGCCAGTAGTACACTGACCTCCTCCGCTGTCCAATAATAGAGCTATCCTTTCCTTATTGACATTTCAATACAGTTTTCTTTATTCCTATCAGGAAACCAGTCCTATCTCAAGATTTTAAGTACTTTGTAAGTGTATCCCTCTTTCTTAGAAAGATAGCACATAATATGGGAAGGCCAATGTAATTCTGCTACCTTCTTTTGTGTTTCTAAGGATGGTTTGTTAAGAATAAAGGGAGACTGGGATGCATGGGAAAAAGGCGAGCCACTAAGTGAAACCGCCACTACCCAAATTACTCATCGTTTAGTTTAGAGCAAGGATCCTGGCTACAGAAGGAAAAGTAGGTCATTTAGTTGATCACAACTGTACTTCATTAATTGGTAAACAAACATTTCTTGAGGTTTGAATTAGGTGGTAAGCAACTAAGTTATCCTAATTCAGAACCATAGTTTACTGCCCCAATCCCCAGAGGCTATATATCATTTTTTTGGGGCCTGTGAAGAAAAATTTTTCCAACATGAGTAATACTGATACTACAACCAAATATGGCACGCTATCCTTTGGGGAAAAAACAACTAATGTGATATCGCAATGTAAAGATAAAAATTCTCACACATGTATCTATGAAAGAAAATAAATAATATAAAAATCTATCAGAAACATAATCAATGTTAAATACATTTTTTTTAAGTTACAGCCTTTGTTGATTATATCAATAAAGTCTTACCAACAAAGAGTTCCATCTAACTCTGTTAGGTCCAGCCTATTGCTGATACCTGAGTGGCTCACTTAGAGAAGGAGGTGATATTCCTGGCTAACAAACATCCAATGAACTGCAAAGAACATCCCTTTGCAAAACACCAAAGGTTCCTTCCTCTCCCAGGACAAGCAAGTTGATGGATCTCTTCAAGGTCACCCACACTCTGTGCATTTCTCACACAACTCAAGTAATTTCCATGCCTTTCACCCCCTTTTGCCCGCTAGAATTGTCTCCTCTCCAACATCCAGCTCAAGGCTCCACTCTCTCAATTCCCATCAATTGTTTGAGAGCACCTTGGCCTTCACTACCTCTGATACCCCAGGATTCCTATGGTCAACAAAACAGCTTAACACTCACGAGCACACATAAAGTCCTGCAGCCTTCAGTGATTCTGTCTGAATTGGAATCGCGTGTATTCTTAAGGCCTAAGCCCCTTGAAAGCAGAGGCTATGCCACATGCTACTTGCATGATCTCAGTCCCCAATGCCACATATTTATGTAGAACTGAAATAATTATAAGAACTCAGAAGTAATTTTTTACATTAATGGGTTAAACATAATCTAGATGTGAGGATTTTCTTCCACCACCACCTCAATCCCACAATTCCAAAATTTGGGGGCAAGATTTATTTATTTATTTTTTTTTGGCCATGCCACGTGGCTTGTGGGATCTTAGTTCCCCAACCAGGGATCAAACCTGGGAATTCCCACGGGGGCAAGATTGCTTGCATTTAATAGCAGAGAAGATGTCAAGGATTGTCAGAAAATGTAGACTGTTTCCAAGGTCTTGTTTTAAAATAATTATTTCTCTAGATCAGCATTCATACCGAGAAGTTCAAAGGGATGCCAACGAGGGTCAAGCCCTCAAAACCTCCGTAGGTCAACTAGGTTCAGAAATGCAGGTTCAGTCTGATAAGAGGAGAGGAGACACACACACATGGAAATGGGGCTGTAAAGATAAGCTGGATCTATATTGGGCCAAGTCTTGAAATGAACCGTCAGTACTTAATTTAGTAGATAGTACAAACCTGAAAAGCTTAACAAGAGAGTGAAATAAATAAGGCAGTATAAATAGCATATTACAATGACAGCAATCCTATATAGCTGTCGTTCTTTCCTCACACCTCACACTGAAAGATTTCTGGGACAAGGAGCCTTTTGGCCATTATTTACAGCCTATTGACTACAGTGAGCTACTTACAAGTTAGATGGCCAAAGACCCTGATGTCCACAAGCCTAACCCCAGTCAGTGCTTCAAGAGACATGAATGATCAGTGACTTCTTCTGAAACAGAAAGTTCTCTTCCATGTGCTAATGATGTCATTGATTGATGGCTGGAAACTGCCACAACCTATATCAGAAAGATACAGAGCTAAATGACATTTGACTCCTGGAGATTACTCTAAGGACATATACTTTATAAAGCCCTTGATTTTCACTTTCCACTTGGAGAGCTAAACATTGGGTCACAACAGAGTCCAAGTAATCCTGTTAACCAGCAAGCGTTTAATGAGTACCAATTCCTACACTGCACATCATAGGTGCTCTGAGGGATATTAGAGGAATGAGGCATGATCTCTGACCTCAAGAAGCTTAACACCTTGTAACAGAGACAGATACATACGTGAATAACTAATATCAAGGGGACTGTGATGAGTGTCAAAGCACAGGTAGAAACAAAGAGCTATATTCAGTCAACAAATATTTAAACACATACTGTGTGCTACTTTGTTGAGGTACAAAAATAAATTAGACACGCTGCCTTTCAGACAACAATAAATGGAACTTATACACATTCTGTGATGTGCAGAGACGCCCCAAAGACGGAAATATGAACTGGGAAAGAAGAGAAGTTTCTCAGAGAGGGAAATCTAGAAGGCTGAATAGAGGCACCCATCTGACAGGGTGAAGAAATGGCATCCCAATAGGGAGAACCGTGTGTGCAAAAAGCATCAGAGTGCACAGCTTGCTTGAGGACCAGAGCATCATAGGACTGCTCTGTCACCGAACTCAGTAGTTTGTCCACAGAAAGAGACAGTGGGACATAGGATGATACAGGGTTGGGATTTGGTTAGATAGGTGGGTATAAAGGTTCATCTTCAATGACAGTTGATTAACTTTAGTTTGAAGATACATTTATATACTTGTATACCAACAAATGAACATATTCATATATTTAAAACATATAACAAGCACTTCTATGAGTTATAAAAAGCAGATGGGATTACATATTTTGAAGAGCCTCTGAAACCATCCACAAGAAGAATGCAAATGCCAAAAGCATTAAATTCCATGAAAGCCTGGTTTTAAAACCTTTAAAAAGAGGTATTAGAGTCAGCAGGTTATAAAGCTTATATGAAGCTACAGCAAAATTTTCTGAACACTGATGAAGCTGATTCATTTTTTTTAACTTTTTATTTTATATTGGAGTATAGCCGATTAACAATGTTATGATTTTTCAGGTGCACAGCAAAGCGACTCAGCCATACATATACATGTATCCATTCTCCCCCAGACTCCCCTCCCATCCAGGCTGCCCCATAACACTTAGCAGAGTTCACTGGGCTATACAGTAGGTCTTCGTTGGTTATCCTTTTTAAATAGGAAGCTGATTCATTTAAGGGGAAATGTTACCAACCAGAGCAGACTTTTAACACCAATACATCTGGTTTGCTTGGAAGAGTATGTCCTCTGGAATCTACTGGGTTTAAGGTATGTTTAATATTGTTTTCCTCCTAACCTCCTATTTTCTAGAAGACTTTGATTTTTCTACCTATGAATTTTTCTGACGGTGGTGCTTTCCAAGAACTCAAATCCCTGTGGTTGGACGGAGGCTGATACGGTCCAAGGGGAAGATCCAATAGAGCACAGCTGGATCGAGAAGGAAGTCAAGTCAGGAGGAGGATGACAGACTGGGGGAAAGCAAGAAACTCGTGGTCTGGATAAAGTGAAAGAGCAAAGATGGTGTAGTGGCAGCAAGAGAAGATGTTGCAGTCAATGACTGAGGTGTAATATTTCAGAACGGTAGACTCTAAGCTGGTCATAGCAGTGTGTCTGTGAAATGGAATGGACGATCATCACTTTAATTAATAACTAACACTTATGGAGCTCTAACTATATTTTTCTGTTAGTTCTGCCTGATTTTACTCATTTAACATATCTGATAACCCTATTAAGTTCCCTTTATTATTTTTTTTCAGATGAAAAATACTGGGTGTAAGGTACAGAGATGGCATGACTTACTCAAAGTCACACAGTTAATTGGCAGCAGCGCCAAGATTCAAGCCCAGGTTGTCTCTGGCTGTAGAGCCCCCTCCCCTCCCCCCCCCCACTCATAACAGCTACAGTACATTGCCTCTTTTGAGTCTAGAAGATTTTAGTGAAAGCTCTTTGAGCCTAGGCTAGGGTCCTGGATAGCAATCTGTGTGAATGTTCAATGATGTGGCTCATGTGTCCACATGGGTCATCCAAGTGGTTAATGGCATCACTTAGCTCTGTGTCGAGGTCCTTCAGGAATGTGTAGGAGAATCTCAAAGGAGGAATGGCTCTTACATGCAAGAGAGGAATGGCTGCTCCATGGCAGTGTAGAGTCAGAAAAAGGTGGCAAACTACCACCTTCCCTGGGGGAGTAGAAAATTGAGCACCCTTGGAGAGGGCTATGAATAAAGCCACAAAAATGTGTATGTAGATGTGCTGGGAGCAAACGTCAGGCAGAGGAGAGCAGAAACAAAGTTGGAGAGTACAGGGTATGCTCAGGGAGCAGCAGGTACACAGAGGGGATTGAGAACAATCAAGTAGAAATAATAGACAGCAACCAAAGTACAGAGGGCACTGAGTGCCACTCAGACTTTGACTTCTCCCAGAAGCAATTGTTATGGATGGTTTGTGCAATGAGTGTAACATGGCCAGATGTGTTTTAAGAGCGTGTGATCGAGGCCACACCATCTACAGAGTCAGCAGTGAGATGTACTGGTGACCCTCTACTTGGCAATGACCGCAGCCTGTGTGGTGTGTAAGTTGGCACAGAGGCAAAGGCAAGAGAAAAAGTAGGATGGAAAGGAGAGAGAGCAAACAGATGATTTGAAGGAAGATTCTGTAAAATGTGTTGACTGACGTGCCCCACCACCTGACCTCCCCTCTACATCGGCAAGGATGGAACCACCGCTGCGTGGTGTGGAATGACTTCTTATGGTCCTTCCATTGCAGACCTTGGAGCCGCCCTGATGAGATGAATGAAGGAACAAATGGCTTAAATTATCTTCATATTTTATATGTTGCTGAGTTTAAAAATTCCAAATGCATCTGCAATTAAAAAACCCAATCATCCCAATATTCCTTCAGTGTGAACTGCTTCTTTAAAAAATTTACCACTCCATTTAACTTGCTCTCATTTTCAATAAAACTCAAAAAGAAAAACTGAACTAAATTGATACCGGAGTGGAAAGACTTGTGGCTTAATTTTGGCAGGGCGGGGTGTATATTTTGGACTACATCTTTCTAGCATAACTACATTTGGCTGGAATTTCTGCAAGAAGTAAGACAGGATAGTGGTGAAGATTTAAGGATTTGGAGCCAAACAACTCTAGCTCTGCCATCAGCTAGCCATGTTGACTTGGGGCACATTTATGTAACCCCTCTGAGCCTCAGTTTCTGTGTTTATAAAATGGGGAAAGAAGGGGAGTTCCCTGGTTGCCTAGTGGTTAGGGTTTGGTGCTTTCACTGTGGAGGTCCGGGTTCGATTCCTGGTTAGGGAACCATCCTGCATGCCACGCAGCGTGGCCAAAATACAAAAAATAAATAAAAATAAATTTAAAAAAATAAAATGAGGCTAGAAAAGCACCCCTTCAGGACCACACTCAGTGGCCAGGATAATGCTACACACCACTGGCGCACAGTTATTGTTCAATAAATGTTACATGCTATTGTTGGTGCTACAACAAACAGCCCTCCTGGATAACGAATGCAAAATGTTAACATAGCTCCAACTAATTTTATCTAGGAAAAAGTTACTGGGAGCTGAAGAACAAGAGCACTTTCTTTTGGCAACAGAGAAAACTTATGTTCATAAAAATGAAGAGAAACATGATGTTTAAAATACGCTCTTCAAACAAGGACACCTGAATGTCAACCATTGTTGGAACGTCGCCAACAGATGTATGGATGGTGTTATACTCTTTTTAAAAAGTTCAAGGGGCTTCCCTGGTGGTGCAGTGGTTGAGAATCTGCCTGCCAATGCAGGGGACACGGGTTCAAGCCCTGATCTGGGAAGATCCCACATGCCGCAGAGCAACTGGGCCCGTGAGCCACAACTACTGTGCCTGCGCGTCTGGAGCCTGTGCTCCGCAACAGGAGAGGTCGCGACAATGAGAGGCCCGTGCACCACGATGAAGAGTGGTCCCCGCTCGCCACCAACTAGAGAAAGCCCTCCCACAGAAACGAAGACCCAACACAGCCAATAATAAATAAATAAATAAATAAATTTATTTTTTAAAAAAGTTCAAGATGTTCAAAATGTTTTGATGTTCAGAAATGAGTTTTAGAGGAAAAAAGAATACACCAGTATAAAAGTGAATACAAAATATTCTGAGTCTCGAGTGTCCTTGCTGGGAAGACAGGAATGACTGAAGGGGTCGGCAGCAACGAGGACCACCTGGGAGCAACAGAGCGGCAGCCCAGGACCGGGAGGAGACCCCAGGCCCAGAAAGGTGCCTTGCATTCTATTTCCTTCAGGGATGGCATACCTCAAAGGGATGTATAATAGTAAACTCGTGAGGGAAAAAACGCTCACTATGTTGTCATGACACAGTGATTTCTGGCTATGACAGCACTTCTAAAACAGGGGTTTTTTTTCCCTTAAGGAAAAAAAAAAAAAAAAGGTTTTTAGGAAAACACGTATGATAAAGGAAGGACAAGAATAGAGAGAAAAAACAAACCTTGGAAATAATTAGATAAACATATATGAAGTTGAACACCCTTATAAGAACTAAACTAGGATATTAATTTTTTTTTTAGCAAAGAGCCAAGAGCAGGTGCATAATGGCCAACACTTCAGCATACATCATCAGGCTGATCTCACTTGACATCTGGCCCCATGCACTGCTACACCCATGACAGCTGACAAAGTGACCACAGGGATAATGATTTAATTTTAAAGGTAGCCTTTATTTTAAAATGACCTAGTATTTTTAAATTTGTCATTTATTTTCCCAGTCTGAAGCTGAAGAATCTAGAAGTACTATTTCAGGACTTGGAAAGCTGGCATTAAAAAAGGTCAGGGCAGGAATAAAGACACAGGTGTAGAAAATGGACTTGAGGACACGGGGAGGGGGAAGGGGAAGCTGGGACGAAGTGAGAGAGTGGCACTGATATATATATACACTACTAAATGTAAGACAGACAGCTAGTGAGAAGCAGCCGCATAGCACAGGGAGATAAGCTTGGTGCTTTGTGACCTCCTAGAGGGGTGGGATAGCGAGGGTAGGAGGGAGACGCAAGAAGGAGGGGATATGGGGATATATATATATATATATATATATATGCATGCAGCTGATTCACTTTGTTATACAGCAGAAACTAACACAACATTGTAAAGCGATTATACTCCAATAAAGATGTTAAAAAAAAAAAAAAAGGTCAGGGGTCAGCATTAGAAACAGAACCCAAAGGAGCAAACAGTTTTGGGCCCTTTCCCAAAATAACACCTTGAATTTTCAGCTGAGTACCAAAGCACAGAACTGCATTACCCAAGTAAGATATGCCCTATAGGCCCCGAAGAACATTTACAGTTTGAAAGCTTCACTACTGTAGTCCACTGAAATGAACAGCGAGACAAGGTGATTTAAAAAAAAAAAAAAAAAGTGTCGTTTTGTTAGTCTTTGTCAAAAACATTTTCTGCTATCATCAAAAAGAACACATTTAAAAAATGCTGGCAAAGGTGTGGAGAAAAGGGAACGCTCCAACACTGTTGGTGGGAATTAAACTGGTGCAGTCACTGTGGAAACAGTATGGAGGTTTCTCAAAAAACTAAAAATAGTACTACCTTATAACCCAGCAATGCCACTCCTGGGTATATGTCTGAAAAAAAAACAAAAACACTAATTCGGAAAGATTCATGCACCCCAATGCTTATGGCATTATTTACAATTGCCAAGATAAGGAAGCAACCTAAGTGACCATCAACAGACAAATCGATAAAGAAGATGTGGTGCTATATATACAATGAACTGCTACTCAGCCATAAAAAAGAATGAAATGTTGCCATTTGCAACAACATGGATGGACTTGGAGGGTATTATGCTGACTGAAGTTAAGTCAGACAGAGAAAGACAAATACTGTATGATATCACTTATATGTGGAATCTAAAAAATAAACATACTAGTGAATATAACTAAAAATAAACAGAGTCACAGATATAGAGAACAAACGAGTGGTTACCAGTGGGGAGAGGGAAAGCGGGGAAGGGCAAGAGAGGGGTAGGGATTAAGAGGTACAAACTACTATGTATAAAATAAATAAGCTACAAGGATATAGTTTACAACACAGGGAATATAGCCAATATTTTATAACAACTATAAATGAAATACAACCTCTAAAAATTGTGAATCACTATGTTGTACACCTGAAATTTATATAATATTATACATCAACTAAACCTCAATTTTAAAAACCTGCGTTTTAAAAAATATGAATAGCAGTAATAAAAATGTTTTAATTACAAAAATATTTTTCTGCAATAAAGATGTATCAACTTTATTATAGAAGCAAGAAACTTCTGAAATAAAGTGAATAAGAGCAAAGTCTTAGAATTCCCACTGGACGTTTTCTAATCACTTCAAGTTTTATAAATTAATTTTATTATTTTACAACTCTGATGATCCCCCAAAAATGTTCTAGGGTTGTAAGAATGTATAAATATAATAAAATTGCATTTTTAAAAATCATCATTTTTTTCCTGCACAGATATACAAGCTCTCTGCCACCCAGCAAGACTCAAGTTTTAAAGACATAGGCCAGGGCTTCCCTGGTGGCGCAGTGGTTGAGAGTCCGCCTGCCGATGCAGGGGACAAGAGTTCGTGCCCCGGTCCGGGAAGATCCCACATGCCGCAGAGCGGCTGGGCCCGTGAGCCATGGCCGCTGAGCCTGTGCGTCCAGAGCCTGTGCTCCGCAACGGGAGCGGCCACAACAGTGAGGCCCGCGTACCGCAAAAAAAAAAAAAAAGACATAGGCCATACCATCTCCACTGACTAGGCAGGGAGACACAGTGATGACAGTCTACTTGAAACTGACTGAAGCCCTCTTGGTGTGCATCAAATGGCTTGCAAATAATTTGTATTCAGTGAGCTCTGGTTAAAGGACCCAATCAGCCAATCAGTGAGTTACCAATCTCTCCTAATATCAGGTTTATTCTACTATGACACTAATAACTATAAATACACTTCTAATAAAAATTTTGTATGCTAAAATTATTTTTCTTAATAAAAAATTTAATGTCATTCAGGTTGAGCCTGAACTCTAAATACCCCAACCTCAGAGGCAGGGAGAGGGATTGGAGGCTGAACCAATAACCAAAGGCCAATGATTTAATCACTCATGCCTATATAATGAAAACTTCATAAAAATGCTAACAGATGAGTTTCAGAGAGCTTCCGGGCTGCTGAACACCTGGAGGTGCTGGGAGGGTGTGGTATCCAGAGAGGGCACAGAAGCTCTGCACCACTTCCCACACACCTCATCCCACGCATCTTCTCCATCTGGCTGTTCCTGAATTGTACCCTTTTACAATAAACGAATAATCTAATACGTAAACTGTTTTCCTGAGTTCTGTGAGCCACTGTAGCCAATTATCAAACCCAAGGAGGGGGCTTTGGGAACCTCATATTTATAGCCCAGCAGTCAAAAGCAAAACTAACAACCTGGGAACTGTAAATGGCATCCAAGGGTGGTGGGGGTGGCGGGGGCAGCCTTGTGGGACTGAGCCCTTAACTTGTGGGATGTGATGCTAACTCCAGGCAGACAGTGTCAGAATTGGACTGAACTGCAGGACATCCCGCTGGTGTCTGCAAAGAACTGGAGAAGTGGTTGGTGTGGGAAAACCCCTGCACATTTGGTGGCCAGAAGTATTGAAAGTACTGAAACAGATTTTCCCCTTTACAGTGGTTACTATCTGGATGAAATCTGGAAATATCACCCAGCCCCTCACTCCTTACATTGTAGTTTGAGGGTTGGTGACAGGCAGTCCATGTTACAAATGGTGGCAGACCAGTTTGTTACTGGTCCTGGAGGAGGTAAGAATCTGTTCCAAGGTCCTGGCCAGTCTCACCTTCATTTAGAGGTAAAATGCCACAATGCCTCCCTCCTCCGACATTTACAAAAGTATCCATCCGTGATGACTGGAATTAAAAAAGAAAATGAAACGATCCTTCTGAAAGTTTTTTTTTTTAGCATTGCTGCCCAGAAGCCAAGTAGAAGTTTTGTAAGAAAGTTTCATTTCTACATAATGAACTGGTTAATAAAAAAAGATTGCTATAGTAAAATGCAAAACTTGAGTGGAATACATGAGCATATCCTCAATAACTATTAACCCAACATAATGATGTTCATTCAGTATATATATACTTCCAAAATTAAAATGGGTACACAAAGCAAACAGAATGTTTAGCAAGCTATGTGGCACTATTTTACATAATTACTATCCACTGATAATAGCTTCCCTGCCTTTTCTTTCCCTAATATTGTCAAGGAAAATACCTGAATTGTTCCCCCTAAGGAAAACACAGCCAACTACAGCTGTGGGTGTCAGGCCTCTGAGAAGCCCCTGGTGGTCTCTGTGGAGCGTCCTCCAGGCCACTGCACGGAGCTCCAGTCTCTCAACGCCACGGCTGCATTTCCCAGTGGCATGGGGGAGCCTGGCAATAACTCACACTAGATGAACCAAAACAAAGTTGAGCAGAGAAAACATGGTTCTTGTGCAATTTTCTTGCTGTGTCTTCAAAAGTACCATGCAGCGAAGCTCTCAAAAAAAAAAAGAAGCAAAGCAGCAGTAAGCACCGATGCCTGATTTTAAATCTAGAATTAAGCACCTCTGTGAGGCCATTTCAGAGTAGTTCTCAGCTGCCAGTATTAGACAAGACCCCAATTAATATGCTGTTTGGAAGAACGATACATTTAACTATCTGGTTTTACTCGTATTTCCAGGATTAATTTTCCACTTATGTGACAGTCTGTACCTTGATAGCATATACTTATGATACCATGCTTTTAATAACATAAACAATATTTACATTTTCTACATGAGGGAGTCAAAACCAAACATCACACTACATGCAACAGCTTCACGAAAGCAGCAGTATCAGCTGAACAGTAGAGACAGATAACAGCCTTTTATGAGAGCCAGTCCAGGGAGGAGCTTCAAGATGGCGGAAGAGTAAGACGCGGAGATCACCTTCCTCCCCATAGATACATCAGAAATACATCTACACGTGGGACAACTCCTACAGAACACCTACTGAATGCTGGCAGAAGACCTCAGACCTCCCAAAAGGCAAGAAACTCCCCACGTACCTGGGTAGGGCAAAAGAAAAAAGCATAAACAGAGACGAAAGAATAGGGACGGGACCTGCACCAGTGGGAGGGAGCTGTGAAGGAGGAAAGGTTTCCACACACTAGGAGCCCCTTCACGGGAGGAGACTGTGGGTGGTGGAGGGGGGAACCTTCGGAGCCACAGAGGAGAGCGCAGCCACAGGGGTGCGGAGGGCAAAGCGGAGAGATTCCCGCACAGAGGATCGGTGCCGACCGGCACTCACCAGCCCGAGGGGCTTGTCTGCTCACCCGCCGGGGCGGGCGGGCCTGGGAGCTAAGGCTCGGGCTTCGGTCAGGGCGCCAGGAGAGGACTCGGGTTGGCGGCGTGAACACAGCCTGCAAGGGGTTGGTGCACCATGGCTAGCCAGGAGGGAGTCCCGAAAAACATCTGGAGCTGACGACAAGGCAAGAGACTTTTTCTTCCCTCTTTGTTTCCTGATGCTCGAGGAGAGGGGATTAAAAGTGCTGCTTAAAGGAGTTCCAGAGACGGGCGCGAGTCGCGACTATAAGCGCGGACCCCAGAGACGGGCATGAGACGCTAAGGCTGCTGCTGCCGCCACCAAGAAGCCTGTGTGCGCGCACAGGTCACTCTCCACACACCCCCATCCGGGGAGCCTGTGCAGCCCGCCACTGCCAGGGTCCCGTGATCCAGGGACAACTTCCCCGGGAAAACGAACGGAGAGCCTTAGGCTGGTGCAATGTCACCTCCCCCCGGCCTGAGTGAGCCAGAGTCCCCGGATCAGCTGCTCCTTTAACCCCGTCCTGTCTGAGCGAAGAACAAACACCCTCAGGCGACCTCCACGCAGAGGTGGGTCCGAATCCAAAGGTGAAACCCGGGAGCTGTGCAAACAAAGAAGACAAAGGGAAATCTCTCCCAGCAGCCTCAGGAGCAGCAGATTAAATCTCCACAATAAACGTGATGTACCCTGCATCTTTGGAATACCTGAATAAACAACGAATCATCCCAAATAGAGGGGGTGGGCTTCGGGAGCAATGATATTTTTTTTTTTCCCCTTTTTCTCTTTTTGTGAGTGTGCATGTGTATGCTTCTGTGATTTTTGTCTGTATAGCTTTGCTTTTACCATTTGTCCTAGGGTTCTGTCTGATATTTTTGGTTTTTTTTTTTTTACTTAAATTTTTCTTCCTTAATTATTATTTTTATTTAAATAATTTTATTTTATTTTACTTTATTTTATTGTATTTTATTTTATATTCTTCTTTCTTTCTTTTCTCCCTTTTATTCTGAGCCGTGTGGATGACAGGCTCTTGCTGCTCCAGGCAGGTGTCAGGGCTGTGCCACTGAGGTGGGAGAGCCAGGTTCAGGACACTGGTCCACAAGAGACCTCCCAGCTCCGTGAAATATCAAATGGCAAAAATCTACCAGAGATCTCCATCTCAATGCCAAGACCCAGCTCCACTCAAGGACCAGCAAGCTACAGTGCAGGCCACCCTATGCCAAACAACTAGCAAGACAGGAACACAACCCCACCCATTAGCACGGAGGATGCCTAAAATCATAAGGCCACAGACACCCCAAAACACACCACCAGACGTGGACCTGCCCACCAGGAAGACAAGATCCAGCCTCATCTACCAGAACACAGGCACTAGTCCCCTCCACCAGGAAGCCTACACAACCCACTGAACCAACCTTACCCACTGGGGGAAGACACCAAAAACAGCAGGAACTACGAACCTGCAGCCTATGAAAAGGAGACCCCAAACACAGTAAGTTAAGCAAAATGAGAAGACAGAGAAACACATAGCACATGAAGGAGCAAGGCAAAAACCCACCAGACCTAACGAATGAAGAGGAAATAGGCAGTGTACCTGAAAAAGAATTCAGAATAATGATAGTAAAGATGATCCAAAATCTTGGAGATAGAATGGAGAAAATACAAGAAATGTTTAACAAGAACCTAGAAGAACTAAAGAGCAAAAAAACAGTGATGAACAACACAATAAATGAAATTTAAAATTCTCTAGAAGGGATCAATAGCAGAATAACTGAGGCAGAAGAACGGATAAGTGCCCTGGAAGATAAAATAGTGGAAATAACTACTGCAGAGCAGAATAAAGAAAAAAGAATGAAAAGAATTGAGGACAGTCTCAGAGACCTCTGGGACAACATTAAACGCACCAACATTCGAATTATATGGGTCCCAAAAGAAGAAGAGAAAAAGAAAGAGACTGAGAAAATATTTGAAGAGATTATAGTTGAAAACTTCCCTAACATGGGAAAGGAAATAGTTAATTAAGTCCAGGAAGCACAGAGGGTCCCATACAGGATAAATCCAAAGAGAAACACACCAAAAAACATATTAAACTATCAAAAATTAAATACAAACAACAAATACAAATATTAAATTTGTATTTGTATTAAATTAAATATTAAATTTGTATTTGTATTAAATTTTAATACAAATATTAAAATCAGCAAGGGAAAAAACAACAAATAACACATAAGGGAATCCCCATAAGGTTAACAGCTGATCTTTTAGCAGAAACTCTGTAAGCCAGAAGGGAGTGGCAGGACATATTTAAAGTGATGAAGGAGAAAAACCTACAACCAAGATTACTCTACGCAGCAAGGATCTCATTCAGATTTCACGAAGAACTTAAAACCTTTACAGACAAGCAAAAGCTAAGAGAATGCAGCACCACAGACCAGCTTTACAACAAATGCTAAAGGAACTTCCCTAGGCAGGAAACACAAGAGAAGGAAAAGACCTACCATAATAAACCCAAAACAATTAAGAAAATGGTAATAGAAACATACATATCAATAATTACCTTAAATGTAAATGGATTAAATGCTCCCACCAAAAGACAAAGACTGGCTGAATGGATACAAAAACAAGACCTGTATATATGCTGTCTACAAGAGACCAACTTCAGACCTAGGGACACTTAGAGACTGAAAGTGAGGGGATGGGAAAAGATACTCCATGCAAATGGAAATGAAAAGAAAGCTGGAGTAGCAACACTCATATCAGACAAAATAGACTTTAAAACAAAGACTATTACAAGAGACAGAGAAGGACACTACATAATGATCAAGGGATCAATCTAAGAAGAAGATATAACAACTGTAAATATTTATGCACCCAACACTGGAGCACCTCACTACATAAGGCAAATACTAACAGCCATGAAAGGGGAAATCGACAGTAACACAATCATAGTAGGGGACTTTAGCACCCCACTTTCACCAATGGGCAGATCATCCAAAATGAAAATCAATAAGGAAACACAAGCTTTAAATGATACATTAAACAAGATGGACTTAATTGATATTTATAGGACATTCCATTCAAAAACAACAGAATACACATTCTTCTCAAGTGCTCATGGAACATTCTCCAGGATTGATCATATCTTAGATCACAAATCAAGCCTTGGTAAATTTAAGAAAAATTGAAATCGTATCAAGTATCTTTTCCGACCACAACGCTATGAGACTAGATATCAATTACAGGAAAAAAAATCTGTAAAAAATACAAATACATGGAGGGTAAACAATACAGTACTTAATAACCAAGAGATGACTGAAGAAATCAAAGAGGCAATCAAAAAATACCTAGAAACAAATGACAATGAAAACACAGTGACCCAAAACCCATGGGATGGAGCAAAAGCAGTTCTAAGAGGGAAGTTTATAGCAATACAATCCTACCTTGAGAAACAAGAAAAAGCTCAAACAACCTAACCTTACACCTAAAGCAATTAGAGAAAGAAGAACAAAAAACCCCCAAGTTAGCAGAAGGAAAGAAATCATAAAGATCAGATCAGAAATAAATGAAAAAGAAATGAAGGAAATGATAGCAAAGATCAATAAAACTAAAAGCTGGTTCTTTGAGAAGATAAACAAAATTGATAAACCATTAGCCAGATTTATCAAGAAAAAAAGAGAGACGACTCAAATCAATAGAATTAGAAATGAAAAAGGAGAAGTAACAACTGACACTGCAGAAATACAAAGGATCATGAGAGATTACTACAAGCAACTATATGCCAATAAAATGGACAACCTGGAAGAAATGGACAAATTGTTAGAAAAGCACAACCTTCCAAGACTGAACCAGGAAGAAATAGAAAATATGAACAGACCAATCACAAGCACTGAAATTGAAACTGTGATTAAAAATCTTCCAACAAACAAAAGCCCAGGACCAGATGGCTTCACAGGCAAATTCTACCAAACATTTAGAGAAGAGCTAACACCTACCCTTCTCAAACTCTTCCAAAATACAGCAGAGGGAGGAACACTCCCAAACTCATTCTACAAGGCCACCATCACTCTGATACCAAAACCAGACAAAGATGTCACAAAGAAAGAAAACTACAGGCCAATATCACTGATGAACATAGATGCAAAAAATCCTCAACAAAATACTAGCAAACAGAATCCAACAGCACATTAAAAGGATCATACACTATGATCAAGTGGGGTTTATCCCAGGAACGCAAGGATTCTTCAATATACACTAATCAATCAACGTGATACACCATATAAACAAATTGAAGGAGAGAAAACATATGATCATCTCAACAGAAGCAGAGAAAGCTTTCAACAAAATTCAGCACCCATTTATGATAAAAACCCTCCAGAAAGTAGGCATAGAGGGAACTTACCTCAACATAATAAAGGCCATATATGACAAACCCACAGCCAACATCATCCTCAATGGTGAAAAACTGAAAGCATTTCCACTAAGATCAAGACAAGGTCACCAACTCTCACCACTATTATTCAACATAGTTTTGGAGGTTTTAGCCACAGCAATCAGAGAAGAAAAAGAAATACAAATTGGAAAAGAAGTAAAGCTGTCACTGTTTGCAGATGACATGATACTACACATAGAGAATCCTAAATATGCTACCAGAAAACTACTAGAGCTAATCAATGAATTTGGTAAAGTAGCAGGATACAAAATTAATGGACAGAAATCTCTTGCATTCCTATACACTAATGATGAAAAATCTGAAAGTGAAATTAAGAAAACACTCCTATTTACCACTGCAACAAAAGAATAAAATATCTATGTATAAACCTACCTAAGGAGACAAAAAACCTGTATGCAGAAAATTATAAGAAACTGATGAAAGAAATTAAAGATGAAACAAATAAATGGAGAGATATGCCATGTTCTTGGATTGGAAGAATCAACATTGTGAAAATGACTCTACTACCCAAAGCAATCTACAGATTCAATGCAATCCCTATCAAACTACCACTGGCATTTTTCACAGAACTAGAACAAACAATTTCACAATTTGTATGGAAACACAAAAGACCCCGAATAGCCAAAGCAATCTTGAGAAAGAAAAATGGAGCTGGAGGAATCAGGTTCCCTGACTTCAGACTATACTACAAAGCTACAGTAATCAATACAGTATGGTACTGGCACAAAAACAGAAATATAGATCAATGGAACAGGATAGAAAGCCCAGAGATAAACCCACGTACATATGGCCACCTTACTTTTGATAAAGGAGGCAAGAATATACAATGGAGAAAGGACAGCCTCTTCAATAAGTGGTGCTGGAAGAACTGGACAGCTACATATAAAAGAATGAAATTAGAACACTCCGTAACATCATACACAAAAATAAACTCAAAATGGATTAAAGACCTAAATGTAAGGCCAGACACCATCAAACTCTTAGAGGAAAACATAGGCAGAACACTCTATGACACAGATCACAGCAAGATCCTTTCTGACCCACCTCCTAGAGAAATGGAAATAAAAACAAAAGTCAAAAATGAGACCTAATGAAACTTAAAAGCTTTTGCACAGCAAAGGAAACCATAAACAAGACGAAAAGCCAACCCTCAGAATGGGAGAAAATATTTGCAAATGAAGCAACTGAAAAAGGATTAATCTCCAAAACATACAATCAACTCATGCAGCTCAATATCAAAAAAACAAACAACCCAATCCAAAAATGGGCAGAAGACCTGAATAGACATTTCCCCAAAGAAGATATACAGATTGCCGACAAACACATGAAGGAATGCTCCACATCATTAATCATGTATATTTTCCAAAGAAGATATACAGATTGCCGACAAACACATGAAAGAATGCTCCACATCATTAATCATAAGAATGCTCCACATCATTAAAATGCAAATCAATACTACAATGAGATATCATCTCACACTGGTCAGAATGGCCATCATCAAAACATCTACAGGGCTTCCCTGGTGGCGCAGTGGTTGAGAGTCCACCTGCCGATGCAGGGGACACGGGTTCATGCCCCAGTCCGGGATGATCCCACATGCTGCAGAGCGGCTGGGCCCATGAGCCATGGCCACTGAACCTGTGCATCCAGAGCCTGTGCTCCGCAACGGGAGAGGCCACAACGGTGAGAGGCCTGCGTACCACAAAAAAAAAAACAAAAACAAAAACCATCTACACACAATAAATGCTGAAGAGGGTTTGGAGAAAAGGGAACCCTCTTGCACTGTTGGTGGGAATGTAAATTGATATAGCCACTATGGAGAACAGTATGGAGGTTCCTGAAAAAACTAAAATTACAACTACCATACGACCCAGCAATCCCACTACTGGGCATATACCCTGAGAAAACCATAATTCAAAAAGAGTCATGTACCAAAATGTTCACTGCAGCTCTATTTACAATAGCCAGGACATGGAAGCAACCTAAGTGTCCATCAACAGATGAATGGATAAAGAAGACATGGCACATATATACAATGGAATATTACTCAGCCATTAGAAAGGAACGAAACTGAGTTATTTGTAGTGAGGTGGATGGACCCAGAGCCTGTCATACAGAGTGAAGTAAGTCAGAAAGAGGAAAACAAATACTGTTTGCTAACACATATATAAGGAATCTAAAAAAAGAGAAAAAAGAAAAAAGAAATGGTCAGAAGAACCTAGCGGCAAGAAGGGAATAAAGATGCAGACCTACTAGAGAATGGACTTGAGGATACGGGGAGGGGAAAGGCTAAGCTGGGACGAAGTGAGACAGTGGCATGGACATATATACACTACCAAACATAAAATAGATAGCTAGTGGGCAGAAGCCTCATAGCAGAGAGAGATCAGCTCGGTGCTTTGTGTCCACCTAGAGGGGTGGGATAGGGAGGGAGGGAGGGAGGGAGATGCAAGAGGGAGAAGATATGGGGACATATGTATATGTATAACTGATTCACTTCGTTATAAAGCAGAAACTAACACACCACTGTAAAGCAATTATACTCTAATAAAGATGTTTAAGAAAAGAAAATAAAAAGAGAGCCAGTCCAGCATCGTGGCTAAGAGCAGGGATGCAGAAACCAGACTGTGGGGGTTCTGTTCTTGCCTCCACCACTTTCTAGTAATGGAATGCTCCCACTTTCAGCTGTTTATTTTACCCATAATCTCCTTCTTTCCATCTGCCATAGAAACAGCTGTGATGCTGACACCAGATGCCTGTGGACTTTGAGAGCCTGCAGGACCCACCTCCCTGAGGGCTGTGAGGTCAAGACACGCTGACTCAGCAGCCCACATGGGCTGTAAGACGTCTGTGCAGAGCCATTGAACTTCAGAGTCACACTGAGTTGAATCATGAAGGCAGGAAAATTAGTATTCAACCTTCATTGTGGACAGCAAACTAGAACAGTTTGATTCTAGAGCCCAGGTATATCTAAAAACATTCAAGGCAGGAACCATGGATCGATATTAAATTATATCCAACCACAGCACTAAAAAGAAATGACCTATCAAGCCAGGAAAAGACATGGAGGAAACTTAACTGCATATTACTAAGTGAAAGAAGCCAACCTGAAAAGGCTCCATACTGTATAATTTCAACTATATGACATTCTGGAAAAGGCAAAACTATGGACACAGTAAAAAGATGGGTAGGTGCCTGAGTTTGGGAGGATGGGAAGGGAGGGATAGGCAGAGCACAGAGGATTTTTAGGGCAATGAAAATATCCTGTATGGTACAATAATGGATATATGTCATTACACATTTGTCCAAATACATACAGTGTACGACACCAAGAGTGAACCCTACCTAATGTAAACTACGGACTTTGGGTAATTATGATGTGTCAGTGTACGTTGATCAACTGTAAGAAATGTACTGTTCTAGTGCAGGATGTTGATCATGGGGGAGGCTCTGTATGAATAGAGGCAGTGGGTATATAGGAAATCTCTACCTTCCTCTCAGTTTTGCTGGGAACCTCAAATGGCTCTAATAAAAGTTTTTATTAAAAAAGATTTTTTTAAGCTAAGCAAAAAATAAACAAATAAACCCTCTCAAAAACAAAACAAGACAAAATAATACCACTTAACCACACTCCACATGTAATCTGCCTACAATGCCGGTCACCATCCCAGGGCAGAATTGACTACAGGCAAGTCTGAGACCAATTCATGGAAGTTTAGGATTATTAACACAAGGCTGTAATCATACTACCGACTCTCCGAGGACAGCTGCTGCTTTCCTGTATTATATGTATTACGCCCACACCACTGAACAGCATTTTCTTTGCATGTACTATATATGTGGTTAAAAAAACAAATCTTTTACCCACTAGGCAAACTCACATATGAACCCAGTGAAGACCATTATGATGGAATTCTTGAGAATTAAATGATCTCCAAACTGTAAAAAAAAAACTCAATTGTGGAAGATGTTCAGAGATTCCAGACAACAAGAAAGTCCACGAAAATTAAGTGAAGAATGTGCCTTTAGTCTACATGAGCATGCGAGATACAGACAAGAAGCATTAAGGTTCGCAGATCCTCCTGATTGAACTCTGAGAATTATCAGTAAAGGAGCGATAGCAGTACTGCATTCACAACTTACTTCTCGCCTTCAGAAGGCATCGAGAAAAAAGGGGGAAATGTGTTAGACTAAACTCATCATCTCAGTTGGAACAAGCCATTAACAAAGCCATTATTACTAATCCAGTTCTTGAATGGGTCAGATCAACCTCAAACAGAAAGACAAAATGCCCCACAGCTGGACACGGGACCCATCCCCTCACAGCGCTGCCACTGGGCCCAGTGATGCTGTCCCCAAGGCCACCAGAGACTGATTCCAGAGCACTTTCCTCCTGTATTTTACTCTATGAGAAGGAGGGAGCACAAGGAGGGTAATGATGTTATTGAGCATATTCTGGCCATTACACGATTCTTGACACCTTATCTTATTCACTCAATCCTCCCCACAACAAGAGGTGGAATTTATTAGCCCCATTTCTCAGATGAGTAAACAGCCTACAAGACTAAGCAAATGGCAAAACTAGGATTAAGACCAGGCAAAACTAGGATTAGGGTCTTTGGGGTGTATTCCATTAACCCCACATCTAACCTTGCAACCAGAATGATCTTTTGAAAATAAATTTCCTACCGTTCTCCTGGTTTAATACCCTGCAAAAACTCCCTGTCACACTTGGAATGTCAACAAATTCCTTAATGTCATCTATAGGATTTGGCCTCTGTTCACCTTTCCCACCTTCCATCTCCTCCTTTCTAACCACCGTGAACTCATAAAACTCTTCTCTGACTCAGAGCCACCACCCATGCTGCTCTGCCAGGAATGTCCTCTCCCCTGGTTCTTTTTCATACTAGACTTGACTGCCACCTCCCCAGGGAGGCCTTCCCTAACTGCCCCGTCTTGAACTGCCTTGCTATTCACTATCAGTTTTCCTCATGGCACCCATCATACTTTGTCAGTGTTGTGCTTTATTGTCTGTCTTGTCCACTTAAAGCTGAGCTACACCGGGACTGCGCCCGGGTCTGCTTTGCTCGTGACCACCTACCCCACACCTGGCACTTGATAAGCATTTGGCCTGGTCACAGACACCTGTCTCTTCCCACTCTGAGTGCCCCCCAGGCAGAGGCTGGGTCGCAATCGTCCTGGTTCTGTCCTGTCCAGTTTGCACAGTGCTTGCTACACAGGACAGAATACATGTTTACTGAAGAAACAAACACACGCATAAAAAATAACCTCAGAACTACATCCCAAAAGAATGCAGATATCCCACAAGGCCATTTATGATGGTCATACTTGAAAGGCAGTCTATTTTTTTTGTTGTTTTTTGTGGGTTTTTTTGCGGTACGCGGGCCTCTCACTGTCGTGGCCTCTCCCGTTGCGGAGCACAGCCTCCGGACGCGCAGGCTCAGCGGCCATGGCTCACGGGCCCAGCCACTCTGCGGCATATGGGATCTTCCCGGACCGGGGCACGAACCCGTGTCCCCTGCATCGGCAGGCAGACTCTCAACCACTGCACCACCAGCGAAGCCCGGCAGTCTATTTTTATACAAGTAACTGGGTACATTTATTTTACTACTGCAGAAAAGTGACTGCTTTGTTTTGGTTAATGACTAATTTGAAAGTCCTCTTAATAAGGATATGTTTACTGGCTTATTTATTGGATTACTCGACAGCTCTTAGAGTTGCAGGTATTGATTCTGGGTGTCAGTGGGCATGTGTGTCAGATACTGGCTGGACTGCACGTTCTCTGGGGCCGCTTTCCTAAAGGTGAGAGGCGCCCCCCAAAGAAAGCGTTCGCATCCCAGGGCATCTGCACAGAAGCTCCCTCCACCTGGGGTGCCCTCCCCCGCCCCCCCCGCACGGCCTGCTCCCCTCGGGGAAGCCTTCTTTCACTCTCGTGTCAGCGCTGCTGCTGCCGCACCACCTCACCTAGGCTGCCTCGCGTTACTCGGCTCTTTTCCTCATGGCACCTTTCACCATTTTAAACCATCTCCTTTACCTGGTTACTTAACTACAGACCTTCTCCCCTGGATCTAACAGTTGTAAGATCCATGGAAATAAGGGCTTCCCTCTATCTTGTTCCTAGTGCCTAGAACATTGTCAGGCACCAGATTAATGAATATCTGTTACGTGAATGCATGGATATATGAAGTCCGTGGCTCTCATCACTAGGTTACTAGTACCATGTGAGACAACGTGATGTTTCCCTGAGTAACTCCTCTCTTTGAGGTTTGTCTGAAAACCAATCAAATGTATATGCAGTGTTATGTTTTTACAAATGCTTTATTAGGGGAAATGTCAAACACTACAAATGCAGAGGGAATAGTATAATACAGCATCACTCAACATCACACCACATCCATTGTATAACAAGAGAATACAATGAACCCATCCTCAACAAGTATCCATACATGGCCAGCCTTGTGCAGATAAGGAATAGCTAATGCTCCTGAGATAAGGCCATTAGAGAATTTCAAAAGTTATATTAATGTCCAAGCCAAGGTGGATTCATATTCAGTTCTGGGAAACAAACAAGTAGATTACAAACTTCCAAAGGGCTCATCTAGGTTTTACACGGTACTAAGGATAGGAAGCACGCCTTTCCCCAAGGACCTCAGTCCTCCTGTATCCAGACGAAAGCCTACGAGCACCAGAAAGAGATGATCGACAGCCCCAAGGGGTCAGCCACACCCCTACTCCTGCTGTAGAGGACTAGGCGTTCATTCTGGGGCTGCTGTACTCACGCCCATTCGACCTGCTCTGTTGTCTAGTCTTCCAGAACACAGCAGGCAGGACAGCCACCATCCAAGGCTAAGAAGGGAGGCGACAGCGGCATTGGTCTCCTGACAACCCAACACTGTGACAAGAGATGGGAAGCTCAGAGCAACCCAAGCTCCTTTCATCACACGGACAATAATAGCTGCTCATGATCACGTCCAGTCACCTCTGCCTCTGCTTAAGACAGTGGAAACAGAGCAAAATGGTTAAGGTCTGGTGTTTGAAGGAGTAAGCGTCAGTTATCTGGAAATTTTACTTATCTTAAAGTACTTATGGGTGGGAAAATCTAAGCAGCAGGGAGAGCTGAAAATTTTTTTTATCAGAATAAGAAATATTTTAGATAAGGATTATACCCAATTTTCAGTTATTCAGAATTGAGCTTCTCTGGGCTTCCCTGGTGGCACAGTGCTTAAGAATCCACCTGCCGATGCAGGGGACACGGGTTCTATCCCTGGTCCGGGGAGATCCCACATGCCACGGAGCAACTAAGCCCGTGTACCACAACTACTGAGCCTGCGCTCTAGAGCCTGTGAGCCACAACTACTGAAGCCCGTGAGCCACAACTACTGAAGCCCGTGAGCCACAACTACTGAAGCCTACATGCCTAGAGCTCGTGCTCCACATCAAGAGAAGCCACCACGATGAGGAGCCCGCACACCGCAACGAAGAGCAGCCCCCGCTCACCGCAACTAGAGAAAGCCTGCGTGCAGCAACGAAGACCCAATGCAGCCATAAATAAACAAACAAAAGAAACAAATAAATAAATAAATAAAATGTATAAGAATTGAGCTAGCTTCTCTGCTTTTGGTTTTAGTATTTTGGTAGAAGACGTGTAATTAGATGCAGTTTTCATTTCAGTCTCCATCTCTTTTATATGTTCAAGGCCAAGAGAACACAGAACAGTAACCAACAGAAGAAAACATACTACTGACAAGGCCCAAAATAAAATCTATCTAATGTGCCCAAATCAGCAGACCTTGTACCTGTCATAAAACAAGTCTTTTAAAAAAAGATAACTCAGTGTCCTTCACATCATCATCTTCACTTCTCCCCACTCACCAAACAGGAAGGGAGGGAGGGACAGAGGAAGGAAGGTAGGAAACATTTTTTGTTTACAATCATTGGGAAGATCAATTATTTTCATCAGTGTTTTCATAGACAAAATCTTTCTTTGCCTAGAGACATTTACAAAAAGATAATTTTGGTTTGGGCCCTTTTTGTTACTCTGCTACTTTCGTAGAATATAATTCCAAGGGCAATGAATATCCTTTAAAAGCTGAGACCTTATTCTTCTCGTCAATTTACAAAACTCCCTCTTTGCCCTACTCTTATTCACTCACACACACACACACATTTGATGATTTGGCCTATAAACACTGCATACATAACACTTTCTAAATCAAAAGTGAACTGAAAATAAGTTTGCCCTTAAAGGTTCACATCCTCCCTCAAGACAAATGGACATATCTTAAGGTACTAGAAGATTCCACCGCAATCCTGAGACCTAGGTAAAAGGAGCCAATGTAAACGATGGAAAATATATTAATGATGCCTTTCCCAAAGAGTATTCAGGGGAGGATTATTACTGCGAGATACACTAAGAGGGGGGATTCTATAATCAAACATGTTTTTGAACTCCTGTCCCTACTAGCTCCCCATTTAAATATTCACAAAGCACCACAGTGTATTGAAGGCTCTGAGAACTCCTGTAGCAAAGAAACTGATTTAACTTTATTTTACTGCAGAATTACTTTTCCCTATGTGGCAACCGTTAATATCAGTTCAGGAGAACACACTTCAAGGAAAGTTGAAAAAAATCTCAAGTAACAAAACCCAGTTAATATAAAAAAAAAACACTCACAGGCTCCACTTTATGCAAGAGGAAAAACCTACTCACTTACTCTGAGACCTACCTTCAAAAGTGTCATAGGACCGTAACGATGACACCTGTAACCCCTTAGAACAATCATTCCAGAAAATGTTTCTAAATTTTAAAATAAATATAACCTGCTGAGCTTTTTATTAGAGCTTTGGTCATTTCCACAGAGGTATCTGCAACTAAACAATGGGAGTGCCCCTAAAGTGGCTCCCTCGGTAGGGGGCACAACGGAACAGAATACCTGCCAATTCCTGAGGAGACACAAGGTGGGGAGGGGAGCGGAAGGGAGGAGAATGCCCTTGGAAAGCCGAGCACAGGAAGAAGAACACGTCTCAGTATCTTCCTGTGCTCTGAAGATTAGCCTGCTTCTAGCTAGAGCATCTGGGTTTCTAGCTGTCCCTCCACCTCCACAAAAGATCAGCCCTTAAAGGGAGTGTGGTTTTCACAGGGAAGGACTCATACACAAGATCCTGCAGAAACAGGGCTGTGATTCCAGACCTAGGAGAATCAGGTCAAGAACTAACAACCCCTGGAGAAGGCAAAGCAAGTCCATTCTCTAGAAGGTCTCCTGAAATGAGGACAGGCAGTATTCCCACAAATGAAAGCAAACCACTTGGAAATTCCCCACGCAGACTCAGGGAATTTGACCAGGAAGGGGCCAAACTCTGAAGCTTTAAATGGCAAGTTGACTTGCTGAATTTGGTGTCCATATTGCTTTCCAAATAACCAATAAAGAAACAGACCTGGAGAATGGAAAAAGACATAGTGGCGATCCACACAATGCAATCCTTTATAGCCGTGCAAGAACATGAACTACAGTTATTAATGCTACACATCAATGTGGATGAATCTCCAAAACATAAACGCTGAGAGAAAGAAGCAAGTCCCCAAATAATATATTGCGTATGGTTCCATTTCTATAAAGTTCCCCAATAAGGGCAAAACTAAACAAAATATTGTTTGGGGATGCACAGTTAAGTGTAAAACTGTTTTTAAAAATAAGAAAGAAAAAAGCTAAGGGATACAATGAACACAAAAATCAGGAAAGTGAGGTTATTTTGAAAGCAATACTGCCTTCCGTCCACTCTCCTTTTCTTAAGCACAGGTAATCTGTTTCTTCAGCTGAATGGAGAGTATGTGGGTGTTCATTTTTATTATTATTAGTCTTTATGTATGTTTTATATACTTTTGTATATATGGTATATTCCAAAATTAAAAAAAAAAAAACAATGACTCTCCTTAAGTCTTAAAAAAAATTTTTTTTTTAAATGAAGTGGATGAATCAGGAGACTTCTATTAGGAGAGACTCATCAACCATGGTAAGGTCAAGAATGCCCCTGGAACTCAACCGGTCTTTGCAATTAAAACAGGAAATTCCATGACATCTTCCTCGTTCCAGAGACTTGGAGGCTGCCAGACGCAAGTCCCTGCATTTTTCTGGTAGTTGGCAGTCTAGGTTTTTTTCATGTTTGTGGAAAGACAATATACGGTGATTAGGAGTGACCCTCCTCACACAATTACGGCATTAATGGACACAAATTTTCAAATGAACCACTTAGACAAATAACAAGGGACAGCAAAAAGGCAGCAGACCCAAATCCTCCATGAACTGCACTTGAAGGTTCACATAAAAGCTCTTTAACCCTTTCCAAACTTCCCCCAATTCTCCAGTCACCTTTTACCAACATTGCAGCTGGGAATATGCCAGCAGTCTTTGTGTCTGATCTCAGGTGGCAGGAAAGGCAAAATTCACAAAACTCTTTCCCTAAGAGTCATCTAGCATAGCAGCCCCAGGAGGACAGTCACCGGTATGTACACAGTAAGCTCGTCAGGTCAGCCATGTCTCATCCTGTAATATCTTCTGCACCTACTTCAATAGCTAATACATGGAGTTGCTCAAAAATCTTTCACTTCAGTAAGTCAGAAAGAGAAAGAAAAATACCATATGATATCACTTATATGTGCAATCTAAAATATGACACAAATGAATCCATCTATGAAACAGAAACAGACTCACGGACATAGAGAACAGACTGGTGGTTGCCAAGGGGGAGAGGGTTGGGGGAGGGATGGCGTGGGAGATTGGGGTTAGCAGATGTAAGCTATTATATATAGACTGGATAAACAACAAGTTCCTACTGTATAGCACAGAGAACCATATTCAATATCCTATGATAAACCATAATGGAAAAGAATATTTAAAAAAAGAATGTGTGTATATATATATATATGTATAACTGAATCACTTTGCTGTACAGCAGAAATTAACACAACATTGTAAATCAACTATACTTCAATAAAAAAAAATCTTGTACTTCAAAATAAGATTCCAGAATTTAAAAATTAATTCTATTTAAAACTTTTGGGAAAAAAACCCCCATGATCACTGAATAAATATCTGTTAAAACTGAAAGATACCATAGTGAGCAGATTATATTTCCAGTTCCATAATATTTGAGATATTAACATGCTTAGAAAAGTCACATCTGTAGGTTCCAGCAGGACCTGTATTTGATTTGGAATATTTTCCTGCCATTAGCTACAGTGCTTGTTAGAGCTGCTCACAACAGACATTTTAGGGGTTTTCTGCACAACTTCCAGTCTTGGACTTGAAATAAGTTCTGCTATGTGCCCACAGGATGCTCTCCATGCTGTTAATTTACAGTTCAATGTGTGAGTGTCCCTCGTGGTCCTTTTGTCTGATTTAAACGTTTAAATTTCTTCTCGGATTAATCGATAAAAGTACTTTTATAAATAAACCGCTGATTTTTTTAGTCACTCGAGTAATAGGACTTGGCAGGTGAAATGAAAAGTCTACAAGCAGTAAACACATTTCTGCTGAGGACAGACTCTCTTCAATAAAGCTTGCATTTAGGCTGGACTAAATATTCTTTCTTTGCCCAAAGAAAAAATTTGTCTCCCTTACAGAAAATAGAACAAGGACAAAGAGTTATAGGAAGGACAGCACTGTGAGCTGAGAAGATGTGGATCAGGAAGGGCAAAAGCCAGAGAAAAAGGAATCTTCAAAGAAGATTAAGCAGTGAAGTCTCCCACGTGTAGATGGAAATACACTTACTATAATTATTATGTTCCACGCACAGTTTTTTTCTCTTGTTGCTGGTTGTAGGTGGGTATGAAATGAACACTGGGCTGCTTCAGAAGTGACAGCAACAAATGCCTATAAAACATGGGTTAACTGACCTCCCCTACACCTTATGATGTACAATAGCTAAGATAGGAGATAGATTTGGATATACTCTTTAAGAAAGTGTACTATCTTTACACAGGATCTCCATATTAGAATCAAATCAAATTCACCCCTCCCTCTAAACGTGCTTTCCAAAAGAAAAAACAAATCAACAAATACTTCAAATCCATCCATCAGGTACCTGGGAGGAGAAGATTCAAGTTGGAGGGACTGACAAGAGCAAAAACACTGAGGCAAGTGTGTGTCTGGGGACCGAGATGTTAAGAGGTCTTCTTCAGGACGTGTTCTGAAGTTAGAGCAGAGACTTCTTGCCTGGGCCAGCCTCCCCTGGATTATCACCAGGAGAAATCTTGGTGTTAATCCTTCTAGGAGAAATCTTGCTCTCTTATCTCAGAACCCAGTGATTATGAAAGTAGGTAGTTATCTATACTCAGATTGTTTATTGTGGCGAAATATACATAACATACCATTTATCATTTTAACTTTAATTTTCAGCGTGCTCATGAACTGATGTGAGGTGTGCGGGTAAAAGAGGAACCAATGAGAAAGCCAACTGTTCAAGAGGAAGACTGGAATCACCTTCTACCAAAACAGTAAGACTGTGAGAAGAGCGAGTTTGGGGGGGAAATCAGGAGTTTGGTTTTAAACATGCTAACTTTGAGAGGCCAACGAGACATCTAAGTGGAGAAGGCAAGTAGGCAGTCTAGATACACAAGAGGTCAGAATAAAGATGATGCTTAAAGCTACGTACCTGGATGACATTATATTCTATCTCGTGTAGATGGTTTTTCCATCACTTTAAAGAGACAGTTTCACAACAGAAAGCAGAACACTTCCCATGCACTGAACTTAGGAGAGCATATAAACAACACATCCCTGTGGGTAGGGGCAGATCGTCCATAGTGTGTGCATATGTGCCCACTGCATTCAAGTGAAGTTCATCACCTCAACGCTTAATTAAGAAATAGGTTCAGGGCTTCCCTGGTGGCGCAGTGGTTGAGAGTCCGCCTCCCGATGCAGGGGACACGGGTTTGTGCCCTGGTCCGGGAAGATCCCACATGCCGCAGAGCGGCTGGGCCCGTGAGCCATGGCCGCTGAGCCTGCGCGTCCGGAGCCTGTGCTCCGCGGCAGGAGAGGTCCCAACAGTGAGAGGCCCGTGTACCAGAAAAAAAAAAAAGAAAAGAAATAGGTTCAATTAACCGCAGTCATTCATGGAGAGTGGCCATGAGAATAATGACAAAGACAGTGTTATCTCTTAGAAGGGAAAAGGGACACTTAGTAAAGAGACACTTAGCTGTCAGTTTGCTCTGGAAATTACTTACTTAAAATAAAGAGAATATCTGGATAGGAGAGAGGCAAATCAGAAGGAAAACTGTTTGGTAGTATAAATAGTGACATTTACTAAAGATGTCAGTTATTTCTACCCTGCCCCTAACCCAACTCTTATGAGAATCTGCTGTGCCCATAGCACCGAAGAGGCAAGCATATTGATGACACTCTCAGGATAACTGCTCATCTTACAGTGAAGATGTCCAACAAGCATGTAATGGAAGTGGTCATTACATCCAAGTATCTATTAATTCTGAAAAGAAAAGGACTGTTTATCTTTTGTTAAAATATAAGCCTGCCAAGAAATTCAGTTCTTATAATGTTCCATGAGTTCCTAAATTTGTCTATCTCCTTGTGTATTTGAGAACACATTTAGATGGTTTTCCTGGGATTTAAAACAAAGTTTAGCTAGCTGCTTCTTGACTAGACAATATCCCCAATTCCACACTCACTGAGAAAGCAGAGGACTAATAAGAAGGAGACTGAAACTTTCTTTGATGTAAAAATTACTTATAATTTAGGTGTGCGATAACTGGAGAATGCTTAAATAAAATAGGGTGTATGCAGATGAAGACTACCTTATAGTCAGATCTGAAAGCAGTGCCTTAAAATGTAACCAGAATCCAGCAATTCCACTTCCGGGTTATCTACCCAAAAGAACCGAAAGTAAGGGCCGAAAAAGATATTTGTATATCCATGTGCATAGCAGCATTATTAGCAACAGTCAAAAACACGGAAACAACCCAAATGTCCATCAACAGATGAATGGATAAACAAAATGAGATATATACACACAGGAAATATTATTCAGCCTTAAGGAGGAAATTCTGATGCATGCTACAACACGGATGAACCTTGAAGGCATTATGCTAAGTGAAATAAACCCAAAACAAAAAGACAAATATTGAAAGATTCCACTTATATGAGGGACTAAGAATACTTAAATTCATACAGACATAAAGTAGACTAGAGGTACCAGGAGCTAGGAGAAGGAGAAATGGGAAGTTATTGTTTAATGGGTACTAAGCTCTGTTTGGGATGATGAAAAAGTTCTGAAAATGATTGCACAACACTGTGAATGTACCTATCACCGCACTGAGAACAGTTAAATGATAAATGGTATGTTATGTATATTTCACCACAATAAACAATCTGAGTCTAGATAATGCCCTACTTTCATAATCACTGAGTTCAGAGACAGATAAAAAAGCAAGATTTCTCCTAGAAGGAACAGGGTGGTGATAATCCAGGGGAGGCTGGCCCAGGCAAGAAGACTCTCGGTGTCAACAAGCAGTGTGCGTCCCCCCTGCAGCGCTGGAGCCCCAGCCCCCAAACACCCCGGGGGCAGACGCTGTGGAGGAGCGACAACACCTTAACTGTTCATAATCGACAGCCGGGTGATACGTGAAAGTCAGACTTTAAAGAGAAAAGCCATTCAGAATCGTCCTATTAGGTACACTGGGTAAAAGTGCAGGCTGTGAGAAAATACAATGTATGAAAGCCGTAAATCTCCTGCTGAAGTTGAGGTTTCTACTTCCCAGGCTGGTTTAAGTATGAAAATAAACCAAGATCAGGGAGCGACTGAGCTGGGCCAACTCATCTCACTCTCAGACTTGGCAAAATATGGTTTGATGAACCAAAATGAACACCACTCAGGTATATATTATATGCTTCTCTACAGCTTGGGTATTTTGTGTAAACATACTCTTGGAGTTTCATTTTTTTTAACTGAAGTATAGTTGCTGTAAAATATTATATAAGTTACAGGTATACAATATAGTGATTCGCAATGTTTAAAGGTTATACTCCATTTATAGTTATCATAAAATATTGGCTATATTCTCTGTGTTGTACAATACATCCTTGTAGGTTATTTTATACATAATAGTTTGTACCTCTTAATCCCCCATACTGCCCCTCCCCACCTTGGAGTTTCTTATTCTTCAAAATGTTTGAAGTGCTCCAAACCAGTCTTGGATGAAGTTCAAAGGAATCTTTTCACACCAGTCAGCATAGATAACAGGAATCAGGATGCTCTTAGGAAGCCTGGGAGGGTGGTGACAGTAGGTCCAGGTAGCTAAAAACCTGGGGATTTGGTGAAACAAGTTAGAACCTGGCAACACCAATTTGCTTGCTACATCAGAGGCCACCCCCAAAGGACACTTTGGGAAACAGAGGCCACAATTAGTTCTACTTCACTGACCACAAAGGAAACGACAGTTCAGAGTTCATTTTATGCTGCTATACACAATCATCCCTTGGTATCCTTGGGGGATTGGTTCCAGGACACCCTACAGATACCAGAATCCGCAGATGCTCAAGTCCCTTATATAAAATGGCACAGTACAATCAGGCCTCCATATCCGTATGATTCAAGTAGACTGTAAAGCAGTAAGAGCCTCACTATAAATACCTCTTCTTTGCTGCTCTGTATCATGCTGTCCAAGACATCTTGCTATTACAGCAGTACAACGCAAGAAATATTTCCCTGCTCCAAGTAAGGCCACGTGTGCTGAAGGACAGCAGATCATGCCACCCGAAAATATGTTTCTTCGGCGTAAGGATTACTTGAGAAATAGCGGATATTGGAGAAGCTCAGAAAACAGAGAAGTTACTCTTTTTTAAGGGACATCTACACTTATAAAGGAAATAACCATTGTAATGTTATCCCTCTCTGTACCAGGAAAAGAAGGATGACTCTACATCACAAGAAACTCAATGGAGATGGCACGGACTTCAATCTAACAACCCTTACCCTTGTTTATACTGTTCTTGTTCTTCTCCTGGTAAATTCATGTAACTGCCCCACCACACACACACACACACACACACACACACACACACACACACACACACCTACCTTTCTTTTGTCTTTAGCTGAAGATGATATTTAAAGGTGGTGGCTTAGGCCCCCTCAAGGAGTTACTCATTTTTGCTTGGGTCTTCCTCATGTATACATGTTAATAAACTTGTGTATTTTTCTCTTGTTAATATTTTATTACAGGGTTCTCAGCCATGAACTCAAGAGGGTAGAGGGAGAATTATTTTTCCTCCCCTACTGTGTTAAATGTCATCATAAGATAACCATCCAGAAAGTTATGTTTAAAAAGACATTAGCAAAAACACATAATAGAGGTCACATCAAATCCTAAACTTCAACTTCACAGTAATTTGGGTCACACTAATATTTTAAAGGTGAACTTAGAAAGACCAGTATACAATGGAAATGTTGACAAAGAATTTAAGGTAAGATCACAGACACTATAAATAGATGTAAAAGCTAAACACAAGATTACAAATAATTTGATCACGTGAGCATTCCAGAACGAGCTCATGTCATAAGCAGTAACTCAAAAGAATTTCTCCAACAAACAGAGCTGCTCTTCAAGAAGAAGGTGCAAGACACCCATAATTAATTTTCTAAATCATTAACTGCTTTGTAGAGATTAGAATAAAGTATGTTTTGGGCTAAAAACCATATTCCAGTCACCTGGTTTTACCTTTCTGACCTCCTTCTCCAGCAGGAATGAAGCACTACACATGCGTGTCTTAGCCAACCTTCATGATAGTACCAATCCCACGACCACAGACAACAGTCAACAGCATATAGTTGAAGGACAGCTGACAAGTGGGCAGACTGTTACATGAGACTCACTAACCCTTAAGGCAAGGAAAAGGAACTATAAATGGGGTTACGGTCTGCTTGCAATGCTTAAAAAGATGGTACCATTCCTGAAGTGTATTATCCTTCTACTCTTCGAAGGGTAAAATGAATTAAGAGGTACCCCAAACTTGTCCGGGTGCTACGGGAACCAGAATGCAGAGCAAAATCACCCCTTTCTTAGGAATTCACAAGTTATTTTGAAATTTTCGTCAATACGCATCAAACAATTCTGGGGTATTTACTTAGGAAGTAGACAGATTAAGTGTAAACTTAGCTGAACTACGAAGAACAGTAAGAACTTGTAAGGGAGGTTACAAAGGCCTAGTTCCTTAGCTTCCTAAGAGAGGCAGTGAACAATGGAGTGACAAACAAAGTCCTCAGGTGACAGATCATTTTTTTATATAACAGATTTATGGATTTCCATAGAGACCGTAACTACCTTAACTTCCGGGAGACATCTTAATTGGAAAGGAACTTGATGGTGTCATCAGGAAAAACACCCTTCAGAAAAGGTCTTGCTTTTCCTAAAGCTGTCTGACTTCAGAGGTCATACAAAGGCCAACCCATGCTCCTGCCAAATTGGCTGGGCAGGATGCAAGGTGGACAAGAAGAAGCTAGACCTGCCAAACATTGCCTCAACGTTCTCTACAGCCCAAGGACCAGGAGTCACGGAAATTTCCACAGGAGACCACAGGGTTGGGGAAGAGAAGGGGGCACTGATGAAATCACTGCTCAGATCACACCACTGCCTTAGAGCTGTAAAACATTTCTAACCAGGTTTTCTGAGAGTTGACTCACTTGATCACAGTAACAACCCACGGCGTTCAGAGGGCCAATATTACCATTGACACGCTAGGGCTTAATCCAAGGGGCTAAGTAATATGCCTAAAATTTAATAGGCCTAGAAACTAGTTCTCTGGATTCTAAGTCCTGTGGTTTCTCAGCTAGTCAACATCTAAACATATTTTCAATTAAGAGAGGCCCTTCCTAAAATATTAATGAAACTCACATATATGCATAATACCCTTGCTATTCTTTCATGGGAAAGCACTGCATTCTTGAGGTTTTGTTTTTCATGTTTGGTGTTATGCACATATTATTTTTAAAACTGTAAGGGGTGAGGGCTTCTCTGGTGGCACAGTGGTTGAAAGTCTGCCTGCCGATGCAGGGGACACGGGTTCGTGCCCCGGTCTGGGAGGATCCCACATGCCGCGGAGCGGCTGGGCCCGCGAGCCATGGCCGCTGAGCCTGCGCATCCGGAGCCTGTGCTCCGCAGTGGGAGAGGCCACAACAGTGAGAGGCCCGCGTACCGCAACAACAACAAAAAAAAGGGGTGAACTATGGAGGGCCTTTATGATGAAGTGATAGTTCAGTGCCAAGATTGTTTTGGTTGGTGGCTGGTTGATTTATTCTGAGGTCAAGAGAGTTGGATTGTCATTTTGGTCTTGACTTACTTTGGTTGCCTTAGATAAATTCTTTACTCTTCTTTCCGATTCTGAAGAGACCTTCCTCTATCAAAGGCATATCAAATACAATCTGTATTCATGAAATAGGATCCCGTGGGGTCTCAAGAGAAGTGATGTGGCATAAAAGAGTCTGATATTCTAACTAACTGAGCTACGGAGAACCTACTGAACACTTCATGTTTAGCACCACAACAGAAATAAGAACTCCATGTGACAAATATACCCTTCTAAATGCTCACATCTTGGGAAGACAAAATAAAAACAAGGGACACAAAACACTAAGTTCTCAAAACTTTTTAAAAATAATGGCAGCAGTATAAGACTAGACAATGGAGAACAGAAACTATATGTGCTCATAAGAATAGAAATACTAGAACTTCCAAAAAGAATTTTAAATGCTGTTTCTTCTGATGATATCTGTAATACTCAGTCATTGTGGGGGGGGGGAATACAGAAAAGCATAATGATAAAAATAAAAGCCCTTGGGCTTCCCTGGTGGCGCAGTGGTTGAGAGTCCACCTGCCGATGCAGGGGACACGGGCTCGTGCCCCGGTCCGGGAAGATCCCACGTGCCGCGGAGCGGCTGGTCCCGTGAGCCATGGCCGCTGAGCCTGCGCGTCCGGAGCCTGTGCTCCGCAACGGGAGAGGCCACAGCAGTGAGAGGCCCGCGTACCGCAAAAAAAAAATAATAATAAAAATAAAAGCCCTTGTAATCCCGTTACCCAGAAGTGAGGTAACTACTGTTAACATTATGGTGCAGTATACTTGTAGACTTTTTTCTATGCCTCTCTTTCCCACAATGGTTCTCACAATGTGGTCCCCAATTAAGAGCATCAGTATCTGGAAACTTGTTAGAAAAGCCAATTCTCAGGCCCCCAACCCAGACCTACTGAATAAGAAATTCTATGGGTGGGACCCAGCAACCTGTATTTTAACGAGACCTGTAGATGATTCTGATGTGTGACAAAGTTTGAGAACCTCTGACATACGCTACACACACACACACACACACAAATGGGGTCATGACATACACATTGTTTAAAATTTTAAACCCATATCGGGCACCAAGCTTATATTTTGTAAATTAACTAAATATTGCATACTCTATTATATGCCTGAATGTCTTCTGTAAAAGTGAAAAATATCACAAAATGCTTCATATAACAAATGCAATTAAACATCGGAGTCAGCCAGACTAAAACACTGATGGCTGAATAATAAACAAGTCAGTTAGCAACGTGTGAACCTAGCAAAATCCACTTTTTAAAAATCCCTAAGTAGTTTCATAAGGTTTTTAGATCCTTTTTTAAGAAATAAGGAACATCTGTAATAGCTTCTCTATCCTGTCCATGAATCTATTTTGGGGTTACTTAGAAATCTTGCTTTTGTTTTCCAACATACCAGGGACAGAAACCGTTCCTTGACCCACCAGTCTGCGCACACCGGAACTGTCACCCAAACATCCTTGTGCCGTAGACCACTACAGCACAAATTCCAGAAAAGCAATGCAAGCTCTGGAAGCCTATGTACAGGCCAGGGGTCTTGAGTGGGATAACGGGGTTGAAGCAAGGAGGAAGTCTGTGAGAACAGGAAGAGAAGAAAACTGGAGTAAGCAGCTCCAACATCCCACGAAGATCTTGCTTAGTTTCACCAAGTTATTTCTTGAGTCCTGGAACATATACATTTCGAAAATCTTTGCCAGCTCCAGGGAAACCACGATGGAGTAAAGCAGAGGAAAAGTCAAGCTTTTTATTTGCTCAAGGTTATCCAAAAACTTAACTGGAAAAAAATCAGTTCATGGTAAGATAAAAATATCTGCAATATATCATTGTTACTTTATAAAACAGATAAGCTCTGTGACCTTAGGCACATTGTTAAATCTCTCTGGGCCTCAGTTTCCTCTTCTATAAGAGTGATACGATTGGAGGAGGTGACCTTAAGAGTTGTCAACAAAGGAAACCCAAGACAGTGCGAGTATAAGATTTTTTGGCTTGCCCTCTCTCCCCTCAACAACAAAGAAAATACATTCCAAATACATTCTTCTTGTTAGAAACTTCACAAGTAGAGCTAGACAAGGTATCGCAGGCACAGGATGAAAGGTGTTGTGGAGAAACACTTAACCTGCAGACTGAAGCCAGAATGCCCAGGCCCGAGTGCCAGGTTCACCACTTACCAGCTGGGTGACTTGCCCAAATCACCCACCATTGAGCCTCGGTTCGCTCATTTAGAAAATGGGATTAACAGAGTTTTGTGAGGATGAAATGATTGTGCAAAGTGCATAAAACAATTTCTTATCTGTATGTTTTAGCTATTATTATGATCAATAATATTGTTAGTCATACTGGATGTTATTAAGAGGTAGAAGCTACGAAGTAGCTATGGTCTGGAAGTACCACTGAAATGTAACATGTGTGCCAGAAACCATAAAATATGTACCTAGATGACCTGGGGCCACCAAAAAGGCCGATGATGGATTGGGTCAGGTAAGTGAGCATGTTAGTCCTAAATCGCGGAGACTACCTACCCTGTTGTTTACTACAGCAGTATCTTTCAAAGGGCAACTTTTCAACCCACAGGTAGAGATCAAAGTAGCTCAGAGAAAAGACTCAAGGCTACAGGTCAGAAGAGAATCGAGTTCAAACCCCAGCACCTCCACTCCTGAGCTATGTGGCTTCCAACAAATTGCTTAAACTGAGATTTATGGCCCTCATCTCATAAAATGATATACTTTCATCCACCCTACAAGACTGTTATACACCTAGCACAGGGACAGCCATACAACAAGTGATCGATAAATGTTAGTAATAATGGTGCTGTCTTAAAAGGGGAGGAAATACCTCAAATAAAAGGTCCAGTGAATGTGCAATGACTGTGAAGGAGGAAAAGTAGTGAATCAGATCATCCATCCTTTTTCCATTTTGATGTAGGAAGAGTGTAGGTAAGATCTGCAGGCACCAGGAGGGTGAAAGCACCCTACATTAGGCAGAGGTGACCCAAAGGAGGCAGAGAGGTACTGACCAGACCCAGGCAACCACAGAATTCACAGATTTGCTCAGAGGTCACCCTCCTCGAAAACAAAAACCATGCACCAAAATATTTTTTGTCTTTTGAGTTACAAAAATAGCTGTTTCTTCTGTCTTAAATGTTTTGTTTTGCTTTAATTACAGACTTTGTTTCTTTAAAAATTAACCATGTCACCTGTATTAATAATAATAGCAATTTGTAGTATCAGAATCCATATGTTGGGGCCAAAATTAATGAAGCCATCACTTCTCATATCAAGGAACTAGGAAACATAAGACAGAACACAACTTCTCTCATGAATGTTTGCCCCATCCATAATTTGGTTGCTTTTCTTACCAGGAAGTGATGTGACATAAGAGTTTCATTCAAAAAAAAAAAAAAAAGTTTCATTCATGGAAAGCCATCTTATTTGATTCTGCAATAAAATCATTTTTCTAATGGCTGTTTTTCCTGCAGTAGACAAATGTCATACACAGTTCACAAGAGGAGGGCTCCTGAAAGCAACCTTCAGTAGCAATCCCTGGTAACACAAGCACAGTAAAAGGGCAGAAAACTAACAAGATTAGCCACAGGGAGAATTGCTTTAAAAGAATGACAGAAAGTTAAAAGGAATGGAACCATAGTAATTAGGCCCTTGCCCTGAAAATAAAACCAGGTTTATAATACATTTTATGTGAAAAAGATGAAAAGTTCTGGTTTTAACTCCAAGCAGCTACTTCCTGAAATTAATCACAGAAAAAAAAAAAAAAAAGAGGGGGATGGAAGAAATTTTATAGTCTTCTTCTTAAGAGAGTAATTCAATCAGGTTTTCCAACTCCATTTTTTACCTTTAGACATGTTATGTTATTAAAATGTCCTTTTAACTTGATGACATGGATAATAAGTGGTATCCTTCCCCGGCTTAGGGGAGAGGGATGTTTAAAAAAAGCAGGGTCTGTTTTCTTGTGAATTAGAATAACTATTCTCCTACCGAGCATATTTTTAAGGAAATGACAATCGATGAGATCAGAAACTTCATGAATGGTAAAATCCCACTAATAGCCTATCTAAAGTTCTGCTCCAAGTTCCAAAAGCATCTTCAGAGTTTTTTACGTTCTTATATACTGAACACAGCAGGCTGAACTGTGATACGTCAAACAGAAAGAGATTCTATGAATCTCAGAAAGCAGCATAAGCTAATCTATAAACTACTGAGAGCCATGAAAACGAGCATTAATTACCAACTCTCAGAGCAGTGTATTTGCACTGGTCCATTAAAAAGTGAGTTAAAGGCAATTTACAACTCTACAGTGGACACTATTAATCACTATTGAAATTTTTATACCTAATCTTGAATCTACCCTTTTTCAGTTCCTATTAAATTTAGAAAATGAAGCAAATATCAAACAACTTGGATGACTTCACACTAGTTTTACTGTTAAAAAACAATAATAAACGCTTCAAATAGAGAACATTATTATTGGATTTTTTTGACCATGTACCATTTCCTCACCCCTCTCCCACTCCGGGTCTCATCAAGTAATCTAATCACAAAAGCACATTAAACAACATTTTTAAAAAAATTAATGCCATTTATTTTTTAAACTTTTATTGAAATACTGTTTATTTACAATGTGTTAGTTTCAGGTGTACAGCAAAGTGATTCGGTTATATATATGTATGTATATCTCTATTCTTTTTTAGATTCTTTTCTATTATAGGTTATTATAAGATACTGAGTATAGTTCCCCATGCTATACAGTAGGTCCTTGTTGGTAATGCCGTTTAAATAGGCAGAATAAAAGAAATAAACAGTTTGAACCCAGTAAAATATATACTCAGCCTAAAGTCTCCAGGATTCTTGGAATAAAGAAAACAATGAAATGAATGGGAGCTAAAAAGGAGCAGAAACCAGAATGATCAAGCTGGCAACCTAGACTTTTAATTATTGATTTTATTGATTTCCTGCATGGGGAAAAATACCATGTACAGTTCCAAAAGGAACAAAGTTAGTAAATCATGTTTCTAAGTATTGGTAAAATACAAACCCCCAACACAGAAGCAACGGTCCAACTTTCCTTGATCCATTTTTACCTTAAACACAAAGCATTAGAAATGCCCTTCGTCCAATGGGAGATTTCAGGCAGTTCAACCTGCCTGCCGAGCTCCTGACTAAAAACCTGGTACAGCTGCTTTATAACCACATTTATCTCAGTCAACGCATGGAGTGCCTTTCGGATCTCTCTTTCAGTTTGACTTTTATCTTATTACCATGCAATGTAACTATGGAAACATAGGACTTAGAGTCATACTTTCTCTTATAAACAAAAAGAGCTGCTTTTTATAACTGAGTTCCATGTAAATTATGCCATTTAGGGTCAATTTTATTTTATTTTTTAAAGAATGGAGGAAACAAGCATATAAGTGGAAATGAATAAAAAAAGGGAAAAATTTTTTTATAAAATCCAGGACAGATTTTCATTGTAATTACAAAGGAGGCTATATTTTGGTCATGACTGCCTAATGGCCAAAGGGTGCTGGCCTCCTTCAAATCCTTAGGTGACCCTGGTGGGGTCAGAGCAGAGCCCAGGCTTTGGCTCTCACTCCCTGGCAGGTGGTCATGGGAGAAACATTGGCCAGCTGCTTACTAGAGAAAAAGGAGGCTGAACACCGCCCCATTCCTAATTTAGGAACCCTGAACTCTTCCCATGCTACATGCTTCCGCAGCCAGAAAGTCAAATGAGATATTCTGGCAATATTCTAATATCATAAACACAGACTCCCCAGTAATGTCATAATAGAAAGACAACACCTAAAAATAATACTCTTGTGCTAACTGCATGTCATAAATACGGCCAATGTCCAATGTAGAATGTGACTCAATTTTTTTAAAGCAATATACAAACATAAATATTTCCATCTCCCAGGGATTAGAACCCCTCACCTTGCAACCAGGTAGATCCTGTATTGGCTTAGCAGCTGCAACACCTGAAGTGAATTTCTTTACACCTCGAACTACAGGTTTCTTACCACTCTAAGGGCAACAGCAACTTCATTTGTTGGCCCAAAATGAATACTCAATAAATGAAAGTTTAATTTTGGCTATTCTTGTCATTTTCCTAATTTACCTGGGCAAGATGAAAGGGCATGAAAAGACCAACACGTTAACAGTGCTTCTCCTTCATGGAGGTGGGATTGCAGATTCTTGTTTGTGCTTTTCCACAGTTCTCAAATTTTCTACAATGAGCATTTTAACACCTTAGTAATCTTTCCTTTTAAGTTAGTCACTCTCCTGAATAAATGTCACAAGCAGATGCTGAAGAAACATTTATTCTCTTTAGGGGAAAAAAAAAAGATTCCTGCTAACCTCCTCCTGTCTTTCGCAGACATTTCCTGCTAAGGACAGCCGGTTTGAGACCCAAGGCAGTAGGAAGCAGAAAAACCCCGAGTCACCAGGGGCTCAATGAGGGCAATTCAGTACCCCTGACCCCTGGCTCAGCTGCAACTCTGCTGGGGGGATTGGGTGCAGGGAAACCTGGGCATACAATCCTGCTGGAAGCTGGGTCCTCAGGGCGCCCGACCTTGTATCTTTCTGTCCTCATCAAGTGATCAGAAGCTCAGAAGCTCTGGGAATGGGCCGTGCAGAATATTTTTTTAAAAGCACCCAAGTGATTTTAACATGTAGCCAGGTATGGAGAATTACTACCCTAGCAGGTCCATGAACCTCCAAGTACCAAGCCCCAAAAGGAGAAGACATTTCAATTCTCTCAAAATTCAGGACTCTCACCCTAATCTATAGAAGAGGGGAAGGGGGAGAGATGGAAGACTACCCTTGACAGTTTTATAAGACTATCTTGTAAACAAAAATGTTTATCTTCTTAGATTTATACAGGTAATATAACAAAAAACTGGCTCATTTCAAAATTCAAAAGTTGGTTTCTACTACACCGATTGGTATAAATGAGGCTTTTAAAAAGATAAATTACTCATTTCCAAACCGATTCTTTTTTTTTTTTTAATATATATATATATTTATTTATTTATCTATCCTTGGCTGCGTTGGGTCTTCGTTGCTGCACACAGGCTTTCTCTAGCTGTGGTGAGCGGGGGCTACTCTTCGTTGCGGTGCACAGGCTTCTCACTGTGGTGGCTTCTCCCATTGCGGAGCACGGGCTCCAGGCATGCGGGCTTCAGGAATTGTGGCGTGCAGGCTTCAGGAATTGTGGCGCACGGGCTTGGTTGCTCCCCGGCATGTGGGATCTTCCCAGACCAGGGCTCGAACCCGGCTCCCCTGCATTGGCAGACAGGTTCCTAACCACTACGCCACCAGGGAAGCCCCAACCCGATTCTTGAGTTAAGACAGAATCTGCTGCTTTACTTGGCTTTAAAGAGATCTTAAAACCACAACGACTCTTATTTTTTAAACCTCACCGCCTTTCATCTTAGTGCACTGACTGTGCAGAGGTTGTTTTTAAAATGAAAACAGAAATTTCCTTCAGTGAGAGTAACACAGAAGACCCTACACAACCAACTCAAATGAATATGAATAACTAATCTCAACTTCTTATCACATATGTAAAAGTCCATGTTGAATTGACACTATTAGAACAGTTCATCAGCCAGCGGAGGAGAGAGGGCTGGGCTACCTCTTCATTGCCTGTCTAGGAAAAAAAACACCGTTTGCCCTTTACTCTCATACTCACAGCACTTCTGACACCAGATCTGTGAGTTTCCCCACCAAGCAATTCTGACACCATCTACCTGGAGTGAGCATCAGACCCCGTCGTTAAGGGCTCAGTCCCACAAGGCTGCCCCCCACCACCTCAGATGCCAGCTGCAAGTCCAGGTTATCACCTGTGCTTCTAAACAACCATCTACACACCAGAGGTTCCCAACCCTCCTCCTCAGGTTCAGTCATTTGCCAGAAAAGCTCACAGAACTCAGGGAAACACTTACACGTACCAGTTTATTACGTAATAGAAGGTATGATAAAAGATATGGATGGGGGCTTCCCTGGTGGCGCAGTGGTTGAGAGTCCGCCTGCCAAAGCAGGAGACACGGGTTCGTGCCCCGGTCCGGGAAGATCCCACACGCCGCGGAGTGGCTGGGCCCGTGGGCCATGGCCGCTAAGCCTGCGCGTCCGGAGCCTGTGCTCCACAGCGGGAGAGGCCACAACGGTAAGAGGCCCGCATACCGCAAAAAAAAAAAAAAAAAAGATACGGATGAACAGCCAGATGAAGAGGTATATAGGGAGAGGTCCACAAAGGTCCCAAGTGCGGGAGCTTCTGTCCCCGTGGAGTTGGGATGCACCACCCTCCTGGCACAGGGATGTTTGCTCACCAACCTGGGAGCCCTTTGAACCCCACACTTCTGGCTTTTTTATGGAGGCTCCATCACATAGGCATGATCGATTATTAACTGCATTTCCAATCACCATTCAGGAGAAGAGGGAAAGGGGCTGAAGGTTCCAAATTTCTATTTATGGTTTGGTCTTTCTCGTGAACAGTCCCCAACCAGGGGCCCACCAAGAATCACCTCATTACAACAAAAGATGTCCCCATCACCTAGAAAATTCCAAGGGATTCAGGATCTCTGCATCAGGAACTTGGGCAAAGGCCAATATATTTACATATTTCTTTTTTTTTTTACTAAATTTATTTATTTTATTTTTGGCTGGGTTGGGTCTTCGTTGCTGCGCGCAGGCTTTCTCTAGTTGCGGCGAATGGGGGCTACTCTTCATTGCGGTGCGTGGGTTTCTCATTGAGGTGGCTTCTCTTGTTGCGGAGCACGGGCTCTAGGTGCACGGGCTCAGTAAGTGTGGCTCGCAGGCTCAGTAGTTGTGGCTCATGTGCTCTAAAGCACAGGCTCAGTAGTTGTTGCGCACACGGGTTTAGCTGTTATGCGGCATGTGGGATCTTCCCGGACCAGGGCTCGAACCCATGTCCCCTGCATTGGCAGGCGAATTCTTATTCTTTCTTATTTCACATTGCCCTAAACTTTCAGTAAGGCAGTGAGATGTCCCCCTACCCCACCCACTCCCCGAACACGAGCCTCACATCTTTGACAGGCTTAAGTGTATGCACTGTTCTACACCTCACAGTCCCAAGCTATGTTGTAAGAAGAAAAGGCAAATAAAAATTTAAAAAAAAGTTGAAGGTATGATGTGCCAGGCCTGGTGCCAAGTATTTCACACATATTGTTTCATCCATGCACAGGGATCCCAAGTATTTCATACATATTGTTTCATCCGTGCACAGTGATCCCATGATGTCACTACTATTACCCTAGTTCATAGGTGAGGCTCCTGAAAATTAACAAACCTCCTAAAATTCAGCAAGGCAACAATCTCAATTGTATTCACAAGTGAAATTAATGAGCAATACTAACGTATCATTTTAAAAAACATATCATTCATTTTGACGCACACAGTAGGATTTCTATGAAGCAGATTCATGTGTTACATTTCAATGTGTTCTCATTCCCTCGGGGGAAAAAAAACAAATAGCGACAACTAGAAAATTTGTTAGGGGAAAAGAATAAGGAGTCTGGATTTTGCACTGGCCACCAACAATCCAAAGTCGAGAACAGCAATTAGAAGTCTCTGGTAATTCCAAGAGTTGTTATTCCTGGCTGGCCCTAAATCCTAGTGAAAGCACACTCAGTATGGATTACCCTCCGAGGTAGCAGTGACCTCTGACTGCCTTACTCCATCATCCTGGTAGATGTTTCTTGCGGCTGCTGAGCATAGCTTGCAAGAGCTTACTCCATAGCCCTGATGACGCAGTATGTCTAACTGTGTTGTTTGGAAAAGTGACAAAAGGTCTCTTCATGTAGTTACGGGAAGCAATGGTGCCTTTAAGTGGAGAACTCGGGTGATTTATTCAGGCTTTTGATAAGTGAAATTAGAAAATTCTAGAGATGGACTCAGCACCTCAAGCATTGATATTGCTTTGACTATTAGTTGTACAATGTAAGAATGGATGAGAGCCTATCTGCTTTTAAACGGATGGCAATCCAACTGACACACCTACTATGTGTCAGGAAGCAGGGTGCCTGACACATAGTAGGTGCTCAACAAAGACCTGTTGAAGGAAGGAATGGGGGGAAGGAAGGGGGGAAGGAAGGAAGGAAGGAAGGAAGGATAATAAAACAAGCATACAAAAAAATGGTAAAATAACATGAGATGTGATCAATGCAATAAGAAAGGGATGAAGTGATCCTGAAGTTTGGAGGGTGGATACATTGCTCCCAGCAGAAGAAATCATGAAGGTCTTCAGGAAGATGGAATATATACCCTGGCCCTGAAAGATGAGGGAATGTGTAAGTCTACCATTTCACCTAACGAAGAACAGGGCTTATTCTATTACGGCAGCCTTGAAACACACACTTATGACTTGATCTAAAATAAATTCCATTCAAAGAATAAAGAAGCACTAACTGAAATATCTTTCCCTCGAAATCTGGCAACTAAGTCTCACCGAAATGTCAGATACTAGTATCTTAGTTTTCTGAGCTAAACTGGATTCAATATGGTACTTAAAAAAAAAAAATCTCTGGGCTTCCCTGGTGGTGCAGTGGTTGAGAGTCCGCCTGCCAAAGCAGGGGACACGGGTTCGTGCCCCGGTCCGGGAAGATCCCACATGCCGCGGAGCGGCTGGGCCCGTGAGCCATGGCCGTTGAGCCTACGCGTCCGGAGCCTGGGCTCCGCAACGGGAGAGGCCACAACAGTGAGAGGCCCACATACTAAAAAAGAAAAAATCTCTTTCCTCCATCTCCTTGCCACGTGTAGGTCTTCCTTGAACCATTATGTTGGAACTGAAAGTCTTTAGAACCTAACTCCTGTAGAGGCTACATCTTTAACCAGCAAAGGCAGTGTTTTAATATGTAGGATGTACTCAGTTAATTTTTATTTACTCATTCTGTAAAACCAGTTCAATTTAGTCAACCAATCACGTGAAATTTTATAGTTGTGCATGTCAAAAACCCCACAATGATAAAGACAAGAGTCATTTAACTCTAATACATACTCAATTGCTATGCACGCAACTTGGCACAAATTCCTTCTTCTTTAAGACCTCCATTATTTGTTCAAATAGAATAAAAATTCAAAGAGAACCAAATTTAAATCTTGGAAAAACTCAAAGGTGCTCTAGGATGCTTTCCCCCTCCCCATGCATCTGTTACGTATTAACACTAAAACAACAGAAGACATCTATAAACAACATTTCCTGCAAGGAAGACATAAGACATTCTGGTGCATATCTTAGTAACAGATGTTTTAGTACATCTGAAATCCAATATTCAGCAAAGCAGCAATGATATACTTCATCATAACATAACAAAGAGATATAAGTTATACTTGATTTGTTGTTATTTATAATAGCTCCTCAAGGCCATTCTAGCAGAAGCTTATCATTCAACTCTTTTGCTATCAGGGTCTGAGAGTCTAACCATTTGAAATGGAAATGAGTCTCATACAGACTGTACTGGAATGTTACATACATACATGTTATGTAACAATCATGTTACATACATGATTCTCAGAATCAGAACACTAGCGATGATGGAGTTCAATCTCATTTCACATGTATGTAATTTGCTCAGGTCAGCACAGCTAGTCAGTGGCAGACAGGACCAGAGCCCAGGTTTCTGGATTGCCAGTTGTAACAAATACATGTGCCCAACAACTGTTGCCTTCAGAGCTTTTCTGGTGAGGATACAACGATTTCTGTAAAACAAAGAAATCCTGACCAAAACACCGAGCGTGAGTTTCTTCATGGTAGGCAACAGAAAAATGGATGGTTCATGCACACTTTTTCTCCACCAAGCTTTTAAATATTTTGTTGTCATTTTGTATTTGTTTCAAAGAGGGGTTTAAAAGTTTGGGTGAATTATTTGATAGGTTGGTATGACATTTGTATTCATGGTAGGAATTGCTCTTCATAAAATAATTGTGACATTTATTACTTCTGTAGTAGGCATTTTACTAGACTAAGTAATTGCTGTTTGATGTGGTTATGGTAGTGGTAGTGGTGACTGGTAGTAATAATTAATAAGAATAATGATAACAACAAAAGTTGCTGGGTTCTGAACTCACTGTGCCCAGCACTGTTCTAAAAGCCCTACATACATTTACTCCTTTAATCTTTCCACACTAAGGTCTTATTTTCTTTTATAAACGAGGAAATGGAAGGAAAAAGAAGGTTATGCAGCTGGTAACAAGCCAGAGAATCCTCCAGAATTCTGCGGAGACCAACTGGATATAACAATGGAACGGAAACAGACGAAACACATTGTAGGACATTCTTTTATTAAAAAAATTCCATTAAAGTCCTGTTGTTATCACCATCCAAAGCAGTGCTTCTTAAACTTGAATATGCCTACAGCTTACCTGTGAATCTTATTAAAATACAGGTTTTGATTCACTAAACCTGGGGTTGGCGGCTGAGATTCTACATTTCTAACAACCATCACACTGAGTAATGAGAGATGAGGGCACAGAAATTATTTGATATGAAGAAAGCATTACTGTTTAGCAGATTTTACACATGGGAGGAAAATACTGTTAGTGAACCTAAGATTCAAACCTAACTAGGGGTCAAAATTCAATCATATACTGCGTATACTTTTTCCTTCCAATGACTGTTTCCCTTCTTTCAAGATGCACCAGCAGAATTCAGCGAGAACTCCCATTTCTCCTTACCAGACAAAGCTGACATGTTTTCAGAAGCAGCTCTCACAGGAGGGACATATGTAAAATGCAGCTGAAGGCGGGACTTGTAGTAATGGCTGTGTAATTAACCTGATGTAAAACAGGATTATTTACATTTCGAGTCCTACAAGTTTTTTTCCCCCAGAACAAGAATTCCTGTAGTTAGCAGTTTTTATGACGAACTTTTAATTGGTTAGCGTTAACATATGTGATTCTAAATCATCAAAGAAGGTTTAATTGGTCTTTGAAGGATGGAATCCATTCTGCTACCCAAATATATTACTCTCCTAAAACCCATTAAGAAGCTGTTTTGCTCTCACCTGGATTTCAAATTAGCCTGGTTCCATGAACTCTGGTCTAATTATGTTTAAAAAAAAGAAAGAAGTCAAGGACATTCAAATCTCAAATAAAAGATCTTGACCTTCTGGGAAAACTCTAATTAACCAAAAGCATCTTAGTTGTTGTTATGGGCTTGTGTCTCCCCCAAACTCTTATGTTGAAGTCCTAACCCCCAGTGCCTCAGAACATGTGTAGATTTGGAGGTGGGGTCTTTAAGTTAAAATGAGGTCATTACAGTGGGCCCTAATCCAATATGACTGATGTCCTTATAAGAAAAGGAGATTAGGACACAGACGCACACAGAGGGATGACCATGTGAAGACAAAGGGAGAGGACAGCCGTCTACAAGCCAAGGAGAGATGCTTCAGAGGAAACCAACCCTACCCACACCTTAATTTCAGACGTCTGGCCTCCAGCACTGTAAGAAAAGCAAGTTCTGTTATTTAAGCCACCCAGTCTATGGCACTTTATTACAGTAGCCCTAGCAAACTAATACATTTGTTTTTTGCCTTGATTCTCAATTCAGAGTGAAATACAGCAGAAACTCACTATACTCCCTATGTGTATGATTCAGGAAAATATGGGTTGTATATGCTATTCGCTAGGAACATTATTACTGGAAACACTGGGGCACAGGGAGCCAATGGTGAGAATTAGAAGGCCTTGCCATAGATACCAAATTACTAGTTCTCTTCTCAAAGATCCAAGGTACTCTATATCAATATACACATTTCTGTTCACTGATATTTAGGACTATGCCACCAGCAGAACAATCTAGATTTAAATTTTGGTGCTGTCATTTAATTAGCTATGTAACCTTCAAATTTGGGCCCCACCCATCTCTAAAACGGGTACCTGCTTCGTAAAGTTATGATAAGGATCAAGCGACACAATATGTTTCAGAACAAATTCTGGCTGACCAGCTCTTCCAGTACATACTGGATGCCTATCAGCCCTGGTTACTAGATTTATCAAAGACAGTCAAAGCTCTCCTCTCGTATGGACTCGCTTCAGCAGCTGGACAGTAAGTTGAAAAAACAGATTAAAGCAGAGAATCATAAAAACTGATACGAGTACCTCTAAACACTTTTATGTCAATTTATATCATATGTTCATTCATTCACCAATCTTTAGATGTGAGGCAAAGGACATTTCTTTGAAAATGGTCTGCTGAATGGAGTTCTGGTTGTTTTTTCTACGTAAACTACACCATTACCCGTTATCAATTTTTGGTTTCTGTTTCTTTAAAGACAATCAAGAACTAAAAGATCTTTGAAACACAATCTGAGTGCAGAAGCCTCCTATATTTTTATAATCCCTCTTCCTTCCTGTACTTAGATCAACTGCAATATTTTTTAGCACAGTGGTTCTCAAACGTTAGCATGCTTCAGAATCACCAGGAGGGTTTGGTATCTGGTGGGGCCCAAGAATCTGCATTTTTAACAGTTCCCAGAAGATGTTGATGCTGCTGATCTGGGAACCAAACTTTAAGATCTCACCTTCACTGATTCTATATTTCATAGAAGTTCATCTTTTTGCATTCATATTTCATTGACTTACATAATATTTAATTAAATTCCGTAACTTAAGGTCAAATACTATTAATGCTTGGTACCTTACAACTCCATTGGGAGGGATGGAAATGCCTGGGGATCCAACTGGAATGTCCATGAACATTCCACCCAGCACGGACATCAGTTGATTTGTGAGCACCAGTTAACTGGTTAAATGGAGATCACTTAAGAAAACTTCAACTCCATTAGGGTGATGCTTATCACTTTCCTGCATCCACCCTCAACACATAAGAGAAAAGAATCACGAGCTAGAAATATGCTTTTCTCATCATCACATACTTATTAAAGACTTTTCTCACTACTCAGCATCTCAAGCTATAATTATATTACTATACAGTTTTAGTCGGCAGATATAAAAATTCCCTGTTGAGACTTCATAGGTGAGCCTTACTGTCTTCATCACTGTCATCTTCTGAGAAATCACATGGCAACCTGTGATTCAAGATTTTCGTGACTTTCACTTTCTTTTAAAACCTCACCCTGTCTTCTCAGAGTTTCAATTAATCCATATACACTACAGTCTTTCAGATGCAGACCCAGGAGAGTAGAACTTACTTGTGCCTTTCTGGGTGCCGTGTACCCCAAATCTATTTCATTCAATTAAGTGACAAACTTCTATGCTAGAACACAGATTACCACTGCCCCTACAACCTTTGGCTCTCCAGCTGCACTGGTAAACCAAGAAGAGATTAACCAATTGTGACAGCCTGTCAAGATCCCATGAAAGAGATTCATTTCCAGTTGCACACATGTGAACCAGAGGCCAAGGGCAAAGAAGCCACTGGCCCTGGAATCACTCCTCCCAAACAAGACTCCCCTGTTCAAACCGCAAGGCACTAGACAGTAGCAGAACCTTAGAGTTGTTAAAAAATACACTAGAAATTCCAGCTTAATTTCTCTTCCAAAATCTAAGGAAAACCTGTCTAATTTATTCATAAAATATTTATCCCATGATTTTTTTTGCATCTGGCTTGTTTTATGCTTCTCTCTTATCTTGATCAAAAGAAATGAAAGATATGAGGATCAGAAGAAAAAAAAACCTGCAACAGTACATTATTAGCAAACAATATGACCAACTATAAAGAAAGCCCAAAACAATCTGCAAAGAGATATTAGAATTAATGAGAATTTAGCAAGGTTACTGCCTATAAAAATCTGTGTATACTAAAGTCAATAGCAGTTCTCAGCTACAACAAAATGACTCAGAAAATGCAACTTAAAATGACAACTTGTGGTACATTCACACAACTGAATACTACACATCGATGACAATGAACAATCTACAACTAGATGATCACAAAAATAACACTGAGCAAAAGAAGCCAGTTAGAGAAGAACACAGACTCTCTGATTCATTTACATGACAAGTGTATAAACAGGCCAAACTGACCCATGCTTTTGGGAGTCAGGACAGTGGCAGCCCTTGGGGGGATGTCAGTAACTGGGAAGGAAGATGAGAATGGCTGCTAGGGAACTGCTAATGTTCTGGTTTTTGATCTGGGTGCTGGTGTTTAGCTTTAGAATTCAGCAAGCTGTTCATTTATACATATAGAAAAGTGCACATATCATATTATATACTGCAATAAAAAGTTTTTTAAAAGATACCCACTTACACAAAAAAAATTTTTAAGTACCTAGGTGCAAATCTTACAAAAGCTGTGTAAGAAATTTATGAAGACTTTTTAAATTTAAAATTTCTATTGTTAAAGAAGAAACAGAGATATACCATATTCTCGGATTAGAAAATTCAGTACTGTAAACATGTCAGTTCTTTCCACATTGAGCTATACACCTCAGGTGATCACAACATAATTTCTTTTTGTATATTTTAGAAATTAAACCCTTGTTGGTTGCATCATTTGCAAGTATTTTCTCCCAGTCCATAGGTTGTCTTTTCACTTTGTTTATGGCTTCCTTTGCTATGCAAAAGCTTATAGTTTGATTAGGTCCTATTTATTTATTTTTGCTTTTATTTCCAAGGCCTTGGGAGATTGACCTAACAACATAGTTTCTTAATGGAAATCTATAAGAAGGACCAAGCTACCCTGAAGCAGAGCAAAGAGAGGAAGCTGGACCTATGGTTATCAGTAATACAGAGGACAGAGTACTCAGGGAAAGATACACAGAGCTCTGAAACAGAATCAAGAGCTCAGAAAGTGATCCTTGGTTATCTGGAAACCTGATATGACAGAACTAGTATCACAGATGAGTGGGAAAAGCTGGGCTAGTCAATAAACAGAGCTGGGGCAATAGGTTATCTATATAGAGGGAAAATTAATCCCTACCTCATACCATGTTTTTAAAAATCGATTTCAAGCATTTAAATCAAAGATTTAAATGTGAAATGTAAAACTTTAAAATTTACAGAAGAAAATACAAAAGAGTATTTTACGGCCCTCAGGTGGACATTTTAAAACAAGACATAAAATATTAACCTTAAATAAAAATAAAGAATAGATTTGAGTATTTTTAAAATTAGAACTTCTGATAATCAAAAGCAATTAAAACCAAGTGAAAAGAGAAACCACAGCTGGTGAAAAGATATTTGTATATGACAAAAGAGTAATATGCACAGTCTGAAAATAACTCCTAGGGCTCAATTAGAAAAAGGCAAAAAATAAGCCAAGTGGGCACAAAATGAGCAAGCACTTTAAAAAGAAAGCAAATCAATAGCCAATAAATATATGAAAAGATGTTCATCTTATTAGCTATGTAGGAAATGCAAATTAAAATCACAATTGAGATAGTATTTCACATGCTCCAAATTGATAAAAATTTTAAAGTTGGATAATATTAAGTACTATCATTAGCACAAGTGGCATCATTATCCTATACTACTGATGGTGATGTAATCCCTTTGGAAAACAATTTTATACATATGTGGTAAAGTTTAACATGCACACATCCAGCAATAATGCGCATAACAGCATTGTTCGTAAAAGCCCAAACCCGGAAACTACCCAAATGGCCATTGACAACAAAAGGATAAACTGTAGTATATTCACACAATAGAATACTGCACAACAGCAAAAGTGAATAAACTGCAGTTACATGCATCAACATGGACTAATATATCTCCAAAAAAAAGTTGATCGTGGAGATGACTGCACAATGATATACATTTACCAACGCTCACCAAACTGTATGCTACATGGGTAAATTTTACTACATGCAAATTATGCCTCAATAAAGCTCTCCCCCGTAAAAGTTGAGCAAATGAAGTGGAGGAAAAATTGCAAAGAGAATCAATCCATTTACAAAAAGATCAACACCAGGCAAACACAGAAGTAAATGTAGTTAATAAAGAAAATTGAGAGAAAGAAGTACACAAACGTCTGAAGAGTAATTTCCTTTCAGGGGCAATGGAAATGAAGGGAGTCAGGAAAGTCATACAAGGGGCTTCAAAAGTACAAACTGGGGCTTCCCTGGTGGCGCAGCGGTTGAAAGACCGCCTGCCGATGAGGGGGACATGGGTTCATGCCCCGGTCCGGGAGGATCCCACACGCCGCAGAGCGGCTGGGCCCGTGAGCCATGGCCGCTGAGCCTGCGCATCCGGAGCCTGTGCTCCGCAACGGGAGAGGCCGCAACAGTGAGAAGCCCGCGTACCGCAAAAAAAAAAAAAAAAAAAAAAAGTACAAACTGGGTAGTGACACAGCGTACTTCAATTTTTTCTTAACTGTTAAAACCAAACATATAAATGATATACTCCTTTGTTACATATGCAATGTTTCAAAAATTTTTTTAAATAAAGGAAATGTAAATAGTTCTGTTTTAGAGAGCTCAACTGAAAAAGAACAAATTTATCTTAGCAAAATGTGATAACAAATAATAATTAAGGCTACCTACTTTATTTTGTTTCCAGGTTCCTCCTTAACTTCAAAATTTCAAAATTTGATTAAATTTTCTAATTTGGGTTATCCTCTTAGAAAATACACCCTTAAATATTAAGGGCTAAAGGGCTATGATATATGCAAACTACTCTCAAAGAGCTCAAAAAATAATTTTTATTTTTGGTCGCACCACACGGCTTGCAGGACCTTAGTTCCCTGACAAGCGATTGAACCCCGCCCACAGCAGTGAAAGCGCCGAGTCCTAACCACTGGACCACCAGGGAATTCCCCCAAGATAAAATTTATATACATATTTATAAAAATATGTGTTATATATAGAGATATGATTAAGCAAATGCAGCAAAGGCTTAAAAAGTGGAAGCTTGCTATTCTTGCAACTTGATATTTTTTCAAAATTTAAAAAAAATTTTTAACTGTTGCCCAAGGAGAGACTAAAAAGTCAGCATAAGAAACATCACTGGATACTGAGAACACCCTTTTTATGCCTCTATCCTATTCTAGTCACGTTGGATTGTAATGAATCACAGAACTGCATTACCTGCTCCCTCCCACTGGTCTCAGATGAAGAGGTTCTGGAATAACCAGACTGAAGCATCCGATAGTACACTATTAAAGGGTCCTGGCCTAAAACTGTCATCCAGTAGCAAAGTGGTTTCTTATGACACCGCAAGTGCTGGCACTTGGCGAGAGGACACTGTAGATTCACAAATTTCTGTTTAAAAAGAGTACTGCTTTCTTTGGGGACTAAGAAATACAAAAAGACAAATGTCTCCCAACTTCTGAAAACAGTGACAGAAATCAATTCACCCTCTCAAGCACTGTGGATTTTCTTTTTTCTTAAAATAAATTCATTTATTTATTTATTTTTGGCGCTTTGGGTCTTCATTGCTCTGTGCGGGCTTTCTCTAGTTGCGGCGAGTGGGGGCAACTCTCCGTTGCGGTGCACGGGCTTCTCATTGCGGTGGCTTCTCCTGTTGCGGAGCACGGACTCTAGACACGTGGGCTTCAGTAGTTGTGGCTCGTGGGCTCAGCTGCTCCACGGCCTGTGGGATCTTCCCCGCCCAGGGCTCGAAGCCATGTCCCCTGCATTGGCAGGTGGATTCTTAACCACTGCGCCACCAGGAAAGTCCAAGCACTGTGGATTTTCTAAAGTACAATAAGCTATGCTGCATAAACACTGAAGGGAAATGCTTTTGTTCCCAAACGACACATATTCAATCACATGTCCTCTTTCACCGTACAGAAGGGCTGTGCAGGAGAGAATATAAGCTCTTTGAAAGCAAAATCCATACTACCTTTCAACTAACGATAAACAGCTTCTTGCTTTACAATATTATATTCAATATGAATACACAAGTCAAATGTACAATATACAACATGACTTAAGGAAAAATAAGACCAGATGAGATGGGGGTGTATGACATCTCAACAGAGGTGCTGAAACTCGCCTACCACCATACATCATAGTTCATTAGAAATTTACATTAACCTCCTCTGGGTCAAAAAGGCACTTTGCATAGATAAATTTATCATGCCCTGGTTTGCTGTTAAGTATAAATCTTTTAGGGAAAAATCACCAGAGTGTGCCATAGCTTATTGATAAGTTAATTACTAGTGAGACAAAGCATGTGACCAATGGCTTTTGGAAAAAGTCCTGCTTAATATTTATGATAGTAACCACAAAGGTATTCCTGCTATGAGTTAAAGCCAGCCACAACATTTTAATTCTGGCTACTGAGTGATTAGAGAAATAACAGGCAGCTGCTGTTATATTTCAGCACTTTTGTATAAACAACAATGTGACCAAGGTCTGGAGACCTTGGCTGTCTAAATGTATTCTGTTGTTAGTGCAGTTGGGATAGGAAACCAGTTAGGATAGGAAAAGAAAAACATGCTTTTAAACACAATCATAAAATATACCTGACAACAGTGTTCTTAATTTTCTAGAGCTGTGGAAATCTTTGAAATTTTGATGAAAGATATGAACTCTCAGCCTTGGAAATTGCACGTGCCTCCATAAACACACCATTTTACATCTAACTGGAGGGGATTCACTGACCCCAGTTTAAAATACCCTGCACAACACAGATTGTCATAATACTGCGATGAAGGAAGGAAGGAAGGAAGGAAGGGAGGGAGGGAGGGAGGGAGGGAGGCAGGAAGGAAGGGAGGGAGGGAGGAAAGGAGGGAGGGAGGGAGGAAAGGAGGGAGGGAGGGAGGAAAGGAGGGAGGGAAGGAGGAAAGGAGGGAGAGAGGGAGGAAAAAGAGTGCCAACTCAGGCTTGGATGCCTAAAGAATGACAAACTAAGAGGCCAAAACTAAACACCATTAAGAAATGACAAATACAGTACTGGTGGACTTTAAAAGTAATCATTATAATGGTTTTATAATGATTCACATTAGCCAAATAAAATTCACTGATTAACCAAAATAATACACTTCTACAAAATGCAGTCACAAACTAATTTTAGCTAGCTCCCTTCTTCCTAAACAAAGACTTGCACTAAGACAATTATTAATTACAACCAGTTTATTGGGCACTCACAATGCATGAGCCTGTTGAAAACAAAAACTATTGACCCAAATAGTTTTCCTAGGATATAGTATGTAGCATACTGCTCTAATTGTTTAACTTAATCCTTGTTCTTTTGTAAATCCTTGTTCAAATGTAAATTACATCTGGCAGAGCCTCAGAGTGTGGGGCATCTGATCTTTTCTGTTGATCTGTGTAAATACAAAATTACAAATCTCTGCTTCCTAATGTACAAGGAAAAGAAGGGCTGTGAGCAAGCTGATTCAATTCTAACAAACCAGAGGGGATATGAACAAATCTGAGTGCAAACCTAACTTCTGATTAAAGAAACAGAAGATTAAAAATATAATTACTCAAATACATGTGATGTTACAAAGTAATTTTTTAATGGATTACCAAATAAAGCACTGTAATTATGGATTTCACTGGTCAAATTTACCTTCTTACATTCTTTAGGACCAACAGATAGTAGAACATATGCACGCAAACACGCATCCCTTTCTTATACCCTATTTTCTGGATGAGAAAAATTCCCATGGAATTTTAACAAAAGCATTATTAATTCAACAGTTGAGCATTTGCAAAATCACAAGCAATAGCTATCTCTCCATCTTAGAAATTCATCTTTATTCCTCTAATAATCCTCAAGTACACTTTTAATTGTACCTAACCAAATCCAAATGAAACATTAAAAAAATACTTAGATTATAAATATCCCTTAACCATCCACCTAGAAAAACTTCTACCTACTGAAGGACTTTAAAGTTTTTAATTTTAAATATCTTAAAAGAATACTATTGGCTGTGAATAACTAAATATGTGGGTTATCACTAACCCACACCAAAGGAGCTCCACACTGCCAGAATCTACTTTCCATGTCTGCTCTGATGCAATTCTCCATATACTTCATTTTTTTAAATAACTATTGAGATATAATCCATATACCATACAATGCACCCATTTAAAGTGTACAATTCAATGGGTTTTGATATATTCACAGAGTTGTACAGTCTTCACCACAATTAATTATAGAACGTTCTCAACACCCCAAAAGAAAATCCCTTACCCATTTGCAGTCTCCCCATTTCCCCCAACACCCCCACCCCCCAGGCCTAGACAACCACCAATCATACTTTGTCTCTATGGATTTGCCTGTCTGGACTTCTCATATAAATGGAATCACATAATATGTGGTCCTTTATGATGGGCTTCCTTGACTTAGCACCACGTTTTAAAGGCTCATGCATGTTGTAGCACCCATCAGTACTTCATTTCTCTTTATTGCCACATAATATTGCATTGTATGGATAGACCACATTTTTTTTTTTTTTTTTTTTTTTGCGGTACGCGGGCCTCTCACTGTCGTGGCCTCTCCCGTTGCGGAGCACAGGCTCCGGACGCGCAGGCTCAGCGGCCATGGCTCACGAGCCCAGCTGCTCCGCGGCATGTGGGATCTTCCCAGACCGGGGCACGAACCCGTGTCCCCTGCATCAGCAGGCGGACTCTCAACCACTGCGCCACCAGGGAAGCCCTAGACTACATTTTATTTATCTAGTCATCAGCTGTAGAACATTCAGGGCCTCATTTTCATCAAATCTTTCCTTCTTAAAAAAAAATTTTTTTAAGCATAAGGGAATATAGCCAATATTATATGACAACTTTAGAGTATAATCTATAAAAGATTTGAATCACTATGTTGTACACCTGAAACTAATATAATATTGTAACTCAACTATACTTCAATTTTTTTAAATTTAAAAATAGATTTTTAAACAATGTTTTAAACTTCCAAAAATATTTTATATACAGCTTTTCTAGAAGCAATTTGACAGTCTGTATTTAAAATTTAAATGCTCATATCCTTTTACCTAATATAAATTTCAAAAAAATTTATATTAAAGAAATAAGTAAGAAGGCAAAGATAAATATATAATGATGCTCATTGGAATAAACTTGACCCATTTTGTAGTCTGGTGGAATACAATTCAAGTGCTGCTTGGATCTGTGTCTCCTGGGCTGCAGTCCTAACAAACCCCAAATAAATTCACTTTTTGGCCTCAAAAGGAAAAATGATGCTCACTGGAGTACATAAGTTTATAGTGAAAACTTATCCAGCTATATCCTCAATAGGAGAATAAGTAAATAAATTATCATTCATCCATACAATGAAATGTAGTTAAAAAAGAAACAGTTAAAAAGAATGAGGTAGCCACATATGCATTCACAGGGAAAGGAAGGCATTATTCTGTTAAATTAAAAAGCAACTTAGAGAACGCTTCATATGATCTGATTTAGGTAAAATTATATGCATATACATATATACACAGGTGCCTGAATACACATCCATATTCCCTCTCTTTCTCAAAGGATACAATCCAAACTTTTAAAAATGATTGCCCTTAGGAAGTAAAAGGGAAGAGGGAGGTTTCTTGTTTATCATTTATTATCTTAATAACCAGGGGGAAAGGCAAAAAAAAAATTTTTTAAGCCCTTATGATAGGTATCATTTAACTGAAATTGAAAAAATTCCTTAAAACTAAATAATTAGATCAGTATTTTTGAAAAGGTAATAAACTCCTATGGTTCAAGGACAACATCTTACCCCCCTTTTTGGGGGGAGGGGTGGCTAAGGTCTTCACAAATCCCATCATTCCTCAGGTTTGGAAGAGCTGCTCAATAAATGCAGCTTACTAAACATGCTACCAGTATTACATTTTAAGTATAATATACAGCATAATTTAAAATACAGTATTAGGCTTCTTCAGAAAAACTTTTCTTAGTTTTCATTCTAGTTACCTGATTTTGCCTGCTTTGCAATATTATATCTTCCTTTACATTACATTTAAGATATTTTCACAACAGGTAGAATTATACTGATTCTATGATCAAAGTTCAACTGGTTATTACATGCATGTTTACAAGGACTTTTATACAAGTCTTTAAATTCGGAATCACTGAACATGAGAGTCAGATGAAGCTTTAGGTATGATCTGGTCCAACCTCCTCAATTTACAAACTGGGGCTGTTTCTGCAGATGTTAAGTTGCTTGCCCAGGATCTGGTAGTCAGCAGCCAAGCCAGGACTAGCATCTGTTTTTATTTAAACATAACAACTACAATAACAGATCTATTCTACCGATTCATTTAACAGCCACTCTGCTTTCTTTCATTTCTGAACCACTCAGGTATATAAATAACTGACTGGACAAAGTTTCATATGGACTTTTCTCCCTGCACACCAATCTGGACATCTGGCTAAAATAATCTTCCCTATAATTTCCACAAATATACTTGAACAAGTGCCTTTCTTGAGCAAACACAACAAAAGGCGTTCACTCGTTGTTTGTAACACAAAAAGCACCCATTTCTGGGTCAAAATTTATCTTATCTTACTTGAGTACACCAGTGGAACTAATCTTAATGATGTGGCCATTTGGATGTGATAACAGCTGAAAGCAAAGTCACAGTTTATTAAACCAAAGAGGCTGTGTGCTATGTATAAGCTGGCAATTCCCTGTTTACTGTGACTTCTTGCAAAGTCCCAGGAAAAGGTTATACCAAATCAGTACAGTTTGTTTCCATGCATTAACCTGTACAGTTAATTTATACCAACCTGGTGTTCGCACATCTACATAATTGCTTAAATACATGCAAATTTATTCATCACACCAACCAACTATTGTCTTTTACAGTTAAAGATGACGCCACTGATAGTGACTGTTATCCTTGTGTACAGATTTGCGTGAAATTACTTCCATCCGTTTCAGATCATAAATACAATTTTTTAAAGTAAATATTACTTTAAATCTTACGGTCTAGCAATTTGAGGGTAAACGAGAAACAAAGCAAGCTGATGTAGATTCACTGCCAGACACTGTTCTAAGCACTCTTCAAGCATTAACTCATATAATCCTTACATCCACCTCAAGTAGGTCCTGTCATCCTCATTTACAAATGAGAAAACTGTGGCATGGAGAGGTCAGGTAACTTTTCCAGGGTCCCACAGCAGTATATGAAAAAGCTGGGATTTGAACTCAGACAGTCTGGCTCCAGAGTCTGTGCCTACAACCACTGCTCTACGGGTCCATTGTGAAGAAGGTCCATAGAAGTCCAGAATGTGCACACTCTTTCAAAGACTGTCAGCCACGCAGCTATGAGTGCCACCTGCTTGTGGTCCTGCCTTTGCAAATGAATTAGCAGAGTCTATGCATCATCTACTTCTTGCCTAGCACTGTAAGAACAGCCAAGATAGAAACATGAAATCCAAGACAGGATCTCAATATGCAAGAAATTAACAATCTAATTAGGGAGATGTTATGCCTAAATGAAATAATTAGTGAAGGTAGTATTAGGGTTATCACAATATTTGAAGACATGATGTGTATGGAGTATCTAATAGCCTGGTAGAGGTTTTTTCCTTCCCGTTCACACTATCATGAAACTGGCCATCACAATGGCTCCCATAGTTTTACAAAAAGCTTTTAAAGAACACTCTAAAGTATTGCATCAGTCTTCCTCCAGGAAATACTCACAGAGAAAATTTTCAACCATGAAATGTCACCAAACCCTGCTATTGAAGCAGGCTTCTGTCTGATAACCTGACACAGAAATAGAAAGCTTTTTATATAATAGACACCTGCCTCTACAAGCCGCTATGCTTTCATCTAGTTACAGTTATACCTTGTGCACAATGAGGGATTTAACCAAAGCACCCACCAAGTCACCACCCATTCTAATCAACCGTAATTTATCTTCAGCGATACTGATTTCATCTACTATCTCCAGATGATCCATCACATCACCCTAAACTCTAAATCCACTGAAGTGGCTTGCAAAAACTGTTCCCTGGAAAATGTTATCTCTGGCCCCTCTTAGCAGAAAAATTTCTTGCAACTGTTCCTTAAGAAAATCTTTATTTGCATAGGGGGGTTCTGCACAGCATACATCTAACCCTGTATCTGGTGAAAACCAGATACATCAGAATTCTGAGTATCTAAAATTGTGAAGTAAAATGTCTATAAATATCCTAATACATAGTTTGTTGCTTATAACATTGGTTCTCAAGCTATAAATAGTAGACTATTCTCTATAAATGTAGTACAGCTGTTATTTGAATTTTGAGAGGCAAAGACAATTGGATATTCTAACAGCAATTTACTTTTTCCCACCTACCACCCTCATGGTATTTCAAATTTCAAACTTTTATTCAACTGCTTCATAGTCACCTTGAATGTATAATGTGATACTTTCAATTAATTCTTGGTGTATGACTTATTCTTGTATTTTAATTTCATTTACTCCATCTAACCCATTGTCATGGTTTTATTCACCCCAACACTAAACTGATTTTCATCCCCTATTTATTTTCTTGAATGGATAAAAATTCAATTATGAACATATTTTGGCAATGCTAATGGTTTTTTGTTACTTATTTCTAAATGAAAAATTAATATGTTGGTAAGCTACATACAAGTCACTGTTTAGGAGCTATATACATCTTATCACTCATTCAATGTTTACTGTAAGCCTTTCTGCTAAGTACACAATGACGAGTAAAACTGACATGATGCCTGAAGTTTGTGAGAGCTTCTAGAGAGACATTCTCATTTATGTTCATAGAGCATGCATGGGCTATTCAGCCATACTCATACAGAACCATGAATTTTATGTACATTTGCAAATTGCTCTTTATTAACCATGCTCCATTATGCTTGGGAACTAGATACAATGCAAGTACAGTAATATTCAGTTGCCACCAAAAATAAAATTCTCGGAATACCAGATGTTTCTCTGTATGAACACATACAAGTCAAGAGTTGGAAAAGCAGGAGAGGAAAGAATGTATTCTTAGAAAAATAAACTGGCTGGAAACAGGCAGTCACTAAACAATCCTAAAATAAGATGATTCTAACACCTTTTGTATCAGTAGTTTTCTCCCCAGCAAACAGAGGTCTACCCCGCCTGAAGTAGATGGGACTCCTCTTCAGGCAAAATAGGTCATTTTCAATTTATACTTATTAAACCACCACATTAACCCCAAAAATGAATTTGAACGTTGGGGACATCTAATGGTAGGTTTCCTCGTGCAATTAAAAGTTCTCAGTTCCCACCAACTAACATGCCCTCCCCAAGAGGCTGTGGTCACAGTCTAGGAAAAGCTGCATTATGCATTCATTCTGGATGGCATTTGTGATTCCCCAACCAGTAGAGAAATGTTAGGAGTTAAAAGTTACCAACATGGTAGAATCATAAGAAAAGAGTATGAGTCAATGGAAATTAAAAATAAAAAATTTTTCACAACAAAAGAAATAATCAACAAAATGAAAAGGACAAAAATAGAGTGGGAGAAAATATTTGCAAACCATATATGGGATAAGGAGTTAATACCCAAAATACATAAAGAACTCATATATGTAACTCAATAATAAAAAACAAACATCTGATTTAAAAATTGGCAGAGGAATGAAATAGACATTTTTTCCAAAGAAGGTATCCCAATGGCCAACAGGTACATAAATAGATTCCCAACATCACTAATCATTAGGGAAATGCATATCAAAGCTACAAGGAAATATCATCTCACACCTGTTAGAATGGCTGTCATCAAGAAGGAAAGAGATAACAAGCACTGCCAAGGATGTGGAGAAAAGGGAACCCTTGGACGTTGTTGGTGGGAATGTAAATTGGTACAGCCACTACGGAGAACAACATGGAGGTTCCTCAAAAAATTAAAAACAGAATTACCGTATGATCAGGCAATTCCACTTCTGAGTGTATACCCAAAGGAAATAACAAGATATCAAGGAGAAATATGCACTCCCATGATTACTGCAACACTGTTCACAATAGCCAAGATATGGAAATGGAAACAACCTAAGTGCCTGTCAATGGATGAAAGGATAAAGATGACGTATGGTGTGGTGTGGTGTGTGGTGTGTGTGTGTGTGGGTGTGTGTGTGTGTGTGTGTGTGTGTGTGTGTCTGGAATATTAGTCAGTCATGAGAAAGAAGGAAATCCTGCTATTTGTGACAACATGGGTGGACCCTGAGGACATTATGTTAAGCGCAATAAGCCAGACAAAGACAAATACTATCTGATATCACATATGTGGAATCTAAGAAAAGCTGAACTTACAATCTGGGTTTTGTTTCTTAATTATAAAAAAGTAAAGGAACAAGTTCATAGCATAGTTAAAATTATCTAAATAATGTTAAGGGGGGTTGAAGTTAAAACAAGGGTCAGAGAAAGGAGGATGGATTTTGAATCATCTAAAAAGAACTAATGAACATGAGTTTGTGGACAGGAGGCTAAAAGGACATTTCAGACTGGAGAAGATAAGAATGTAAGAATTTCAACATGCAACTTCATAAGATCTGGACCTGTAAGGAGCAGGACTTTGCTGGAGTGGCAGGGGACCTGATAAGGAGCTGAGATTACCAAGGTGGGAAGTAGCAATTGATGTGGAGATAATCAAGCAAGTTAAGACATGAGCCTAACCAAATCCCAGGAATCAAGTTAGGAACTTGAAATCACCATAAAATTGGCCTAACAAGCACCACATATATTTTAAGCCCTTTATATTATCCCTTAATTAGGTCAGACCAAGAGAGACAAACTGCAACTACAATATTTTACCAACCAACTACTGTAAATTAAACAGACAAAAACAGTCCAGTCAAAGTGACTGCATTTAAAGTTTGGGGGATCTAATGCACAGCATGGCAATTATAGTTAGTACTACTATATCATATACTTGAAAGTTGCTAAGAGACCAGATCTTAAGTGCTCTCACCACAAAAAAGAAATGGTAATTATGTGGCGTGATGGAGGTGTGAGCTAAGCTAAGGCGGTGATTATTTCTGCAACATACAAGTGCATCAAATCAACACGTTGTATACTTTAAAGTTACACAATGTCCTATGTCAATTATATCTCAATAAAGCTGGGTGGGGGGGAACGTGATTGCACTGATAGTAAAGATGCTGTTGAGGATATTGTTCACTAAATGACACTGTATGAGGATACGGGGCTTCCCTGGTGGCGCAGTGGTTTGGAATCCGCCTGCCAATGCAGGGGACACGGGTTCAAGCCCTGGTCCAGGAAGATCCCACATGCCATGGAGCAACTAAGCCCATGTGCCACAACTACTGAGCCTGCACTCTAGAGCCCGTGAGCCACAACTACTGAGCCCACACACCACAACTACTGAGCCCGTGTACCACAACTACTGAGCCCACGTGCCACAACTACTGAAGCCTGCACGCCTACAGCCCGTGCCCAACAAGAGAAGACACCACAATGAGAAGCCCGTGCACCACAATGAAGAGTAGCCCCCGCTCGCCACAACTAAAAAAGAAAGTCCGCGCCAAGCAACAAAGACCCAAGGCAGCCAAATATAAGTAAATAAATAAATAAATAAAAGTTAAAAAAAAAAAAAAAGAGGAGATGGAGATATTTCATCCAGGGCTTAGTAACAGCAATAGCTATTTTACTTTTGAGCAACTGGTTTGTTTTCTTCTTATAGACATATAACCCACAGTGCTTTTCTTTTTGCATGGGCTTCTAGAATATTCCAGCTAAATATGAGGTCCACCTCCAGAAACTACACGGACTTTACAATGTACACTGGGCATCTTACTCCTAGTTTCAAACTATTTCTCTTCTTCTCCTTTTACCTTGGATATCCTCCCCAAGCCCTGTGTTCCAGTCTGTGCTCTGAAGTGCTCAGTGTTTAGTTGGTGATACTGCTTTTTATCCACATTTTAACATTTGGGAATTGGGACACATCTTATAATCAAGGTTTAATGGCTCAATTAGTAACAGTTTTTCCTTCTTTTGTGGCACCTCACTACTGACAAGTCTTACAACAGATAGCACTTTTGATTCAGAGAAAATATGGTAATAAACTGAAGTACAGGCTTGAAACAGCCGTAAAAGGTCAGGCTTTTCCTGCAAAGGCCGAGACACAGGAGAGAAGCAAGCGGTAAGCCATAACAAAGGCCATAAAGGGGAAGAGTACAGGAAAGATCTGTGGAGGCACCTGGGGATGGAGGCAACAAACAGAAGACACTGACTACAGAGATGCGCAGAGCCAGGAAGAGGCAGGAGGCTGAAGGTGGAGCCAGACGGAGCCGTGGTACCCTGGCCCTGCCCTCAGGGAAAAGCTGATGCTGGTGTGGGAGCTGAATGAACGTTTACCTGAGTCTGGAGGTCATTCCCAGGTACCCTGAATGAGACCCTGAGACAGCTCAGCCACAGCGAGCTCAAGACTCTTACGTCTATTTGACCTGACAAATTCCCTGTGGCCCTTTCTCCCCCTGTCTCCCCTTGGAGCCTCCATTGTTGTAGGTATAAACACAGCCACGCTACATCTTTCCATTCAATTAGAATCTTCCTCATGCTTGACTCAAAATATGATTTCTCCAATTAGTTCTGGCTTATTAATGACAATGCAATGAGTAGGATGAAGTTTATGTTTTCAGGCAGTCCCAAAATATCTTAACATCTATGCATTTGAGTCAATTATTTAGACTGCAGGTCTGTCTGTCCTCTCTCCTACTGCACTGTAAACTTCAAGTTCACAAGGAAAATCATTTATCCCATATAGTATAATTATATGACCAGTGGGTGTAGACATCAAAGGGTTTTGCTTCCCTTTCAACCTTGTGACCAATAAAAGTGGGATCCAGAGAAGGAGGAAGAGTGGCATGTGGATTAACATGGGGAGAAAAAGTTTTACGATATGAACAATATATCACCAATGACTGCAAGAGGACCCAAGAGAACTATATGATGGAAATGTTCTGGATCTTAATGGTGGTGGTTACACAGATGTATGCAGTTATTACAACGCAAGAACGTGTACACTTAAAATGGGTGCATTTTATTGTAGGTAAATTACACCTCAATAAAGCTGATTTTAAAGAATGTTGTCCAGGAACTAATCATTCAGTTTAGAGTAAACCAGCTCCATTAACTCTCTTCCTCTTCTTTTAGCTGCTAATATTGTAGCCACCTCACTAATTCTCATAAAATACATTTGAAAAATGGTAGGCAAAATGCAAATAATGTTCAAATAAGTCCATTTTCCTACTTGTCAGAAGCTATGATGATTCATTGGCCTAAAAGGATGTTTTAATAAGTCTTGTCTGTGGTTTTCAGAAGTTGACATCTGGAAACTGTACCTTATTCCCTATTGCCCTCAAATGTAGAAAAAGCAAAGATAATAAGTATTGAAGCCCATTATTAATAAAGTGAAAGTAAATCAAATTCATTAAAATAGTAGAAAATGTCTCTATTACATGGAGGAAGAAAATAAAAGTAGAATGCTGTCAAGCTGAGCATACCCTGATGCTGCTTTCTTGAAAAGAAACACAGAAGTTTAAAGTTTTGGGTACTTTTTGGTTTGGGGGTTTTTGTTTTTGTTGTTTTTTGTTTTTTTGGTAATAATGTGTATTGGACAAAAATGATACTAGCCTGGCAAATTTTTCACAGACTTGGGTAAACACCATCTGAAGATCTTCAAAGTTGGCCTGATTTCGTTCCAGATAAATGTTTTTAGAATTCTGAAAGGTTTATAAAAAAAAAAAAAAAAAATCAAAGGAAACTAAGGTGTCCCAACCTTAGTTGAAAATGAGGGATTAGTTTTCTCTGATAGTTTTTAGTTTTGGTCATGTTTAATCTCTAGATATGGTCTGTCCACAAATTTAATTTGGTGATAATGTTTCCATTAAGGCTAGACATACAAGCATCTAAAACTTGACTAGCTGAGAACAGTGTTCAAATATTAAAAATCATAGGTGGGGAAAAATAAGGCTCTTGTTCTATTTGATTCAAATCTAAAGACCATTTTATTGGTCAATATTTCAACAGTTATTGAGAGAAACTCAGTTCAGACATAGAAACGCTTTCCCTGGTCCTTACAAAATTTCACATAGCTTTTACTGAGTCAAAAGTTCCATTCTCTTTTTAGAAGCAGGAAGGAAAAAAAATTATTACAAATGATTCAAAACAAAGTAATTTAACTATGCTTCATTAGTGAGATGTTTTCAGAGCACAGCCGTGGGAGACATCTGTGATGTTAAATCTTGTTACTTATTTAGTAGCTTTAGTATCAGGATTGATATTGACCTTGTTTTATTTTCAGTTTCTCTTTGTGGTGATAAAGAGCACATCAGCTTTAGTCACAATTTTAGATTAAGAAATAATCACAAGCTCATCAAATTAAAAAGAAGTACAACCGTGGGGTTAAAAACTTTCAAATAGGTAAGTAGTATGATAAAGGCAAGGTTAAAATGAAAATTATCAATGTCAACTCATAAAAATTATACATGTGCATATTTTTAATTCTCTCTCTAAAGTGACCTAACATAGCAACTTTAATACATAAGAGATATAACCTGGTGCACCAACTGGGCTTTGTCTCTAATATTCTTTTCCACTAAATGGATTTATATCTTGACACAGTAAGTATTCAAGATTCTGGAACATAGTTTTGCCAGTGAGCAAGAATACTTTCAAAAGTTCTGAAGAGCAGCCGAAAGAACACAATTAAGAAGATTCTTATTGGTCAAGATGTGACAATTTGAGCATTTACATAAATGGAGGGTATGAATAAAAACTAGACCTAATCCAAATATGGTACAATGTCTGATTGTTTCCACACAGATCAGGCCTAGACAACTGCATCCTCCCATCAAATAACTGAGAAATTATCTAAAAGTATTTTTGTTCTTATCGTCATTATTCATCAAACTACTTCAGCATCAACCCTGTCTTATGGTTCTTACTAGTGCATTAATAACAATGCAACTACTGCATTAATAACAATGCACTGATAAAAATAGCTAACACTTAATATTTTCCATGTGCCACAAATCATTTTTAAGTGCTTTATCTATTTTAAACCAAGTTGAAAATTATAGCTTGGTGAGGTTAAGTAGCTTGCTCAGGATCACCCAGCTAGTAAGCACCGGTGCTGAGACTTACACCCAGGGAGCCTGGATTCCAGAAATAGTGCCGCTAAGGCTGCCTCACCAGTGAGGGAGCGAACATTCCAAATATTCCACAGACCATGCTTGGCTGAGTAGACATTCTATTCCCTTTGGTGCTGAGCACTTTCTCAAAGAAAAAGTAGTCTGAGGAGGGGAAAGCTTTGGTGAAGAGAGATATTAAAGATAAAGCAACAGGGCTTCCCTGTTGGCACAGTGGTTAAGAATCTGCCTGCCAATGCAGGGGACACAGGTTCGACCCCTGGCCCGGGAAGATCCCACATGCTGCAGGGCAACTAAGCCCGTGCACCACAACTACTGAGCCCGCGTGCCACAACTACTGAAGCCTGCGCGCCTAGAGCCCGTGCTCGGCAACAAGAGAAGCCACCGCAATGAGAAGCCCACGCACCGCAACGAAGAGTAGCCCCTGCTCACCGCAACTAGAGAAAGCCCGTGCACAGCAACGAAGACCCAACGCAGCCAAAAATAAAACTGATTAATTAATTAATTTTTAAAAAGATGAAGCAACACACACACACACAAAATGTCCGTGAGAACTCTGACTTGGACTAATGCTGAGCTGAAGTTAGTATTCTAAAATTTTAGATAGTGCTACAGCCTAGACGCAGTATGCAATTGCTGTGCTTTCATAACCTTAAGAAATAAGTTCTTCGTTCAGCAGTATAAAATATCATGCACAGAAAAAGGGAACTGCATCAAAATACTAACAGGATGATGAGCAAATCTTATTTTACATCCCTCTAATATCCTATATTTTCTAAGTTGTTTAACAGTGAATGTGCATCATTTTTATAATTAGAAACAAAATTATATTAAAAAGTTATTTAAGATTTCAAAAAGAGAAAGAATGATATATGCCTCTTGCTTTCCTGCATTTGGAAGTCCTAAGCCAAGCAAAAGTTAGCTTGAGTTCCCAAAAGGTCAGCCACACAGACCCTTGGGTTAAAAAATAATAATAATAAAATAGAACCGTTTTGTTTGTTAGTTTGTCATTTTAAAAGTGCTGTGAAGAAGGAAAGACAGCAGGAGTCCATCTCACACTCAGTTGCTCAAGGATTGGAAAACTGAACTTGCCTAAAGTGGAGAAAACTACCCAAATTCCAAAGCTTTTCTAAAAGCCTGCAGGTTCCAGGAGCCTGGATGCCTGGCTCTCTCCAGAGTCAAGAAATACCTTACCATACAAACTACTATGGGCAACAACTCCCAGTAAAGTGTCCCGCATCTTTCACCTCCCCCTGCTAAGACCTGCAGCGAGGGGTCTCCCCTGCTCTCAGCTGGCTCCCCACTGAGCCTTCTGCCTTCCTGCTCTGATTTCTGGACGCAACAAGGCTCAGCCATGGGACTATTACTAGTGAATGTTTGGTAATCACTGTGAGATGTATCAAAAGTAACTTGTTAATAACGTGCTTATTAAATAAAGTCTGCAACGGCTGTATAGTCTTAATAAAGTCTGTAATAGTTTACTTTAAAATATAAATAAAAACAGATTCAAAGCTATCCCTATAGAGTGCCATTCTCACATGACTCCCACTCCAGTGTGCATTCTTGGACAATACGCTACAAATTGCCCACCACCCTCAAAGAACCCCTGGGAGAGTGACAATCTTAGGAGCACCATTTGGTATGTGTGCTTCAGAATTAAAACAACAACAAAAACACTGCCTCGAGAACAAGTAAAATATGCCGTATCAACCCAATTGCCTAGGAACCAGAGGATGAGAGGTGCCCTTACCCACCAGGAGGAAGAAGAGTAAGTGGGCCAGGGCTTCCCTGGTGGCGCAGTGGTTGGGAGTCCGCCTGCCGATGCAGGGGACACGGGTTCATGCCCCAGTCTGGGAGGATCTCACGTGCCACGGAGTGGCTGGGCCCGTGAGCCATGGCTGCTGAGCCTGCGTGTCCGGAGCCTGTGCTCCGCAACGGGAGAGGCTGCAACAGTGAGAGGCCCGCATACCGCAAAAAAAATAAAAAAATAAAAATAAAAAAAGAGTAAGTGGGCCAGCAGCCCCTAAAACCAGGGAGCTGACCCAGGGTAACAGGCACCGGACTCCAGATGAAGCTGGAGGAAGATGCACGGGCAACTCCCCACCACTCCAGCATCTTCCCTTCCTCTCAGTTCTGTGCCCCCACCCGGCTCTCCCTATAGCACCTCCTGTCTTCTCATATTGACTCACATCAGTGTCAACCAAGTCAGCTTGCTCTAGGATCCACCCAAGTCTGGGACCGCATACCACCTCTGGGGCAGACAAAAGCTCTAGCACTACAGGGGGTGAAACATACCTAGCCTCATGACTTTGCCCAGGACAGGATTCTCTTCTGCTAGTTACCCATACAGAGCTTGCTGCTCAGGCTGCCACATGTGTTACGCAGCAGACATTAAAAATGTGAACTTTGTCAAAGTCTGGGTGACCCCTTGGCTGGATCGACCTTTACTTAAGTGATACTGAGCAGCTACGGCCTCTGCTTGTCAGCCCCGGGCAGTGGTAGTCAAAGTTGTAAGGCTCAAGAGCCACATTTGTACTGTCATTATCAAAGACAAACAGACAGATCACATAACAGTGCAGAGCCTATAACTATGTAATAATAGAATGCAAAAATTAAAGGTCTCATAGGGCCCAGACTAGAAGTGGCAAAACCACAAATGACATGACAGACACAGCCTGAGGATCAAATAAAAACACTCCACCCACAGACTCATGTACCAGGCACAGCTCTTCTTGTAAAAGGCACATCCATATCTTTCACAGTATCCAATCATAAACATCTAGGAGGCACCTACTATGTACGAGGCATGTGCTGGCTCCTGGGAGAAAGGAACAAAGAAACCGAAGATAAGTAAAACCAGGGGTTCTGCCCTAAGTTTACATCTAGAAGGGGCAATAAGCCATTTGCACAAATTCTCCAGGGCCATGAAGTTGGTTATTATTATCTTCCACTCAAGTATTTGGAAACATTTACTCAGCACTCCATGACAGAACTCACAGAGCTATAATGAACTGTCAGTAAATGAACACAAGGCACTTTACAAGTATCATTCTGCTTGCAGATAAGCTAAATAAATAAGCAAGTACACAAGCATGCACACATGCACTAACAAAATGTTCACAGTAAGCCATGCCTCAAACCTGTAAAACACTCTAGAAGCTAGTGGAGAAGGACCAGGAGCCTGGAATAGCGCTTCACAGAGCTAGGGTTCCTGAGCCATGTAACCAGAATCCCCGGGCGGCCTCTTCAGAGCAGGCCTGTCCAGATGTGCCCACCCTCCAAGGGGATCAGCTGACCTTTGGGGTGGAGTTGGCAAGTGGTCAGAGCACTTGGACTAAGGTACCCACACGATGCCTACATGTGCTCTATCTCCTCTCCACCACCCACAGAGCTCCCCAACCACCAACAGAGACAAAGAAGATTGGACAGTTTATTAAAATATAAAATGCCAAGCTTCTTCCCAAAAGTCCAGCCCAATGTCAAGGCTAGAGCCTGGCCAAAATGAGAAACAAGTGCTTCAAGTTCGGAAGACTGACACACCCCAAAGATCATTCACTAAACTGTGCAAAACAGCAAGGAGCCCTGTTATCTGCCGCCCCCGTCAGAGCGAGTGTAGGAGATACTAGGCAGCTCCCACCTGGCTGGCCTCCACGCAACAGCCCCCAGAGCAGGTGGCACCAGATACTGGCCAGGGCCTCTGCCCCCACTGACAATTTTCATACAGGGACATATTCACAGTCAGGACGCCAGTGCCACATGGCTGTGTGTGCTGATGTAATACCCTGCTGTCAAAGCACAAGTCTTTATTAAAGGGCCACATACTGCAAGCGAGAAGCCACAAGCAAGTGAAGAGCTTTCGCGAAAGACAGCTTTTCAGAAAACTAGAAACATGAACAGTATTGTTTTTTCCCAGTGTATAGGCCCCGAAATGCACACCAGTTCCTAAACTACAGCTTCTCTCAATTCCACCATGCTCAGAAAAGGGCAACCCGCTACTACCTAATGACATGGGGCACCTGTGGGACGAGCAGGGCAGTGGGTGGCTTCAAGAATGCGACCACGGGGCTCTGGCTAGCAAGCATTTGGAGTGCAAACATCACAAGTGAGGATACTCTAAAATTACCTCATTCTACCCAGGGGCTTGGTGATCTCAAGGAGGAGATGCCAGAAAGAGGTAGCTTTGGTTTGGTTTTCTACACATTCAAATCCTAATGAGTTTTCAGTACCCCCCACAAATACCACATTACTCCTACTTAACCAACTCCAAAGCAGATCAAGGACCAACCTGCTTGCACGTTCACAGCAGCCCACTGTAGGCAAACACATGTGAACAAGCTGGCCTTCTGCAATACTTACTTCTGTCTTTACTCAGGGCCACAGGTTTTGGCCACATGGATGGAGGAAGGGCACCGGAATGATCAGGGGAACTGATTCAAGGCTTTTGAACGGCTATAACCTATTTCTGCTCAACACTCCTACCAGGACCTATCAGTGACATCCCTAGAAAGAATTCACTAAATGAGAGGCTTAGGGAGGAGTTCCCAGAGCCAGGCCTATCCAAGATCCAGACTTTCAGTCAAAGACTGCATTGAAATTGATCGGAATCACACACACACCGGTAACTGAAGCAGGCAAATTGCTGTAAGCGTGTAACTGATGTGAAATCGCTTCACTTTCATGTTGTCATTAGATCCCCTGTCTCAGAATCCTGAAATAAAAATGTTCCTCTGCATTCAGCGTCCCACCTGGAATGATACTTTCTGACAGGCTCTGATTCGTGCCGATTAACAGCCGTTTAACCATGAAGGTTGACTAATCAAGTAAAAAAAGGCTTTATCTTCCCAAATGAAAATGTAAGATACCTAATACATACCTCAGATACTTTAAAACATTCCAGCTATGGAATGGGGCACATGTAGTCTGACCCTGTCTCCCCAATCTCAGCCTAATGCTGACTCCAGATCACTGAGACGGCTTTGACGAGGGCCAGGAAGGTCAGGGCCCAGGCCAATTCAATTCCTTTAATTCTTCCTCCTCCCACCGCCCCATCAAGTTCTCTGCTTCCAGGGATGGAACAAGGGCAGCAGCACCAAACTCTCAGAACCTGGAAGACATCAAAGGACACAGCAGAGAGAGGGTGAGGCAAACGGGAGGAACACGCCTGTATTTTCCCCACTTACAAAGCCACAGGCTGGGAATGTTGGCTGAGGTGTTTGACACGCAGAGGGAGAAAGGAGAAAAGCAAAGCACACACTTGATGATCATTCACGTAAATGTACAAAGAATTTAGTACATCAAAATTTTTCTTTATCTTCCTCTTTAGTTTTCGTGTATTTCTGCACACAGGAAATTGGATAATCTGACCAAAATTTCTGAGAAGGCGTACATCACTCCCGTATTAAAAAAAACCCACAAATCTGCATGCATTTAGGTTTCCATATTTGTATATCTTTTTGCAAAAAATGTTTAAGAAAATGACTAGTAAGTTCAAAGGAAACTCGAATATTTCTGTGAAATAGCCTAAACGTATTTTCTGAATTTTAGTGTGTCAGTGAAAGACTACCAAAACCCAGAAGATTACCAACAAACAGATAAATAAATAGGGGAGTTCAGGATGATGCATATTCAGTTAAGGGGCGCCAGAGAACCATATATACAAGAAAAACTATATGTCTATTTTGAGTTTTTAGAAAGGCCCTGAGTCCATGTCTCCAGTATGGTAAACACTGGAAACAAGAGTTACCAGCCTGGGGACTGGGATAATAAAGTCAGTTTCCTCAGAAAGAAAGAAAAAGCATAGAAACCCAATATTACTGAATACAATGTTTCGGTAGCTCCAGATGTTCATTTCCTCAGAAGTCAGTCTATGACTAGGTAGTACTGACCATCTACAAATCTCCTATACTAACTACAGCCTAGTAACCATATATCCAATTAACAGAAATACAATCAAGCACAACAGACATTTACTGAGAACGTACTGTGTCTAAGGAAACAATGGATGGACACCCACTACCTGGAACACAGAGCTGAAGTTGCACAATTAGGGCTAAGGTCCCATCCCTATGCAGGTCTCCAAACAGGCTCTCTTGTTACTCAGATAGTTTGGCAATGCGTCAAATTCCAGGGCAAGCTCTTTGCACTGCGGTTTTCCCCCTCAGATCTCGTCCCAGGGTTTTGGTGCACCCTCCCATCGCCAGCCCCCCATTCTTCCCAAACATACTTTTACAAACATGTCAAAATTTTGTCAAGAAATTACACTTCCCAATGTGTTCACATACAATTTATGGGCATATATTCTTTGCCCAAATGAATGACTGCCAAATGACCAGACTGATGAACACCTGTCATAGAAGGAATTTCCCTTTCAACAAAATTCAACACATCCATCTCCAAAGAGCAGTGCTCCTGTGGTCTGTCAGCTGAGACATGGCAAGTGTCTGATTTAACACCACAAAGTGTCACCACATACTGCATGAAGCGTCCACATTTAAATCAGAAGTAATCAGAAAATTCATAATAATAAAAAGCAAAAATTTTGAGACATCCTTCTTTAATTGTTCTTCTTGGGTGTTAAAAAAAAAACTTCATTTATTAAACTTGGAATGAGAAGCAAAGCGCAGGTCAACAAGCTTTAAGTGTTCCGTGTTAATAAAAATATTAAATTGTCAACACTTAATGTGTGCCCTGTGCAAGGTACCCTGCTATTATAAACAGATGGGGTAGGGGGTCCCTGGAGGAAGTGAACCAGGCACAGCTTCCTTGACAGAAGAGAAGCCATTTTGACCTAAGCCATTTGGGGATCTAAGCCTGGCTACAATGCTTGCCCTTGAACAGGTCTCAGTAATTAATGCTCTTAAATGAAGCCAGGGGATGCAGGAACAAAGGGAAAGCAGTCAAGAAACACAGTTCAGCCATAAACAGAGCCCTAGTTCCTCCTCAAGGGCTATACACAGTCATCTGATACATAGTTTTGAGTCTGTAGGAAATAAGGTCCCCACCCTGGTGGAGGACAGAATGATGAAGTTGACCTTTTGTGACTTCAATCAACTAAAGCCTGGGCTCTGTTGACCTTTGCCCCAATTCTACGCTGAATTCTCCTGGGCTCAAGCCCCTTCATGAATATGCAGGTACCCTTAGCTTAAAACTTCCCCAATTCTGCTGCTGGGGAGCCACAGCTCTGAGAAAGATCCCGGTGTTTTCCTTACTTGCTACAAGTAATAAGTCCTCCTTCTCCCTCTCTGACACCCACCAAGAGGTGAACCCAGTTTTTCAGGTAATCCTCACAACCGCTGTGGGTCTGTAATTTTATTATTCCCATTTTACTGATGAGGAAGTGCAGGCACAGAGGGTTAAGGGACTTGCCAGATATTTTGCAGCTAGTCAGTTGCATAATCAGTTTCAAATATAAGCAGTTGGTCTCCCAAGTCCTCTGAGTGGCCCTGGACCACTACATCATTCTGTCACAATACTTGATAGTGTTTTACAAAACTACTAGATATTTACACCCAACTGGATGGCCACAGAAACATACAAAAGGCAAATAAAAGATTTCCTTTCATTGAGTAAAAGCTCTGGCTCAAATACAAAGTAATTCAGGGTTTCCCTAGTGGCGCAGTGGTTGAGAGTCCGCCTGCCGATGCAGGGGACACGGGTTCATGCCCCGGTCCGGGAAGATCCCACATGCCGCGGGGCGGCTGGACCCGTGAGCCATGGCCGCTGAGCCTACGCGTCCAGAGCCCGTGCTCCGCAACAGGAGAGGCCACAACAGTGAGAGGCCCACGTACCGCAAAAAAAAAACAAAAAGAAAAAAAACAAAGTAATTCACATACTTATGAACATTTAAACTTTATCTGGGCTAACTTTTAAATAGATGGGTGAGGTTATTTCAATGTATCAAACTACAAAAGCAAAGATGTACACTGCCATTCAGAAAAATTCATTTATACACACAAATAAGGAAGACTCTTTGTTCAGTACTTAAAAGAAAAACAATTGGGAAAAATTATTTCCACTGCATAATTCATCACAAAAACGCAGAGTAAGCTGTCATTGCGGGGGGGGGGGGGGGGGGGGGGGAATACTATTCTATTGATAACTATCAAAGCCAGCAAAACTTAAAGGCTTCAAAAACAAAACAAAACAAACTTAGTTACATTACCATGCTAATGTTACCTGTTTGTTACAGTAACTCTAGATCAAAAAGGCAGATGTTTAAAACTGGATAAGGCTGCTCAAATTTAACACCATTATCTTGATAAGCTTCCCCTACCACACTCCTTCCTCCTTACTCAAAGCATTACCCTGGAAACAGTAATTTTAAGGCTCTTTCTTAACACAATAATGTAACCATCCCCTGTTGCAATTTGTACAGGGAATACTAAACTTTAATTAACAATCTAAATAGAAGTCATTAAAGATAGAGAACAAAAGACACAACAAAACAAAAAACGCTAACAGTTTGTTATCCAATTTTAAAAAGAGCAGTTACAAGTTCGGCTCTACATCTTGACACATTCTCTGCTGAGCTGGGATTATAGATAGGTGGGCGCACAAAGCATCAATTCTGAGGACTTGTTTTATTAAACTACAAAGTGTAAGTATATTTAAAGGCTTATTAATCTGCTCAACAAACTACATGAGGGTTTACTGCATGACCCTTCCAAAATTGGGGATAAATCTACTCAATATTGCAATAGAATGCCTGAGCAGTTCAGCATGGTTTTGCCCTTTCTGATTTTCCCCTGAGGCTCCCCGCTTGAGATACATGAATAGTTGTGGTCATTCATGGTGGGTGTACAATCTAGGGAGTGTCTCTTCAAGACAACACAAAGAGCCAACAACAAAGGGTAAAGCTTCCCTTTCCTCAAAGCCTTCCTTCCTGTTCCCTGTCTTTTAAAAAAACAAGGCTCCGAACTTCTTCCCTCAAGGCAAAGGCACACAGATGCTTTCCTCACACCTCTTCTAACAGTAGCAAAGCTCATCACACCTACAGACCAGACTCTAAAGGGTCAGAGAGAATCAATAACTCCACTCTGCTTTCAAAAGAACGGGTAAGAGGACACAAACCCGAAAGGAAACACTCTCACTCTCTCCCCCCTTTCTCTCTTTCCCCCTTTCTTTCTCTCTCTCTTTCTTACTAAACAGAATTCATCTCACAGCTGAAGATAAGAAATATTGGGAATTAACCACACTTTTGGTTAGGTTATAACAGAACCCTCAGAAACAAAACAAACTGCCCAAGTAAGTTTTAGGCTAACAGCTCTGGAAATGTCATTTCTCCACCCCCATACATACAGACTTATCACATAAAACAGCTGTATGCCTGCAAGACCAGCTTAAAAATCACTGGTTCCCCAAAAGAACACAACTGTACAAGATAAAAACTAATTGAAAGGACCAAATCATAAGATTTATAATGCCCTGTAGGCACGTATAAAAGCTGCTGTCCTAGCTGAGACAGGAGGCATGTAGAAATGTCTGTAAGGAACCCAGGCTCCCCAGCTAGCTGATAATGGCTTCAGCTACCTGGAGCTAGTGGCTGTCTTATTTCACTTGACACCTTCAATTCTCGCATCAGCTACTACAGGCAAACAGAGCCTCCCAAGAACAGTGACCCTTCCTCCCCGGTTTCCCTCACACTCTGACAAGAAGTAAATTACAACCCAACCCATTTCAGCCCCTGTAAGTGTTACCTATTACTCTATTTGATTCAACTCTACACATAAGTACAGTTGGGATAAATCTAAATTTTAGAGCTTAAAAAACCCTACCGGGTACCTAGTTTAGCCCGCAGTTTGACAGATGATGACGTGTTCATGGCTAGCTCAAGGATACAGACCACGTTAGTGGCAGGACCCTGCAGCATCCAGTCTTCCCATCCAGTCATCACACCGTCCTGAGCCTCCACACAGATGGGGTCCCTAGGGCTCTGCAATGGTTCAGGAGTTGAGGTTGGGACTGCCACACAGTTCCAGGGCCTGAAGCAGGGAATTGTGGTCCACAGGCCATTAGAAAGCTGAGAAACCTGTGCTTCCCAAGAAGTCAGGTGGAGGAGTCAGCTGAAGGATAGGCAAGTACCCTGCATCTAGATAATCGAGGTAATTCTTCCCCCTCTGCCACAATTTAAGTAAAAACAAATAAGAAGAGGTATTTTGATTAAATACACCTGGCTAGAGAATAGGAGGCTTTTCTCAAATGGGAGAGAATTTATTTGTGAGGCTTAACTTTCATAATAATACGAAGACCCTATTAAAGTTCCATAAGTCGCCTTAATAAGGTAAATATTTAGGCTGATTTTATGAGGCTTTCACATTTTAGTTTTGAGAACGTTAATGGTTATGAGAATTTGCATACATGATCACAATCAGGATGGTAAAATAAACCAAAGGACAAGCTGTGAAACTGGGCTTTAAAACCTGCTTTATTAAACTAGATCAGTGTTTGTCAACCTTCACTACACATGACAATCAACTACCAACCATGTGTGTTAACCACCTCCGACATCCAACCCGGTCAAGCCCTCCAATGACTACACCCTCAGACTTCTAGTCTTCAAGATGAGACCCCAGACAATGAGAAGCAGAGACAAGTCATATCTACTTTGTCCAAATTCCTGACCCACAGAGGCCACGGGCATTAAAAAATGGTGGTTTCAGACCACTAACTTTAGGGATGATTTGTTAAACAACAATCCTAACTGGGACATCTGGAAAGCAGCTAAAAATCCCAATGCCTAAGGTGCACTACAGCCCAATTAAGCCAGAAACTCTGGGGGTAGGACCCAGGCATCGATTTTTAAAGCCCCCCAGGTGATTCTAATGTGCAACCAAGGTTTAGAACCATGTCCAGACCCCTACTGTCCAATACAGTAGCCATCTGCAGTTTAAATTTAAACTAATGAAAATGAAATAAAATTTAAAATTCAGTTCTTTGGTTGCACTAGCCACATTTCAAGTGCTCAGTAATCATGCATGGCCAGTGGTTACCATATTGGACAGCAGATGTGTAGAACATTTCCATCATCACAGAAAATTCTATTGGACAGTCCTGGTCTAAAGCAGTGATTCTCAAAGCTTGGTCCGGAGCTAACAGCATCAGCATCACCTGGGAACTTGTTAGAAATGCAAATTCTCAAGCCAAGCTACTGGATCAGAACCTTTTGGGTGGGACTGTTTTTTTCTTTTTTTGACATTTATTTATTTGGCTGCATCAGATCTTAGTTGCAGCACGTGGGCTCTTCATTGTGGCATGCGGGCTTTTTCTCTAGTTGTGGCACACGGGCTCAGTAGTTGCGGCAGGAGGGCTCAGTAGTTGCAGCATGTGAGCTTAGTTGCCCCATGCCATGTGAGATGTTAGTTCCCTGACCAGGGATTGAACCCGCATCCCCTTCATTGGAATACAGATTCTTAACCACTGGACCACCAGGGAAGTCCCCTGATGCACTCTTAAGTGTGAGAACCCCTGGGTTGTTACTGTCCACACAAAATCATTTTTTCCATGACCTAGCTCATACTTAAATCTGAAAATTATCAACTTTAACTCCACTATAATATAAGGGAATAGTTCATGTTGTCATGCAATTTCAAAGATGTATTTTTGTAGTAGCAAGCTTGCTTGGGAAGAAATGCCTTGCAATTAGCAAAGAATTCTTAAAAAGTTCCTCGAAGATGCTCTCAGTTATTTACAATCATTAAGAGGAACAACTTTCAGGTCCAGAAATATAGAAATATGGTTTAAAATTATGAAACTCAACAAACTACTCAATTATTATAATTGTGAAAACTATGTTGCATGACAAAATATAAATGCGAGAAAAGCAAAACACAAAATTATAATTACAAATATTTATATTATATGGACAAGGACAAAATGAAGAAAGGGGAAAAATAAGAATAATGGATTTGTTAGGTTTGCCCAGACAATGACACCTTCCCCCTGCCCCCACCCCCCCTTTTAAATTTCTGTCATGCTTCTTATAAAACATTTTAGAGTATCTAAGGAAGCAATCTTTTTAAAAGATACAATTGCGCTTTGACATGAAAAGTTCATTTCAAGAATGATTTGGTAAAACAGTTCTACTGCTTCATCAATGATTCACTGAATTGTTCATCTCATAGTAAAATGAAATCAAGACTGCATTCAAGCAAAAGATGAGGCTTGGACTGGTTGTCCACCTAATTCTGAGAGTCTCCAAGAATTTCTCCTCTCTACTTTTCTTTTTTTAACCTTAGATCTTACAATCAAATATAAGAATTACCCATTTTTAAAATAAAATTTTAGAGATGTGAAAACTTGACATTTTTCCCATGCTTATTTAGTTTCCACATAGTTGTTGGGTGGTAAAATGCCAAATAAACTAATTTTCCAAGGAAGAATTTCTCATATTTTCTTCTTATATTTGCAAATCGAAATTCCCAGAAATACTGTGTAATCTTTGAAAAGATAGCTCTTGAATCCCATATAAATCAACTCTTGATTGTTTTAATGTGAATTTTAGCATACTTCCTTTATTGACAGCTGTGTTGTTAGTAAACTTCATTTCCTATGTTGTGAAGGTACAAAGTTCTCTTTCTGAGCGTTTGTATATGTCTTGTTGGTTTCTCCGTTTCATTTGCCAGTAATGTTCTCCAAACTCCTTTAAACTCTAAATAGCTCCAGGGAAGATTTGAGAAAGGGTAACTGTAGTTGAATAACTGAGAGACCTTGATGTCTTCAGAAAGCTTACTATCTGTGAAAGACTTTTTCTTATAAAGTTCTTTTTTTTTTTAAATTATTTTTGTCTGTGTTGGGTCTTCGTTGCTACACGCGGGCTTTCTCTAGTTGCGGTGAGCAGGGGCTACTCTTTGCTGCGGTGCACGAGCTTCTCACTGCGGTGGCTTCTCTGGTTGTGGAGCACAGGCTCCAGGCGTGCAGGCTTCAGTAGTTGTGGTGCGTGGGCTCAGTAGTTGTGGCTCGCAGGCTCTAGAGTACAGGCTCAGTGGTTGTGCCACACGGGCTTAGTTGCTCCACAGCATGTGGGATCTTCCCAGACCAGGGCTTGAACCTGTGTCCCCTACACTGGCAGGCAGATTCTTAACCACTGCGCCACCAGGGAAGGCCTATAAATTTCTTTAAAATATGAGTGCACAGCATGTGTAATTTTATTGAAAATTGGAAACAATCCAAGTTATCCACTTATCTCTAACTAGATTTTGCCAGAAGAAGCCAAGTGGTAGGATGATAAACTGGCCAGTTTGGTATCATTTTGAAAAATTTCCCCAGCCCAACAAGCATACATATTTTAAAATTAATGATGACAAAGAAAAAAAAAATCTCCTAACTAAAATTTTTGCAATAGTGATACAAAAACAGGATTTTTCTTATTTTTCCAGCTTTTGTACTGACTACACTGATTATCTTCATTAATGTGGGTAGCTAAGAGTTGTATAAGGTAGCTACTACCTTTAATTCTAGCATTTACACGTGCTCTTAAGAAAAAGAAAAGCATTTTTATTTCTATTGTTGGAAGCTAAAAAGAAAAGGGAGTTGACAGAACCGTTTATTAATAATCATTTTTTTTAAAACAACAAAGAGAATTTACAAAATGCTTTCTGTGTGCTGGGCATTCTTGAATCTAGGCCCTAAGAACACAAAGATAAATCATACATAGTCCTTGTCCTAGAGAAAGCCCAAAATCTATACATTTGAGATTCAACATAAAAGACAGACACCAACATCAACAAAACTACGCACTTAAAAAAAAAAAAAAGACCGACTATATAGAGGAAACTATCATTAGTGTCCTCAGAAAGACACAAAAAATGCCACAACCAGAAAACAAGCATAGGATGCTATTTTAAAAACAAACAAAAAAAGACTAGAAGAGTTCTTGGAAATGAAAAATACGATAAAAATTAAACATAGGGTTGAAAGATAAAGTGGATGAAATCTCCCAGAAGGTTGAATAAAAACAAGAGATAAAAAGTAGAAAGGAGGGCTTCCCTGGTGGCGCAGTGGTTGAGGGTCTGCCTGCCGATGCAGGGGACACGGGTTCATGCCCCGGTCCAGGAAGGTCCCACATGCCGCGGAGCGGCTGGGCCCGTGAGCCATGGCAGCTGGGCCTGCGCGTCCGGAGCCTGTGCTCCGCAACGGGAGAAGCAACAGCAGTGAGAGGCCCGCGTACCGCAAAAAAAAAAAAAAAAAAAAAAGTAGAAAGGAAAAATAAAGTAATTAGAGGACCAGTTCAGGAAACCCCATGTCCAAATAAGTGTTCCAGAAAAGAACTGAGTAAATTTTTAAAAGTGTTTGCTAATGAATTAATTCAATAATTTTTTTTTCAGAACTGAAGGATGCAAGTTTCCAGGTCCAAAAGGCCCACCATTGTGATTTCACAAAAATGGGGAAGAAAATATTCTATAGGATTCCAGAAAGGGAAAATCTAGGTCACGTCTAAAGGATTAGAAATCCAAATAGCTTTGGACTTCTCAAGAGAAACACTGGAAGCTAGAAGACATTAAAGCAACAATATCTTCAAAATAGAATTTGATACCCATCCAAACTATTAACGAGGTAAGTGGGTGGAATGAAGATATTTTCATGGTTTTAAAAACCCTTACTTCCCAAACATTCTTTCTCAGGAAGCTACCAAAGGATATGCTCTACAAAATTGAGACAGTAAACCAAGAAAGAAAAAGGAAACAGAAAAACAGATTCCACACAGAAGAGAAATAAAAGGAATTCTCAGAATGATGTGACAGGAACCCCAGGATGACAGCTACATCAGGCAGAGAAGGTTACCAGTTCATAAAGGAACATGTTAGAAGGATCAAGGAGAAATGTCTCTAAGAAGATGAAATCAAAAGAGCACTTGATAATATCCAAATGTCTTGAAAGGAGATGTGGGCAAGGGAGAGATAATTTAAATGTTGAATTAAGGGTAAGTACATAAAAAAGAAGCAAATTAGAGAGAAAGGAAAAAAATTAAAACATTTATTAACTCCAGGGAAAACAAGAAGTGTTGTATGATAGGAGAAATCATGGAAGAGACATGGCTCAACTGTAAATAATGTTCTATACAGTCATTTAAATAATGGAAACACTAAATACTGATACATTATATAACTATATTGGGAAAATGGGGAATGAGGAGAATTCGGGGATGGGGTGAGAATAAGGCACAGAAAGGAAACAGAGAGAACGAATTAAAAACTAGCACTACCAGCATGTTACTCAGAAATATGGAGGGATATTCCAAAAGAATAAGCTAAAATCACTATATGTGGCTGCCTCTGGGACTAAAAATGAAGAGGATTCTTCTTTTTAAACCATAGCCTTTATAAATTATAAAACTACTTCACACTTCAAACTATTACACTGATTTTAAAATATATATACAAATATATGTATGCAGAGTCCAACCTCTTAACCACTAAACTTGTATTTTTCAAATTATAAACTTGTGACCATTTAGCGGGTTGTGAAATTAATTCTGTAAGTCACAACCATCATTTCTAAAATGAATTAAAACAAAACCAGGTAGGGCTTCCCTGGTGGTGTAGTGGTTAAGAATCCGCCTGCCAATGCAGGGGACACGGGTTCAAGCCATGGTCCGGGAAGATCCCCCATGCCGCGGAGCAACTAAGCCCGTGTGCCACAACTACTGAGCCTGCACTCTAGAGCCCTCGAGCCACAACTACTGAAGACTGCGCGCCACGAGCCGGTGCTCCACAATGAGAAAAGCCACCGCAATGAGAAGCCCATACGGCACAATGAAGAGTAGCCCCTGCTCGCCACAACTAGAGAAAGCCCACGCAGCAACGAAGACCCAATGCAGCCAAAAATAAATAAATAAAAATAAAGTTCCCTTTAAAAAAAAAAAGGTGGTAGAAAATAAGAGACATTGCACTTAGTAAATTTTTTCATGAACCTTCATATACGTACACACAACAGTGCATAATGTAAAATGTATGTTTAACTGTGAACAAAATAATTTTAAAATTACTATCTATACAGCATTATAATTACTTTTAGTCCTGTTTTTTAAAGTGAGAGATGACAATCTATCTTTATTGTAAAGCAAAGAAATGGAAAACGTTGACAGCTAATGAAAATATTCCATTGTGACACTCTTTAAAATGCCACTGATATCATGCATGAAGAATGCTCACTCCTATATTACTGAAATCTAAATACTCTGCTTTCTTACAATCAACTTTGTAATATTTGAACCAGAGAGAAGAGTAACAACACAGAAAACACAATAAAACTCAAAGTCAATCAGATAATGTGGAATATTACTGCTTCTTAGGTGATGGATCTTTTTCATTTTATATGATTTTAACTAATTTTTAAATTTCCAGTCTACGGATATACTCGAGCAGAAGGAACCATCCTAGACGACTTCGGAATAGCAGTGGAAGCCAGCCTGGTGGAAGAAACGATCAAAAACTTGCAACATATAATGCATAAACTAGAAAGTATAGATGCTGTTGACCAAGATGTAGTTTTCTTCCACTGACCCACCCTCATATACTTTAAAAGCTACACTGCCCACCTTGCAGTATGGAAAAATTGGGCAAGTTAAAACTTTGATGCTCTTTTACTAAAACCCTAAATTTAGTCCAGTTTTTCTTTTAACTTAGCTAGGTTATACTGATATATGCACATTGCTTTGGATGCTTACCCTACAATTCACTTACTTTAAAATGATTTAAAATAAGAACAAAAACGTCTGCAGAAAGCAAGTTCCATTATACTCTCATGATAAAGCTTCACTTCTTAAAAGTTATAAAGATCAGATTCATATACACATGGGTATGTATATATTTAAAACCACTACTACCACCCATACAGGATATTAAAAAAATTTTAAAAATATGAAGGAGTCAATATACTGGTATTTAATTATAGAAAAGATATTTGTGGAAATATATATATATATATAAAATGTGTGTGTGTGTATTTGAAAATATGCATGAGAAGTTAATGACTGTGGTTACTTTTTGGACAGGTGAGGGGATGGGAAGAGTAGGGATGACAACCAGGGTGAGAGGTAGGCTTTGCACCGTACATCTGCTTCTACTTTGATTTTAAAACTATTACCGGGCTTCCCTGGTGGCGCAGTGGTTGAGAGTCCGCCTGCCAATGCAGGTGACACAGGTTCGTGCCCCGGGCCGGGAAGATGCCACATGCCGCGGAGCGGCCCCGTGAGCCATGGCCGCTGGGCCTGCGCGTCCGGAGCCTGTGCTCCATAACGGGAGAGGCCACGACAGCGAGAGGGCCGCGTACCGCAAAAAAAACTATTACCTATTTTGGCAAATTGGGGGTTCTCATTCTATTCTCCCTTCATGAATTGCCTGGCTTCCGCACCCTATTCCACATCCTGCACGCACGCACACACAATCACCCAGAAGTAATTTGAGGCAGGTATGCTTTCACTTTGACAAAAGACTTTCTCCCGATCTTGAAAAAGTGAACCTGTACTCTTAGCACCCACGTGACAGGCACAAATGCCACCTGTCTTTGCAGGATGCCAGGACCCCGGGTCACATCCACAGCCCCTCCTCAGCACACCCATCACACTGCAAACCATCACACTGCAGACATTTGCTGAGGGCCTGCTATGTGCCAGATGCTGTTTGGAAGCATGGGACACAAAAGTCAGTAGGACAAGGTACCTGCCTTCCCAGATCTCAAAGCCTCAAGGAGAGGAGAGGAGACAGAAGAGCAAACAGGTAATTTCCAAATGATACGGTATATATAGTGGGAAAAGTATAATCTACATAATCTACCACATTATATTTTAATTATTTTTTCCCCTGTTTTCCCACGTCTCTCAAAGGTGAGAGTCTCTGGCACAGGCAATGGGTCTGTAGTGATCTTTGGATCCCCTGAGCTAAGCATGGTACCAGCATGATCTGAACTTCATAAATGTCTCCTGCATGGTAATGCAATGGTATTTTAAGAAATACATTCATATATGTCTTAATGTTTCAGAATGGTGATTGATAAACACATCAACTATTAACCTGGACCTCTGTGGTGTATTATAATCTTAGAATTTCAGAACCAAAACAAACATCTTTAACCTCAGAAGACCTGTGATCTTTTAGTCCTTAACATGTAGTTTTGGCTTTGATTCCATAAAGGGGGAAAATCATGAAAGCTAAGCCTATCTGTTTCTTTTCCTGGAAACCAATGCACTCTTGTTTGTTTTTACTGGTAGGAGTGGAAGCTTTCACCCAGTAACTTAAAATTCCAACCATGGTTAATACATTAGTAATTTCTTGCAATATTCAGAAAAAAAAGTGATTTTCAATTTGACACAGGTTTGCCAATATTAATTTAAAACTTTTTACACTTCAAACCTTGGACTTCTAGGTAAGAAAAATAATAGTCTTGCCTTGCTCTGAGCTCTATCCAAAACAAATGATAGAAATGAATTGCAAACATAACATGAAGCGTCGTTGCAATTAATCAACCCAGAACCCAAGGGAGGAACTGTTTCTATTTTTAAGTGCACTGTTGCTTTAAGGGAAGACCCACTGGAGAAACATAAAACCAAGCTGCATAATGAAAATCAAAATGCATTTGGTGTCTCCCTCCTTGCAAAGACAGTAATCCTAACCTACAAGCAGCACTGCTGTGTTCACTCCTCCCAGTTTGTCTGTAAACTGAATGACAGGTACCCAGGCAGAATCCCACAGAAAGGGCCCATCCACCACTCAAAGAATCATATCTGTCAGGAGGTCAGAACAAGAGAACACCCATGTTTCAGTGCTATTCTTATAGTTCCAGATAAGGGGCTATTCCAAGAAGCAAGCAGATGGATAAATCCCAAAGTCACCCTTCAAATCATTACTTAAAAGATGCTGATTAGTAACTGCAGTGGTGGCCCTAAAAATGATCAATTGATTATTTAGCAGTTCCAACCGTCTACAGCTGTAATTTCTATCCAAATTCCACAACACTAAATCTGTGTCTGCCCACAAATGACAAAGCTTCATTTCATTAAATAGTAGCTAACAGTAACACTCCTGATGGTTAAGAGTGACAAGGAGCAGGTGTCAAACCAGCAAGGGAAACAGAAGCCACAGCTGCATAAAAGGAGTTAACATTCTACCTGTTTCCTAGACGGCTTTGAAGACTCTGACCCAGCAGAATTTTTTTCTCAAACAATATTCAGGTTGGGGAGGGGGGAGGGAAATGTTGGTGATGTGGGTGACTAATTTAATCTGTAAATATCTTAATTTACTCAATGAGTTTACTTAGTATCACTAAGAAATACACAACTACATTGCTATAAATGTATCTAAAATCCTATAAATATCTAAAATGTATCTAAAAGTATTATTCAAGGATACATCCAGTGCTGAAAAGTATTTAACATATTTTAAGTACAACTTAGCTATCTACAATAGCCATAACAATCTGCTACAGGAAGCAGAATGTTTGCACATTGGATAAAAATTTCTAGCCTCCGCACAAAAAGCAAAGAATCCCCAAACTTACCTCCTGATAATTTCTCCCCCCCAAATTTAGTAAAACTATGCCTGAACACCGCGTGATTATAGAATGAAGGCAGTTGCTTCCTTTAGCAATAAAGCAACAAACCCTACTTCAGAGTCTCTCTTTAGTGAAAAAAATCTCTGAAGAACAACAACAAAAAAAATCACTAAATTGTAACACATCAATCAACAGGTGACTTTTAGAAACACAAACTCTCGTCAGAGAGGAATTAATTTTGTCAGATCTCCCTGATTTCTCTTTCCTATTTTTACAAGCTACTGCATTGCTATACTAAATGAATTCCAACCGTTTTCTTCTCAGGGGCTTACCAAAAAAATGCCAAATATTCAAATTATTTTAGGGCATTTTCCCATACTGTTGCGTGGAATAGAGCAGAATTAATAAGAATCCAACAGTTACCACTTTTCAAATGCAAATGTTGCCATCTAGTAAATGCAGCCCCTTTTAAACATCCCCCCCAGTGTCTACACAGCTCCAGGCACTACTTTTGTTTCCTTGAAAATCGAAATTCGCGCATTACATTCAGGCATTATCTCAACTCAGCACCAACAAAACAATAGATCTTAAATGGTCCAGGCCTGAGCCTGCATCGTACAAAACTGTTCTGCTTTATTGTGCGGAGGTGTTCCCTCCCAGCCCCCATTTTACACACAAAGTTCCTTAACAATTCTGCCAAGTAAAGCAAACAGTACAGTGGTGGAAAGAACCAGGGGCACTGGGTTCCACGAACTAGGCCTTGGGGTGGTCACTTGCTCGCCTCAGGCCTCAGTTTTCTCATCTGTAAAATGTGGCTATTGGACTAATCATCTCTAGGGTCCCATCCGGCCCCCTCGAAGCCGGCCGGGGACACAGCGGACTGGTCCTGGTTCAGGCCGGGGTGCCCTGCCTTGATGCCGCTCTAGATGGGAGGGGACAAGGAGGAGGGGACCAGAAGGAGGAGAGAGAGGAACTTGGACTTGCAACAGCTTCAGACAGGAGCGTGCGACAAACTTGAAGCCGTCCTCCTAACAATAGGCAAGAGCACTCCCATTTTCCTGGCTCAAACTTGCAGGAGGCAGAGGGGCTGCACCCTCCTGCCCGCCCTCTCGGCACCCGCTTTACCTTTCTCCCTGTTTGGTGTTAGAAGGAGGAGGGTGCAGGACCGTTTGATTCCCTTCCATCTCCACCACGCACTTGGTGTTCAGTTCCAGTTCTGAAAGCAAAAGGGAAAACGAACGTTGCCAAGCCGAGCATCCGTGCCCGCAGCCCGCCTCTGCGCGCCGCGCGGGACTCCCCCGGGAGGCGGCCGAGCCCGGAGCCGGGAGCCGGCGCACCGGGTCCCCGCGGCCGGTGCGGGCGCCGCCTCCGCCCCGGCGCTCCGGCTCCGCTCCCGCCGCTCCAGCCCCGCGGCCCCGCAGTTTCCAAAGTTGCCCCCGCCCTCATCCCGACCACAAACGAAAACGAGCGGAAAGCTCCTCACCTCGTCGGTTCAGGGGCCGGACCCGGACGGCAACTTTTACCTTGGTATCCGACATGTTGGCGGCGCCCGCTCGGCCCCAGGCGGCCCCTCACGCGCGGCGCCGCCGCCGCCGCAGCCGCGCGCCCCCCGAGCGCGGCCGCCGCCCGGCCCCTGAACCGACGAGGTGAGGAGCTTTCCGCTCGTTTTCGTT